>NW_026067956.1:552579-897070 GCF_014885135.2 Alexandromys fortis
GGTTGAATGTCTGTCTACCTTTCAGCCTTCTTGGGAACATCCAGGCAGGGGGCAGGGCCCAGATACTATTTACAGGGATTGTCTGGATTTTGCAGGGGGAGGAGCCCGCTCGGCACTGTTTACCTGCCCGGCCCAAACGCCTTGGTGACCAAACCACCAGTCCCATTCTGCCTGAGGTAACCCAGAGCTGAGGTTGCCTGACCACTGCCCCTACTGCCTAGGGCTTTGTGCGACTTTCCTGGGAACGCTTCAAGTTGTCTGACACCACAGACCACGGGAACCATGGTAGGAATGACGGGGGAGGGGGGACATGATGCAGCTAGTAGATCAGGTCAGCTGTGTCCAGGCAGCACCTGTGTGAGTCAGGTATGGGAGTGTGCACCTGTAAAACAGGTGCGGGATGGCAAAGTCAGGCTGAGGCTGGAGTCATGGGAAGGGCCATGGGGATCCTCCAAGTGCTTCTTGGAACTGTTGGGGCATTAAAAGAGGTAGAAAGCCTAGGTTGGACTCTTAATGCCTTCAATTGGGTCTCTGCAAGCTTGGGGAAGACCGTTTCACCTCTCTGAGCCTTGATTTTTTGGCAGCTGAAAGAGGACTAATATCCTCTATTTGGTGACATTATTATAAGATCTAATAAGAGATGACATATAAAAGACCCAGCTATACAGTGTCTGACTGGCTATACAGAGGTGTGCAACAGGATTCTGATTCCCAGGCTGGAGGTCAAGAAGATGATATTGCCATTCAGCCCCTGAGACACACCCTGCTAGAGAAGCCAGGTCCCAGCCCTTGTCTCCTGGGCCACCTCTTCCAGCTCTTTCCCTGCAGCCCCTGGCCTCCAGCACTCTTATCTGCTGAGCCGTCACGTGCCTGGAGTACGGATTGATCTGAGGTCTGGTTTATCAGGTTCCCTTGTTGTTTGACCTGAGCCATCCCCTTGGCCTCAGAACTGGCCGAATTCCCTTCTGTCTGATCAGGAGGGAATCACAAGATAACACCAGGAAGCCCTGTGTGGGACACCAGCTTCAGAGTAGCCGCCACCCGTTTGATCTTCCTAAGTGGCCCTGACCTAAGAACCTTGGCAACCAAAGGGAGCCGGGGCTCTGCACTGTGTGTGGGATGTGGGGTTGGTGATGTGACAGCCTACAATTAGGACAGAGTGGCTGCTCACCAGCTGAGACCTGGCTTTCTTCCTGGTACAGGTCCATGGATGCAAAGGGTTCCAGTTCCAAAACTGGGCGAAGACCTATGGCTGCTGCCCAGAGATGTATTACCAGCCCACATCAGTGGAGGAGGTCAGAGAGGTGGGTTCAACACCACATGGGCTGCACAGTCTGCAGCCACAGTCCTGGCCCTGGAACAGAGGTCAGTGGGGGGCTTCCTGGTCTAAGCCCACCACAGTCCCTAACTGCTGTCCTGCTTAGGTAAACCCTAAGCTCCTCTTCCTGCTTCCCCCAGCTTCAGGTCTGCCCAGCAGAGGGCTGTAATTTCCATGCCCACCGCAAGGTGTGCACAGCCATGTGCCAAAAGCAGCCATGTCTGTACTCCCATCTCAGACTTCTGCAGTGAACTCCATGCAAACACTTGTGCACGGGCATGCGCACACACATGTGCACATATTCATGCATGCTTGTGCAGATAGATGCATATGCATGCAGACCTATGTATATACACATGCATGTACGCATTCATATGCATATGCACACACAGGCCTATGTGCATGCAACTGTACAAATGCACACACACATTCATACATCTATACACAGACACACAGACCTGTGCATAGATACCTGTTACAAATGCACATTTATGCATATATATGCATTTAGGCCTGTGCATACATATGCACATCTATAGACATGCACACACACATATATACATGGGTTTGCACACCTATACATATATGCATGAGTGCTTGTGCACATACATAAGCACACATGCATAGATACGCACTTACACTCACATCGGAGATGACTTTCTGAGAAGGATCAGGGTTGCCGGGGAAGGACACTAGTGAAGGGATTGAGGGCTGTACCCTAAAGAGACAAGAAAGAAGCATCAGGAATGGGTAAGAAGCTGGAAAGCAAACTGACTTTGGTGGCAATTAAGGGATGAGGGAGGGAACCAGGAGTGTGCTTTTGGCATAGCTACATAAGACGATGGTTTCTGAGATGTATTAGTCCCAGCTTACCTAGAAGCCCATCTCTCTGGCTCTCTGGAACCAGGCCAGGTCCACTAATGCCAAAGGTTCACTCTTCAATTTCTTCCCACCCGCTACAGACTACACCTGGCCCCGAGGGGCCCCTGGCTTTCTCTCTGAGCAGATCCTTACTGACTAATGTTGTCTTGGCAGGTGCTGGCCCTGGCTCGGCAGCAGAACAAGAGAGTGAAGGTGGTGGGCGGTGGCCACTCCCCTTCAGACATCGCCTGCACTGATGGCTTCATGATCCACATGGGCAAGATGAACCGGGTTCTGGAGGTACTGGGGCCCGTGGCTCTCTTCCCCAGCCTGTTCCTAAGCTGATAGCTTCAGCCTGTGTCCCGGACTCCATGTGTGTCCCAGTCGTGGCCTTAGTCCTCAGACTCTTCCTGCTCTGGGTCCCCAGAGTGACACCCTGATCCCTGGCCGTCCTGAGTAACTGTCTGTCACCTGAGCCCTCTCTGGGCTTGCTCAGGCTACTTGTCAAGTCTGCCTGGCCTGGCCACAAGAAGATGTCCATCCCTTCACTTGCTATAGCTTCCATTCTACCTCTTTCAAAGAGGTGTGGAGAAACAGACTCTCAAAGAGTAGAATCACAGTGACTACTCCACAAGAACCCAAAGCGACATTGAACTAGGCTTACAAAGAGACATGAAGATCAGAGACTTGCAGTGACTTGCCTGTGGTCACACAGCAAACAACAGCAAAGCTGGACCCAGACTCAGAACTGCCACTAGCTTCCTATTGCAATATTGTCCATGCAGTTTGCCTACTAGGGACACGGGATCCCAGAAACATGTGCATAGGACTTCAGTCCTCACCTGCCAGGACCGGCTCCCCTGAGCTGAATTCCACAGAATTCTCTCCCTTCCCCACAGCCAGCTAGCGATGACCTAGGTTCCTATCCTGTGCCCGTATTTGCTCAGACTGGCAGGCTCTGTCTCTTAGCAAACATCAGTCATGGCAGTAATTAACTCTGATTGCTAATTAGTGAGAACTGGACTTCAGCAATTGATTTTCCAAGCTCCGGGCCCTGGGTGGCTGTACGAGCAAGCGCTTCGTGGTTGGGCTGGTGTGGATCCTCGTCCCAGCTCTGCCACCAACTTTTCTGTTTGCATGACCTTGGATCTTGAAATAGCCCCTGGCTGCGGTCAGATCTCAGGATCCCACAGTTAGCCATTGCCCAGGTCCTTGGGGTGAGAGCAGTCTGAGACTTTGTCCTCCAAATAGCATGACCAGGCCCTGTGGCAACAGACCCTGTCCACACCTTCCCAGTGGGGACAAGGTGAGGAGCGTGGGTGTGGCCCAGCCCCCCATCCTAGCCCAAGAGTCCCAGGGCAAAGCTCTTGGCTTCTCTGGCTCTCCTTCCCTTTGCCTGTGAAAGGAGAAGTTGCACGGACATCCCTGAAGGCCTAAAGGGAGGCTCAGTCAAGAGTGTTTGCCCAGCATGTGCAAAGCCCTGGGGTTCCACTTACAAAACTAAATAAAGAGCTGACTTTGTGAGACCAGAAGCAAGGGACTGAGGCGTGCATCTGTAATCCCTCTGCTTGGAAGGCTGGTACAAGAGGATTGTACCTTTGAGGCCAACCGGGACTCCATAATAAGATTCTGTTTCAAAGACAAACTTTTCCCCAGTGTCCCAGCATTCTTGGGCTCAGTACCCCCATTCAGATTGAAAAGTGGCTCAAGCTGACCGCAGGCTAGGATAGCCATACTCACATTCCAGAGGGCTCTGACTGGGGGACCAAGGGCCCGAATGTGGCCTAGCTCCTCCCAGCCTGTGCTGACTCTGGCAGGTGGACGCGAAGAAGAAGCAGGTGAAGGTAGAAGCTGGTATCCTCCTGGCTGACCTGCATCTACAGCTGGACAAGCATGGGTTGGCCATGTCCAAGTAAGAGCCCCTCCTCCGGCCCCCACTGGGCCAGAGGTGCCTCTCCCCTCCTTGCTCTGGGCCCCCACACTCAAGGATCTGGCAGTGAGACAGTCAACACTTGGGGTGTACCCCTTCCTCAGAGCTCTGCCCTTCCCACTTGGGATGGCTTTACTCGTCATGCCCCATGGGTTAAGAGGGGGGGAAAGGTCCAAGTTGAGCAGAGTTTTGAGCATTGGTCAATGGTCTTGAACCAGGATGAGGCAACCGAGGATTGGTCTTTCCCAAAATTGGCAAAAAAAACAGCTACCAGAGCCCAAAACACAAAGGCAGGTAAAACCAGCCCAGGGAGGGACAGAAAGACAAGGTGGCCCTTCATGCCATGGCCTTCTGGTCCTTCTACCCAAATGCATTTGTCATTGCTCACCTTAGTCCTAGGGTTACCATCAGCACAGCAGTCAAATGCAGCTCACAGGGTAACTCTGAGAAAGTACCACCAGATGTCTGAACAGTGGTGTAGAAATCTCACTGCAACTGTTATTAACTCTGTGGAAATCTGGGGTTGATCTTCAGGTGTTGGGGTCAGCTCACCTCACCTTTCTAGCACAGGTCCCACAATTCTACACTATGGAAACCATTGTCCCCACCTCTCTCCCAAGGTCAGGATGGCTAGGGTATTTATAGGGTGACCGCCATGTATAGGCCATGTTTAGGCTCTGGAGATGTAAAGACAAAGGAAACCCAGACCCACCTAACAGGAGCTCCAGCAGGGGGCAGGTAGATACAGATACTGACCAGTACTGTACAGGAAGGAGGTTCAACATCAGTGACATGTTGAGGGGACCGAAAGACTTCAGGGCTCCCTAAGTTCAGCATGACTCATTCTGGGCCTGGACCCCTAGTCAAAAGGAGCTTAGCTTTCTCCCTAGAGCCCTGAGGAAGTTGTGTGGGTTCCAAGTAGGACAGGTGTCTGGGCCCTCTCCCCTTCCTTCCCTTCCAGCTCAGGGAGACTCACCTACCTAGACCTGCTGGGATAGCTGTGTGTTTAGAACCAGGGAGGTACCAGAGCCTTGGTGCTTTGGGAGCAGAGGAGTCTCAAGCAGAACCTGTGGTTCTGCTTAGAGAAGATGCCTTTGGTAGGCAGGGAAAGGGCTACAGAGACCTCAAAGGCTAAATATAAGTCAAGCCTCCCTGCAAAAGGGCCCATGCCCCAACCTGCTCATCTGCTGGTCATGGAGGTCAGGGAACCGAGGCCTGAAGAGATGGGCTGACCACAAGCTAGGCCGTCGAAGGGGAGTGGGGGGATTCTCAGGGAGAAAGAGGGTCTTCTGTCCCAGAGAGCATGGATGCATCTGGGGCTCCCTGAGAAGTCTGACTGCTCTCTGTCTCCCTCGCTCCACCTGCTGAGCACAGTCTAGGAGCGGTGTCCGATGTGACAATTGCTGGCGTCATTGGGTCTGGCACACATAACACGGGGATCAAGCATGGCATCCTGCCCACCCAGGTGAGTGAGTCCCCTAGGTCCATGACAGGTTAGGTCCATCTCTGCATGGGCCTGAGACACTTGAAAGTGCCCCCTAGAAATGCCACTTCCTTCCCTAAACCTTACCAGGCCTGAAGGAGCCCCAGGTTTGTCATGGCCTTAGCCACCCCAAGGGACACTCTCATCCCCACCCCTGTACATCCTCATAGGAAGCACAGGGCAAGGGGCACCAATTCCTTTGGAAGTTATAACCAGGAGCCAGGCGGGGGATGGGACTCCCCAGGGTAGCAGTGGAGGTAGGGCCTGCAAAAAAAAAAGCATAGGGGTAACCTGTGGCAGAATCTGTCTGTCCTCATTTAAAAAAAAAAAAAAAAGTTTATTTTAA
Organism: Alexandromys fortis; assembly: GCF_014885135.2. Taxonomy (NCBI): domain Eukaryota; kingdom Metazoa; phylum Chordata; class Mammalia; order Rodentia; family Cricetidae; genus Alexandromys; species Alexandromys fortis. Next base: position 558,518 of record NW_026067956.1, read on the forward strand.
TCCATCTCTCCCTGGGTCTGTGTACACTGGTAGGGTCCCTAGCTTCTGGGTACATTGCTGTCAAAATCCTCAGTCAAAACGAAGATAGCCCAACCCACAGAGAGAGGACACAGTGTGAAGGTCATGAGTTAGCACTCATTGAACGGTGTCTGGCCGAATGGCAGTTCAGAGCTACCTGCCTCAGGAATGGCCTTTCTGAAACCAAACACTTTCAACTCTCCACACTGCCAACTTGGGGTCCCTCATGGCCATTGCCTTCTCAAAGCCGGGCTTACTGCCGCAGGGGCCCAGTGGTCTCTGGGGATATAGGCAGCACTCCCAAGAGATGAGCCCAGTGCATCACTGTCTAGGACCGATGTCAAAGATGGTCATGTCAGTTGCTCCGCGCTGGTCGTCAGGGTGTAAAACTAATTTAAGGGGGTCACTCATTAACACACACATAGGATTTATTGGTTACTTTTCTTTGGAAGCCCCACTGAGCAGGCCTGGAACCAAAGAGGTGGGGCTTGTTCTGCATTGCAGTCATGCAGATGACCACGATATTGGTCGCTTTTTGATACCGTAACAGTGTCTGAGAGAAATGCGCTTCAAGAAGGAAAGGTATATTTTTACTCAGTGGGTTTAGAGGACAGGTAAGACCCAGGAAAGCTGTTTGCTACACAGCAGCTAGGAACCAGGGATGGCAAAAGAAGGGACCGAGAGCAGGAGAGGTCCTTCCAGGGCACACCCCCAGTAGTATATTTCTTCCAGTTAGACCCAACTCTTGACTTTTTCACAACCTCCATCAAACTAATAGTCAACCCATGGATCACTGAGGTCAAATCTATCATGATTTAACGGCTTCCTCCAGACCCATCAACTGGCAACCAAGACTTTAACCCATGCACCTGTGGGGGACATTTCAGATTCAAGGTAAAAAGGTGGCCAGCTCTCGTATTGCGTCGGCTTACAGTGGGAGGTTAGTCCCAGGCTTCACACTTGATCCTCCTACCTTCCTAAGTAGTGATGGCTGTCACCTGTTGAGGTCACAGGAGTGACTAATTCAGAGCCCCACCCTGCACAGGCCTTCAGATGCTCAAGAAGCGTCTCTCACTGGCCTGCTCTCCTCAAGGCTCTGAATCTCCAACGGTACAACAAATACCGAGATGCCACCCTGTCCCCACAGCTGGCCACGGTGTCCCACTTCTGTCAGTTCCTCCTCTCTGCTCTCCGGTCACTGTTAATCAGGATTAGTTCAGCTGTAGCTGTCCTCTCTCCCTGAGCAACCAACCACCAACTGCGTGTGTCAGAAGCGATTTCCATCCAAATGAGCAGGTAGCAGAGTACAGAGAAGGACCCCGATAGCCATGAGAGAAAGCCCTTCTGCAAGTGGGGACCCCGGGGACCTCCCTCAGTTTGCAACCAAAGGCCTCAACACTCGCAGAAACCCAAACTTTCTAGTCAGGTGAGGCTAAGCAGGAGAATGCATTTCCTGGGGGTGGGAGGAGTCCTCTGTTGACGAGGAAGGCTGTTGGGATCTCAATCCGCTGTCTCATCTGAGGGTACACATGTGCTCACTCAGCCTTGTGAAGCACATCTCCTGCGGATCTGTTTCTCCAGGCAGCAGAGTATCACCAGGCAGTGGAGGTTAGCTGCTTCTTGCCTGTGAGGTCACAGAATGATGGAGGAGAGGCCAAGCCAGCAGGGTCCCTGTGACAATGTACTCCACACTCCTGAGAGTTGAGCGCTGATGCCAGGTTCAGCTTTCCTCTCACCCATTTCTCCCCCGGTTCCCAGAATGCCCTCTCAGAGTAGTATAAGACACCTAGCTAGGAAGCTGTGTGGCTGGCCATGGTGGCTCCTGGGAGTAAGTGCTGCCTGGTCTCTGTTGTACAAGTCTGAAAGCTGGGTGGTTCTGAGCGGGCTATTAAGAGTGACACCTCGCCCTCTGCCAGGTGGTGGCCTTGACCCTGATGAAGGCTGACGGGACAGTTCTGGAATGCTCCGAGTCAAGCAACGTGGAGGTGTTCCAGGCTGCACGAGTGCACCTGGGCTGTCTGGGCATCATCCTCACCGTGACTCTGCAGTGCGTGCCACAGTTCCACCTCCAGGAGACCTCCTTCCCTTCAACCCTCAAGGAGGTACTAGCCTTCCGCTCTCCACTGCCCAGCCTCAGAAAACAAATGGAGGGCCCAACCAGGGGTCCTCACCCTCAGACAGTTCCCGTGGACCTCTGGTGTCCTGAGGGAGAGGGGTTTTCATTTCACACACACCCCCTTTCTTTCGTGTCCCAAGAGAGACTGGTCAGAAACATGGTGAACTTTAAGACCCAGAAGAGCCTCAAGATTTACTTGAGCTGTAGATGTAGAAGGGGTTTGAGCGGAGATCTGCCCCAGGAAACCCTGAGGACTAGCTGTTCTCAGGCACTGACTGGCACCTGTCCTATGAGGGGACATGCCAGGACTCCCTTACCATGGAAGACACCACAGGCTGAGATCTGGGCCCAGTCTCTAAACATGGTCACATCCTAAGGAGGGGAGGTCAGTTAGGGAGTCAGGGTAGGAATCTAGTAGACACAGGTCAGGCAGTGGCAGAGAAACCCCTGGGAAACTGATCAATGAGATGGTCTGTCACCCCGCAAAAGGGGGCTTTTGTGAAAGAGGAGCCTTTGAAGGCAGCGCATTTGACTGACGAGAGAGCCCAGAGGGGTTAGCTAGGCAGGAATGGAGGTAGTGAGGAAAGGTGGGGTTCCCAAAGCAGCAGGAATGGGTGTCCACAGCATGCTGCAGGGAATCAGATCAATCCCAGGAGGCCATCGCTGACCTCCATGAGAACAGCTGCAGAGGGGCTCCTAAAGGTGCAGGAGAAAAGGACCATCGCAGGCTAGGAAGGGATGTGTATGTATCTAGGACCATGTTCCAGCAGAAAGAGGTTGTAATTTTGCATGCTGCATTGTTAAATCTTTTGTCCTGCTTCCAAGTCCAGCTAGAATGTACTGATGCTTAATCTGGAGCTTTTGACCAACAGACAGGGTTTGTCTGTCCACCTTTAGCTGTCCTGGAACTCACTCTGTACACCAGGCTGGCCTCAAACTCACAGAAATCCACCTACCTCTGCCTCCCGAGTGCTGGGATTAAACACATGTACTACCACACCCAACTCCTATTTGGTAATATTAAGACAACTTCAGTATTTTCTTCAATTTGAAATAAACCAAAACATGCCCAGGCCTGGACTTGGGTTTATTGACTTCTCTCTGTGACTGAGAGCTTCTTCCTGTACCAGTTTCTTTTGCATGGTGGTCACCAATGAGAGATAGGCACATGTTAAAGGAAGAAGGGTTCCTTTGAGCTTACAGTTGCAGGGCATTCTGCCCATCACAGCAGGGAGAGCAGAGTAGACAGCAGGAAGCAGAGGAAGTGGGGTACAGGCAGGGACCAGTTATGCCTCAGCTCTGACCTTCCGATAATATCTTCATATTATGAATCCATCAATAGCTTGGCTTGGGCAGGTGGTGGTGGCAGCAGCTCACACCTTTAATCTCAGCACTCAGGAGGCAGAAGCAGGCAGATCTCTGAGTTTGAGGCCAGCTTGGTCTACACGGCAAATTAAGAATAGCCAGAGTTATTAACACAGAGAAACCCTGTCTCAAAAAAACTTAAAAAAAAAAAAAAGAAAGAAAAGAAAAGAGCCTGACTCATTGATTTGGTCAGAGTCTGCACAATCCAATCATCTCTGGAGACACTCACCTAGACCCACTCAGGGCTTTCACTAATCCAGGTGTTTCTCAATCTAACCAAGTTGACGTCAAGATCTTCTCTCCTACTTCCTTCCCTCTTGTGCCAGGTCCTGGACAACCTAGACAGCCACCTGAAGAAGTCAGAATACTTCCGCTTCCTCTGGTTTCCCCACAGTGAGAACGTCAGCATCATCTACCAAGACCACACCAATAAGGTAAACACAGTGAGGGCCCAACCTGGCCCAGCATCCCGGAGCAGGGGGCTGCTGGTTAGTAGAGTACTCACTGTCCATCCTCACCGCATCCTGCACACCCTCCCTATCCCAGGGTAGCTGACATTTGTTGTCCTGATGCCTAGGGAAATGGGCTTGTCATTGAACATGAAGAGAGGATGAGACAGGCGAAGGTGGGAAGGAACGTGGCTAAGATGGGGTCCGGCATGTCAAAACCTAGATGTGGGAGGGAGACAGAGAGAACTGAAGTACATGGAGGAGCAGACAGGATGGATGAGTGTGAGACAGCTGGCCTGGCCCACAGGATCCTTCCTTCTCTAACACTTCCGCTCTTCCACTTCAGTTGAAGAAAAATCCTATTTTGTCTCCTTTAGTCACAGCCTTGCAGGTATGGGGCTTCTTAACAGAAGGAAAGAAATGTAGCAGGCTTTCTTTAGGGCCACCAACCAGCTCCCAAATCATGACTCGGAGACTTATTATTCATTCTGAATGCTCACGTCTTATGCTTGTCCCACTAGCTCTTATTAAAAACTGAAACTAACCTGTTTCTCCTCTTCTACATTTTGCCTCAGCTTTTTTACTTTCCCTTCATTCTGTATGTCCTACTCCATGACTGACTAGCTCTGGGCTTCTCCTCCTTTGTCTTCCTGGTCTTCTCCTCCACTAGAGTTGAACTTCCTCCTCCTACTTTTTCTCTCTTCCTGCCAGCCCCATCTATCCCTCTACTGCCTAGCTATTGGCTGTTCAGCTTTATATTAGACCAATCAGATGCCTTAGGCAGGCAAGGTAAAACAGAAACACATCTTTACATAATGAAACAGATGCAGCATAAACAAATGTAATACACCTTTACCTAGTTAAATAGTCTGTCACATAAACAAATATAACACATCTTTACCTAGTTAAAGTAATATTCTATTCCACAACAAAAAAAGCCATCACTTACCAGCTGAGGTGTTGTTGGCTCAGCTGATAAAGTGCTTGTCATGTTTGCAGCGTCCCCAGCATCCAGAAAAAATAAATATAAAGAGGCTTTGGGTGGTAGCACACATCTGTATCTCTACTGAGGAAGTAGCGATGGGAGGAATCCTGGGGCTCAGTGGCCAGTCAGTCCAGCTACTGGGTAAGCTCCAGGTTCAATGTGAGACTGTCTCAAGAAATTAAGATGGAGAGACTAAAGAAGATGCTCAGTATTGGCTTCTGGCCTGCACAGGTGCACAGATACACATATAAGCATACACAAAATGAGCCTTTAAAATGCCATAATTTAAAAATGAATGTCGGTGGTGTCCAAATCCTCCTGTGTGTAGGGGACAGTACAGGGTTTGTGAAGGTGACTGCTGAACACCTGGATCATAGGATCACCAGAAAAGACAGCGACTGTTAAGCCTGACCTGATGACCTGAGTTCAATTCCTGGGATCCACATGGTGGAAATTAACTTTGCCATGGAAAAAGGCTTCCAGTTGTCCTGGCCATCTTACTTTCCTCCCTCCTCCTCTAACATTAATCCCTCCTGGGACATGTCTTTTACAGTTGCTCTTATGGGGTGGGGGGGGCTGCCACCCAGCTCCCAAATAAATCACAAAGAGGCTAATTCTTTCTTATGAATGCCCAGCCTAAGCTTGGCTTGTTTCTAGCCAGCTTTTATTAATTTAAATTATCCCATCTACCTCTTGACTGGGCTTTTCCCTTTACTTATGTATATCTTATTACTTTCACTCTTACTCCATGTCTGGCTGGGCAGCTGGCCCCTGGTGTCCCCTCTTTTTCTTTCTTTCTTTCTTTCTTTCTTTCTTTCTTTCTTTCTTTCTTTCTTTCTTTCTTTCTCTTTTTGAGACAGGGTTTCTCTCTGTAACTTTCCTGGCTGTGCTGGAACTCACTTTGTATACCAGGCTGGCCGTGAACTCACTGAGATCTGCCTGCCTCTGCCTCCCAAGTGCTTGCATTAAAGGCATGCACTGCCTGGCTTCTCCTTCTTTTCCTTGTTCATCTTTTCTTCCCAAATTTCTCCTCCTATTTATTCTCTCTACCTCCATCCCCACCAATCCTTGGTCTTGCCTACCTATTGGCTGTTCAACTCTTTATTAGACCAACACAGTGTTTTAGAACAGGCAATTGACACAGCTTTACAGAATTAAACAAATATAACAGAAAAGACTGCAAGATATCTTTGCATCATTGAACAAATATTCCACAGAATATTGCAAGATATCTTCACATCATTGAACAAATATTCATTCCACAGCATAAACGAATATAACACATCTTAAAATAATATTCCACAACAGTCTTCTAATGGGACATCATGATAAACAAGTCAGAAGTTGAGCCCTGGTGCCTAGCTCTAATACTTATCCTTCTAGCCCCCCTCCTCTGCATCTAGCTGGTTTTGGGACTGTGCCATCGGACTCTACCTATTGGAATTCTTGCTCTGGATCAGGTAGGAATGCCATGGGACTTCTATCCCATCTATTTGTATGCTGTGGAGGACACAGTCCATGAGAAGAGTCCCTGCCTTTGCACCTGCAAACTGGGTCTGCCTCCTGGGTCTAGGGCCATGGTTTCAGCTCTGGCCACACACTGGAATCACATGGAGAGCTTGGGTATATTCTAAAAACAACAAAAGTCACGAGGATTTGAAGGAGAGTAAAGCACCCTGGGAGCTGGCAGCCTGTGGACTTGGGAAAGGCAAGGGGACTATGAGACTGAAGGAGAGGGTTGAGTCCACATGAGCAGTGCGTGTAACAAGTCAGCAGGAGTACAGGAAAAGTGGTGGATGGGTGGTTTGGCGGATGGATGGATGGATGGATGGATGGATGGATGGATGGATGGATGGTTTGGTAGGTGGGTAGATGAATGGATGGATGGATGGATGGATGGATGGATGGATGGATGGATGGATGGATGGGCGATTTGGTGGTTGGATGGATGAATGGGCAGTTTGGATGGATGGATGGATGGATGGATGGATGGATGGATGGATGGATGGATAATTTGGTGGATGGATGGGTGAGTGGATTCTGAGCATCAGTGTTTTGTTGCTGTGACAACACACCTGAGAATGTCATCTTAAAGGAAGGGAGGCTTATTTAGGCTCATGAGTTCAGAGGTCCCAGTCCATGGTCATTGATGTCCCTACTGTTGGGGCTGAGGCAGAGACTCAAGGTGAGGACATAGCGGTGAAGAACTGACCACCTCACAGCAGGCAGGAAGCAGAGAAATGAAAGGTCTGTGGGTAGATACACATTCAGAGGCACACTCCTAGTGACCTGATTCCTCCCACCTGAGCCCTATCTCCTGAGAGTCCACACAACTGAGAACTCCCTGATGGTGTGTCAACTCACTAAGAAGGCAGCACCCACCTCGTGATCTAATTGTTTCCTGAATGCACCACCAGCCAAAGAGGAATCCTGTGTGTGTGTGTGTGTGCGTGCGTGCGTGCGTGTGTGTGTGTGTGTGTGTGTGTGAACAATGGCATGGTGAACTTTCTAGAGCCAAAAGCTGAGAGGCAGTTGTGTCTTGGCCCAGGAAGCACTGAGCTCTCTTTCTATAGTCCCCCAGGGAACTCCCAGCATTGTATCTAGGGACAAGAGTCTAGCCCAAGACCCTCTCCCAAGACACTGGCCCCCTTTAGCTTCTTTCTCTTGGCAGCATTGAATCACAGTTCCCAGGGTGTAGACGGAGAGCAAACAGCACATTCTTTATGGAACTAAACCCGGCAGGCACCTGCAGAAATTAAAACCACACTCTGCCTTGACCTGGCTATCCCATAAGGCTTTGAGACATAGACATCTGTTATTGCGTGGTACAAAGTGACAAGATCCTGCACATAGTCTTAAGGGCTGGCAGTAGGAGACCAACACCATACTGGCTTAAACCTGTATACAGCAAGGCCACTAGGAGTGTAGAAGTGAAGAGTGAGGGCCTGATGTGGAAAGAACTCAGCCCACAGCTGACACACAGTAATTGCTCACACACACACACACACACACACTCTGCCTCTCTGCCCTGTCCCCTCCAGCACCTACTGGCCATTCCTCGTGGGCTGGATCAACCGCTTCTTCTTCTGGCTGCTGTTCAGCCATAAGAAGAAGAGCAGCAACCTCAGCCACAAGATCTTCACCTACGAGTGTCGCTTCAAACAGCACGTCCAAGACTGGGCCATCCCCAGGTAGCGCACGCCCCCAGGCCTACTATGAAAAGCAGGGACCCTCTAGAGCTGGGAGTCCCTATTGCCTGGGCTGAGGTTCCCCGGGAGCCCTGAATGGAACCATGGAGGGGGACTGGGGCAGTGCCTTCTTACTCTGGGGTCTCTCCTGGGCAGGGAGAAGACCAAGGAGGCCCTGCTGGAGCTGAAGGCCATGCTGGAGGCCCACCCCCATGTGGTAGCCCACTTCCCCGTGGAGGTGCGCTTCACCCGAGGTGATGAGATCCTGCTGAGCCCTTGCTTCCAGAGAGACAGCTGCTACATGAACATCATCATGTACAGGTGACAGGGCCCTGCAGGGCGTGGGGTAGAACCCTTGCTGTTGTCAGACTCTCTGCCTGTGCATTACACTGTCTCTGTTTTACACTACGGTAGCTAACCTGTGTAAAGCAAAGTCCAGGCAGGAAGTGAGAAAATTTTCAGCTCCATTACCTTAGGGTCTCTGGCCAAGATTAAACTCACAGTCATATGCAGGTACCAACTGATGAACACAGAAAGGGGACAAAGTCTTGGGGATGCGCCATGCGCAGAAGCCTTCAGGTGCTTGTCCTGTCTGTGCCGTCCTGCAGGGAGGGCCAGTCGGATCTCCAGTCACCTGCCGGATTAGGGCAGGCTGCTGGGAATGCACCCGAGGCAGGAGGGGCACCTCATGAGACAGGGAAGGCCGGATAATCATCTTTTCTCTGCCCTAGACCCTATGGCAAGGATGTGCCTCGGCTGGACTACTGGCAGGCTTATGAGACCATCATGAAGAAGTTTGGAGGCAGACCCCACTGGGCAAAGGTAACTCTTCGGCACCCATCGTCACGGGGCTGCTGCTATGCGCTTTGCTTCCACCAGAGGGCGCCGCTCCTCTCCATTACTCTGAGCTAGTAAAGGGGCCCTTGGGGATTTTCATAGAAACTTCCTTCACTTTATAGGATTATCCTGTGGCGCTTGTGCACGGGATAAGGATCTGTGTGTCCATTTAACAGATAGGAAAGAGAAGGCCTGTGCGGTGGTGGGACCAGAGCCAGGAACTCCATGGTGTTATGGGATGAGGGGACCAGTGATGAATTCTAAATTCCTTCCGCTTTACTTTCCAAACCCCTTTCTTTCTGTCTGGGAGTCTGTACTGTGTGTAGAAGGTGGGGGAGCAGTGTCATAATGCAGGCTCGGAGACGTTGGGTCCTGGCTTGTAGCGTAGCCTGCCAGCTCCGTTAAGACGAAGTCTACTGCGTCTGCTTGCTTCCACAGGCCCACAATTGCACCAGGAAGGACTTTGAGAAAATGTACCCTGCCTTTCGAAAGTTCTGTGACATCCGCGAGAAGCTGGACCCCACTGGAATGTTCTTGAATCCGTACCTGGAGAAGGTGTTCTACTAAAACAGGAGTAGCAGAAGCCACCCCCACCCCTCACGGTCCTGCGACCTTTTGGGGGGGGGAGATAGAACAGGGTCCCACAGGCACAGTAGGGGCCGACCTCCTCTCCTGACCACACAGAAGGGCTGGGCTCGGGGTGGGGCCTCTCTGCCCCTTTCTCCACCGTCATCAAAGCACCCCAGGCAAGAGGCAGCCTCTCAGTCAAGTTCCTGTTTGCACACCCGTGAATCCCACAGGCTGGGGATTTGGTCATTCCTAGGCTCTGTCAGCCAGGTGCAGTGAGTTTCCTGCGGCCTGAAGTTCCCCAGCCCTCTCCAGAAGGAATCCCTTAGCGAGAGTTTTAGCACAGGGCTGGCGTGGAGCATCCTCTGCATTCTTTTATCTTTAAAAGCTCTTCTGGATGCCCAGCGACTGTCTGGTCCTGGGTAAACCATCTTCCAGACGGTTCCCACTGGCCTGCCGTGCCTGGCCCTCACAGTGCCTCTTTCAGCATCCCTGGCCTCTTCTGTGTGCTTCCCTCCCCTCGCCTCAGAGACAGGTCTTAAAAGCAGGAGTCTCACCATGGTTTTCCCCAGGTACCGTTCTCACCTTCCCCTTCACAAGGGTGATTTCAGTTTGCTCTGTGACCTTTCTAGAGTGTTCCCTGGAGAACCAAGATTCTCCAGCTGCTTTGTAAAAATTAAAAGACTCTGAAGATATTGTTCTGCCTTGAGAAGTTTATATTAATTCTTTATCTCGTAAAGAGCTAAAGTGCAAAACGTACTTACCAACGGAACTGCCAGATCAGCAAAGGGACAAAGGACTCGGGTAGACTGCAAATGCACACAGGCCACTGAACGCGTAAAAAATCGTTCAGCATCCCTGTCATAGGAATGTGCAAATGGAGGCCATGGACTGACACTCTTAGTATCAACAATAACACATAGTTTAATGTAGAAGCTTACTCAAAACACTATAGTTTTTAAATTTTTTTAATTTTTTTAATTACATTTTACATTTCAACCACAGTTCTCCTCCCCACTCCTCCTCCCTCCCCAATCCCCTACCTCCCTTCCAGACCACCCTCCATCTACTCCTCATGACAGGTAAGGGCTCTGATGGGGAGTCAACAGAGCCTGGCACATTAAGTTGGGTCAGGACCAAGCCCCTCCCCGCTGCATTAAGGCTAGCATGGCATCCCACCACAGGGAATGGGCTCCAACAAGCTAGCTCATGCACCAGGGACAGATCCTGGTCCTACTGCCAGGGGCCCCTCCGATAGTCCAAGCTTCGATTTTTTTTAACTTGATTGCCTATTTCTCGTGTGTGAGCTTTGTAGATGATAGTGCCAAGTTGACTAGCCAAAAGGTTAAACAGGCCTATTAGGGGAAATTTGGGGGCTGTAGAGTCCACCCTAACTCCAGCCAGAGTTTTCAGCCCTCAGAGTGACCTTGACAACTGAGATCACCCTCACGTAAGCCCAACATTGCTATTGAGGCCTCTAGAAAGGATTGGAGTGACCAACGAGAGTAAATGTGGGGCTGGAGAGATGACTCAAGAATTTAACAGTATGCACTGATCTTATTGCAGACCCAAGTTTAATCCCCAGCACATGGTCAAGAGACTTATGAGCACCAATAGCTCTAGCTCCCTCTTCTGGACGCTGTGGGTAACTGCACTCAAGTGCGCAAACCCACACATGTATATATACAAATAAAAATTTTTTTAAAAAAAAAATATCAAACTAAGCTCTGAGGCATTGGAAATCACCAGGCCTAAATCAGCTCTACCTTGCCCTTCCACAAAAGAGGAGGCTCAGGGAAGAGAAGAAACATCAGTATCTCAGAGCAAGCTGAAAAAGACAATGTCTTTAAACTCTAATGTCAGCTAAAGCGACAGGGAATTGGTCAGGCTGCATAGGCATGGATGAAAAGGCCAACCGCTTGTCACTTAAAGAAAAATTTAAAAAAAAAAAACAACTGTCTGTTAGTAAAACATCCTGTATCTCTCGATCAATGAATAAGACAACCCAAACCCAGCTGGGTCAGCATGATTGAGCAACACGCTCACTGACTGTCCTTGGCTCCGCTATAATGGCAGCTTGCCCTCGCTGTCCTGGCAAGATTGTCTCCCCCATTATTCATCTGATGTCATAACACATCTGGAAAACCCCATAACGGACCAAAAACAGTGAACCCCATTCTGGGAAAATCCACACATAGAATCCCCCACCTACCCCACTTTAATTCATAAATAATCACCCTTCCATTAAGTTTGCTCATAAAGGGGGCTATCCAAAATCCCAATGACTCCAAACCCTTGAGAAGCCCTCAATTCCTCAAATGTCCTGCCCTTAAGTCTGTCTGTCTGTCTGTCTGTGTGTCTTCATGCCCACACTTAAAGCCTGCATTGTCGTCTTACCAAGTCCAGAACTTTACTGACTCCAACTTCGCTCCATGCTGACTCATCCTTAAAATAATTTCTTCCCCAGAAGAGGCTGCGCCCAAGTAACAGCCTGGGCCGAGCATCCCCTGCTGCTGGAGACAGGAGCACCCTTTACAGTGTGTATTTTAGAGGGTTTACATTCAACCCTTAAACTCTATGGGTTGAGCAGTCTATTCCAGTCACAGAGGCAGTGAGGGAAGGACTAAGTCCAGTGACTTAGACCTGAAACTTCCAAGTTCCTTAATTCTTCAATTCCCAGGTTGCTCAGTGAACCCAGTGTTCTGGAAATACACGTTCTCGCTGCCGGAACACCTGCGTATCCTGAGGGGCTTTGGCCTCTGATCGATGTAATCTCTTCTTTCTTTGAGCTACTGTCTTCCGACTTCTGCAGGCTATCCCTTCAGAAGACCGCCATGGCATCATCCTTTTGATATTGAGGGATGCTGGGCTTCCAAGGGCATTGCTGGTCTAGATCCCCCTTTCCCCCCTCCTTCCATCTTTCTTCTGTTTCTTCTGGTCCAAGTTCCCATTGGCTGAGTCCTGTCTGCAGCTGCCTCCCCATCAGCTGAACCCCAATCAGGAAGCAGCTCATCCATGCCCCTGGGGGCAAAGGCTAACCTCCTCTCTGGATGTGGGAACTCATGGGTACTGAGATGTGGGCCCGTTCCTGTCTGCTGAGCCTGGACTCTAACAAGTGGGCAGTAATCACTAGAGCATGCAAGAAATGAAAATCAAGTTGGACGATGAGGACCAGTGCCCTCCTGGGGTGGGAGCAGGAATTAGGATAACAGCGCAGCAGCAGCTCTCCAAGCTGAATCTGGGGGGAGGTGAACAACCACCTCTCCACTTGTCTCCCTACTCCTCAGGTAAGCGGCTGAGAAAAAGAGGGGCCCTGGTGAGCTCTGGGGCTCCCATAGGGTGCAACCACCAGCTCTTTGTTCTGAGGTTCTTGTCAAACCCGAATAAACTTAAAGGATGCAGACAAGTGGCCCTTATGTCCTGGGGTCTCTGGCTCAGGATGGGACAAACTTAGACAAGTCAGCCAGACCACTGACATGGTGAGCCAAATGTCCAGTGCCCCCACAGGCTCCCATGTCTGAGCACTTGGTCTCCAGCTGGTGGGGATATTTGGGGATGGTTGTGGAACTGTTCGGAGATGAACCTTCACTGGGCTGTGTCTGGACTGGCAGTTCTTTCTCGAGTTGCTGCTGTTGGGGTATTTTCCTCACAGCAATAGAAAGTAACTGATATTGGAGAATGGGTCAACTCTGTCACCTTGGAATCTTGGATAAGACATGGTGACCTGGCAGGGAAGCAGACTGGTAGCGCTGGCTGGGGAGGGTTGTCAAAGCACACCAACCGAGAGAACACACAGCTCATGAAGGGACCTCTGGTCATTCCATGGGAGCCTCTTTAGGTCTCTGGACTGAGTCTGAAGCTATCCCAGTGACTGTCTCCAGGAGAAAATCTAAACCTAATGTGTCCCTGCCATGGCCCAAGCAAAAAGTTGACCTTGAATGTCTCAGAAAGGAATGGACACCAAGCTCTGCAGATTGTAGCTGGCTTCAGATTTAGAAGTGAGGTTTCCTGGTCTCCGTAAGTAAGGCCCCTGCCTGAGGTCTTTTCCAAGAAGGGTTCTATAACAAGAATAGTGGAGTGGAAGCCAGAAAAATCCTTCTAAAGAGCCTAACCACACAGGCCAAGGAGACTTTGGAATGGGAATCTACAAAGAGGGGCAACATCACCAGGTAATGTGGAGCAAAGGTCACTAAACATCTGAGCTGTTGATATCAGCCTTGTCTTGATGCCAGCTCCACGAGACAGGACCTTTCAGAGGTCAAGAGAAGCCCAGACATTTCCAGAAAATTCCAAAAGGGAGTCACCTATGTTTGTCGGTTTCATGTTCTTGACATGTGTTTCTAGACACAGGATGTCTTTACACAGCCAGTATCATGTGTTCATGGCTGTCAAGGTCATCACGGGCCAGTTTCAAAGAACTAGCTCCTGTCTTTAGGTCCTTTTATCTGCTGATGTGAAAAACCCACCCATTCCTGGGACAGTGTCAGCATGTATGTGTGGCCTTACACATACAACATCATTGGCAAAGATTGGAAACGTGACCCTCCAGTCACCCCCATCCTGTGATGGGCCTTAGGATACTTAGAGAGACTGAGGCAAAGATGAGGTCCCAGAGTGGGTCTGGTGCCAACTCAAGACATGGTCGTTACTCCCCTGGGTGCTGGTACAAGCGAGAGCAGGCTGATCATGGTATCCCAAGCCTGAAGAACCCTCATCCACTTACAGCTGGACCAGAGGTGGACCGTAAGTCACTAAGCTGGGGCAGGAAGAGCTGTACAGGCACGCACGCTGCCCAGCCATCATGAAGCCATGTCAGTCAGCGACGGATACAGCCGGGATATTGGGGTCAGAGGTGAAACTGGGTTAGAGTGGGAAAAGCTCGGAGGCAAACGTTCATTGTGAACCTTGTGAGACTGCACGGCACGGTGTGCCGTTTGCTGTCTCACCAGCAGGGTCAGTGCTGAACTCAGACGATCAGACCCCTTTCTGCACCTTCTCTTCATCTTTGTGCATCCTGGATTGACCGAGTTCTTCCAGAAAACCCCTAGCCAGGCTAGGTCTGCACAGGACCCTAAGTTAGAAGCCTCGGCATCCGTAAGACCACAGTGAAGCCCCTTGGTCTCTGAACCTATTTCCTAGCTTCAGGACTGCAAACCAATGGCCCCTGTCGCTTCTACAGTACCACTCCCAATGGCCTGAGAAACCGGCAAGTAACTAACAAAATGGATGTGGGCAATGGAGATGCAGACGATAGCTGGTCAGCATCACCTGCTGGCACCACCTGGTACTGCAGCTGACCTACAACTCAGCCCAAACTGTGGAGGAATGAATTTAAAACCACTGGAGCAGAGAAACAAACACCCAATAAAGAGGCAAAGATCGTATGGAAAGGCAGTGACCAGAGACCGCCATGGTCCCGAAGGTGGCCCAGGGTTCCGAGTTCTTACAAAAAGAAAACTGCCTCTTCGTTTGGCCTCCACAGCCACACCTTAAAGCACCTGTGTGTCCTATGGCCAGCTCTTATTTTCAGTGCATTCTCTGGGAGACTGCCCCGGCCCTGTCAGGACACAGGGACAGTGCTGGAATGGGAACAAAGTTTCCAGCTTCAGGAATTCGCCTCAGTGGCTTATTGGAACGTGCCTCTCCCGTTCAAAGCCAGAAGTCCCCCGCCCCCGAATGCCATGATGAGTATTCTTTACCCTCTGCTGTCTGGTGGGTCCTTTACAATCACGGGTGTTGCTCCTCCGGTCTCTTCCTACCCATGTGTTTGAGACAAGATCTTTCACTGGGACCTACCACTCACTGAGCAGGAGAAACTGGCCCACCAGCAAGTTCCAGGCCCTCTTGACCACGCTGAGGCTACAAGTGTGTGTCACCACGACCATGCCAGACTTTTACCAAACTCGTGTCTGTGCGAGCACTTTACCAACTGACCCATCTGTTTCTTTGTTCCTTCCCCATACCTAACCAAGGCGCGCAGCCGGCAAGAAAAATCAAGTACGGAAACAGGCCGGGCAACAGATCACAAGGCGGCTTTATTGGATTAGTTGCGTGGGGGAGTTCTTCCCAGGAGCAGCAAGTGCAGGCATTAGAGTGCAGAACCCAGAGGAAGGCTGCTGGGGTGGAGGCCGACTCATGTGGAGACGTGCGGAGCTCGCGAGGGGTCTGTGGCAACCTCAGGGAGTTGGGGGGGGCTTCACTCCTAGAGGCCCCCACATATGGGGAAGCAATGCTTCTGTCTCATTCCACTCTGGAAGGAAAAGGAGGGGAGAAGGAAATTAATCTCCCCCCTAAGAAACAGCTACCAGCACCCACTGTCTTACCTCCAAGGAAAAACATTTCCCAGAGCAAAGAAAGGAAAATCCCCAGGGTTTTCCTAGCTTACCCATGGGCTCCAGCCACAGGGATAGGCGCTGTGCCCAGAGTGTACATTCTGCTCCTTGTCTGGACTCCTGAGGACTTTCCAGCCTCCCAGGGTCTCAGAGACATTTGTCTATCGGCCCCTCGGGGTCACAGAAAGGCTACCTACTTACCGGCTTTTCTTGCGGTATTCCTGCAGCGCTTTCTCCGCCACTGTGTCCATAAACTTAGGGTTATCCCTAGAGACTTCTTCTGGCAACACCACCGTGATGGGGTCAGAGTCAAAGAGCTTCACCACCACCTCAGTGACACGGGAGGGGACGTCTGAGTCAGAGGAGTGGGTTGTCACCTAGGCAGGAAAAGACAAGTGAGACACCTCGACACGATGGCTAGCGTGTGCCCTTCTTTGCCAAAGGATATGGATCTTCACTTTGCCCCTTCAACCAAATATGGGTCTTCTGCTATCTGCCCCTAGTCAAGATGTCTAGGCAATTCAGAGCAAAAAATAGCCCAATCTGAAAGGTCAGAGGCCATTTGAAAACAACCAACTGAGCAGGCACTCCAGAAACTTGATTTTCAAAATGTTTTCTTGTTATCTTGTCTTTTCTCTTATTTTTGCTTTGAGACGAGGTCTCACTCCGTAGTCCAGCCTGT
Source organism: Alexandromys fortis (assembly GCF_014885135.2). NCBI lineage: Eukaryota > Metazoa > Chordata > Mammalia > Rodentia > Cricetidae > Alexandromys > Alexandromys fortis. The sequence goes on from NW_026067956.1 coordinate 575,057, forward strand.
CCTGAGGCTCGCCACCCTTCTAGCTCAGTTTCCTCAATGCTGGCTGACAGCATGCCTGGCCCCAACATTTGCTTGTACAAATGTTAGCCAGTCTGTGGTCAAAACGGGGAGACGGGGTCTCCTAGCACTAAAGGAAGCTATTCTTACCGGCTGACAATGAACCAATTCATGTGCTACTTAACGCAGCCCATGGTAAGGAAGCTGCTCTGCAGGCAGGCTGACGGGTCAGTGACCCGGGGAAGTTTTCCAAAGTTCCCCATTTTTAGTAAGCCACGAAACCTCACTTTCCTTTCCTTGGAAATCGGACTTGGATATTTTGCAAGTGTGAAGGCATTTTCAGTGTTAAAGTATGCCTAGGATTTCCCTAGTCCTTGCCAGTGGAAATCAAAGGTACTCTTGTATGGTACCTTTGTCCCATTCCACCTCTGTGAGGCACACATCATCTCTAGACCTCACGTGGGCCCTAGCCTGGGCACGTGACTGGAACCCAACTCACCGTGGAGACGCGGAGGTAGTAGTCATCTTCGCCCTGTGTGAGGTTAGCCAGCTGGGACACCCAGTTGAACTGCTCGTTCAGCTGCTCCAGCAGGGACGAGGTGTTGAGCATCTTGGTCTGGAGCGAATGAAGCAGCTCGTTGTACCGCTGGGTCAACCTCTCGGCCAGCTGAAGGGAGTCGTTCAGCTCCTGGCGCAGGTGAGCCTGCGCGGGGTTGTTGGCCGAACAGTCTGTCCAGAGGAGAAAGGAACAGAAGCGTGAAGCAAAAAGTCAAAGGGCCATGAAAATGTCACTGGGAACCGGCTGCTGCAGCTGGAACCTGAAGCAGGCAGAGCTCCTGTTGAGTAGAGGGGCCACAAACCAGTTCTTATGACTCCCACAAAACCGCTCCCCCCCCCCCACCCGCCAAATGGGCTTCAAGGCCCTGTTCCCTTCGTGCTTTGGGAAGCGGTGGCAGCTGTGCTAAGCTATGTTGGAGCAGAACAACCGTGTCCTCTCTGGGTGGCAGACATGACCAGTCTTGGTGATTTGTCCCTGAGCTGCGGACCACGCTCTGGGCAACACAAATGTCCGCTGCTCCGTATTTTCAGACCTGGAGCTACCCTGGCTGCCTTAGTTCTTCCCAGGAGTCATTTCCAAACAAGAGGAAGCTGCTGTGCACTGGACACTTCAGAGTGCACCTGCTGTGTGCCAGACACACATCAGGTGCGCCGAGTGTCCTTTTCTCTCAAAGGACGCTTGGTGTGGCCTAAGCATCCAAATTCTGGTTTTACCAGTAATGAAACAGGCTTCCAGAAGTTAAAAACTGGCCCGAATCGATTGGAGAAACAATTCGTGAAACTAGGATTGAGCCCACATCTTCAACTCCTCAACCTAGGCTCTTCCTCCTCTGAGAAGATGGTTCGAGAACATTCGCCAAGCTTGTTTTTGAGCATTTTTGAGAGATTTGGAAATTCTGGTTCTTTACAAGAGCCAGTCAGACCCATAAGCTACAAAACACAGACGTTTGGTGCCTGGGGGTCGGTCATTGCCTGCCCTTGTCCACCCATAGCTGGCCAGGGAGCTCCTGCAGAGAAGAGAAAAATTTCCATCTTCCTTTCTGGTCCTTGAGTGCCCTGCAGATGTCAGGCTTCTAGGACCTAGAAAGTGCCCATGTCATCTGAACACCAGTTTTCCCCACCCCTTCACTATTTTTAAAACATCTAGGAGTGGCCATATGAAAACAAAGAGAGAGAAAGCCTCCCGGGCCCTGTGTGCAGCTGCAATTATTATACTGAAATAAAATAGAATGCTGTGTGGGGCAAGAAACAGGATTAGAGACAGGAAGCCAGGCTGAGAAGAAAGTTTTGAGGAATAACCCGAATGCTCTTACTACTAAATATCCCAAACAAGGAAAAGTCCTCAAGGAGCTAAGAGTGTCGAATGGCGGTTCTCAACCTGGAGCCATGCCACCAACCAGGGGCATTCTGGAAGTTCTGAAGATATTTCTGATTGTCGCAGCGGAGGGAGGGTGGCTGCTGGCATCTGGCAGGTGGAAGCCAAAGATGCTATTAAACGCTCAGCATTGCAAAGGTCCGCCCCACAGGGCTGAATCAAGACGTCCCAGGCTAGAGGTCCTGGTAAGCACCGTGAAGGGGTGGCAGAGTGTGGTCTAGGATCGCTAAGTCTGATGTCAGAGAGCCAGTCTATAAGGTGACTGGCTTCTTTGTGGTCAGGTTCTCTGTCATTCAATTATCCCGACAGTTTACTGGGGAAAGTCTGCAAGGGGGGGCCAGATATCTGTCTAAAATTGCACACCATAACCTTCGAAAAACTCTAATGTTTGTTTGCATGGGCTCCTGACATCGCAGGAGGGAGGCGAGGAATATTTAACCAGACTCTGAAGGCCTGTCCTGGCCAACCACAGGTATGAAGTAACGGGGGAACGACAGGGTTGATAAGGAATATTAACCCTCTGTGATCCAAGCAGGGTGTGCTGCAAAGACAGGGGACCACTGTAAAGAGTGGGCTCAGAGCAGGGGCATGTGATCGACAGGCAGACCCGACAAAACTGCGAGAAACAGTTCGGGTTTTGCTTATGTTTCGTTTTGTTTTGTTTGAGACAGAATCTCACTATGTAGCCAAGACTGGCCTTGAACTCACCATTGTCCTACCTCAGCCTCCTAAGTGCTGGAATTATTGGGTGTGTGTGTGGGGGGGGGGGTGCTGCTATACCCAGGATGCCATACCCAGGTTGCCTGGGGAACTACTGAAGGAACATATTTCCTCTTCTGAGGCGCTAATCCACCAAAAAGAACATGACCAGAATTGCAAGGACCACTGTCACATAGCTCAGGGTTCCCAGAGAGAAACCCCAGGGTTATGTTCACGAGCACAGCATAAGGGAGACGTCTTGTGTCTCCTAATCTTAGGCAAGTCACTTAGCCATTCTGCAAGATAGAAAGAGCTCACAAGGTCACTCTCAAGGGTGAACAAGCATCTGCGAAGTGTTTACAACAGTGCTCGTTAAACAAAACTGCATGTCATCTAAGATTTCACAATATGAAGTGGGAAGAAGAAAAAAAAAACAAGATCTACTAGGCTTAGCACTGCGTACAAAGCAACCAGGAGAATGGGCTGTGGATTGCTGATAGCTATAGTCAAATTCCATGGCAACACCCACCGTGGACTGCAGGTTTACCATGGGCCACCAAGGTGGTGAGCGCCTCAGATGTACCTCATCTATGTTAGAACAATCTCCATCTGAACTTGATTCCAAGTACGGTGGGTGTGGCTCGGCGGCAGAGCACTTGCCTATCAGGCATGAGGCACTGGGTTCTATGCCAGCTTCCAAATAACGAACCTAACTCTCGACATGAGGGCAGCGGGCTATGCGCCAGGGTGAGGACCCTCCCAGGGACCGCAGCTCACAGACAGAGAATTAGTTTCTGAAGAAGGCCAGCACCAGTGAGTCAGTCACTAGTGATCCAAAGTCAGATGACCCCAGCGCCAAGTCAGAGACTGGTCACCCACTCACCCACGGACAAGATCTCCTGGCATTTCTCGCACTGGCCCTTCATCTTCAGGCATCCTGTGGAGTTGTGGCGGATCTCCTTGCACACTGCACGGTCATCCTCACCTTCTGGACATACATGAGGGGAGAAAGAGGCAAGCTGAGGCACACAGCACTTTGGAAGGGAGCCTGCCAGACATAACACTGCCCGCACCTCTCTGCTCAGTTCTGTGCTTGGGGAAGAGGCGGGTGATTGTTTGTCTAAGCATGTGGACTTCCCTGTGGCTCCCTGAGGATATCCCCACGGCTCCCCAGCAGGTACAGTTTGTGTTCCCACCGTCTCCATCTCTCCTGCCACATTCCCTCAGCTGCGTGCCTTGGACATCACAGCCCACTCTGTTCTGCAGCCTCCTTGGCTGGTGGTTCTCCCTAACCAGCCATCAAGCCCCACAGTGCAAACCACATAATGGTGTCAGGACACAGAGCCCTGATGAAGAATATTGCTCCTCAGACACTGGCTTCTTGTGTTCGTGTTACATTTCATCCTTACAGACATTGCATGGTAAGGCCACAGCCACGAGCCTCTTCTTTAAGGGCGATCAAGGCTGTGATACAGTTCATTGCATGGAAGGGCAGGCTTCCCACACCACACCTCAAAAGCTCCTAAGAAAGAAGCTGAGGCCCCGCAGGAGGCACGGCCCAGGTCACACCCTGAGTTGGCTACTAAGAACACAGGCTCCAACCTCTGCAGTGCTAGATTGAACTGGACGCCACTATGTCGTCTACATTGCTTTACCCCCGTCCTAGCACCTTTGCCCTGTAAATGAAGAGAATGCCAGCCTAGGGGGCTTCTAGGAACACGAACATGGCACATGCCAAGCCCTGGAAGAGCCTTAACATCTGGAAGGCTCCCATTCCAGCTGGGAAAGCAAGCAAGCATTTTCTGACCTCTTATGAGATCCATGTCCGGGAACTGGAAGGCTGGGCTGTGGAACTGGAAGTCCATGGCCTGTTGAGCCTGGTGGATCATATCGAAGAAAGGCTGGAACATGTCGTGGAAGCTCAGGGGCCCAAAGTGGGAGAGAGGCAGGAGGCTGCGGACTAAGCGAGACTTGGGGTATAAGAAATGAGGTCTCCTGTGTGAGGGGAAGCCAAAGGGTGAGAGGTAGTGGCTGTCCCGCGGCTCGTGGCTGAAGAAGCGGTCCTGGAAAAGCATGTCCATGATGCCAGACGCCCGGGTAAATCTGTCCTGCATGGCGTCGAGGGCTTGGCTCTGCTGCCGGTCACTCTCCATGAGGGAGTCAATGCGGTCACCGTTCATCCAGAAGTAGAAGGGTGAGCTCTGGTTCAGAAACTCCTCCAGCTGGGACCCAGAGAAGCCCAGTAAGGGGGTGTGGCCTCCGGCCTGCGTTCTGATCACGCAGCAGGTGACCCAGCTCCCCACTCTTCTGGCTCCCGGATATCCTGACAACTAGAGCCACCGCACCTCCCTCTCACCGCGACACTCAGAGGCTCACCCTGAGCCCCTGTCATCTTGGACCCTAGGGGACAGTCCCTCCTGCTTAGCTGGTCAAACTTCAGAAAACGGTGCCTTTTAAAGTCCCAACCTTGTGAAGCTCACAGGTAGGGATAGAATCAACGCGAATATACTGAATATTCTTAATTCCTTCTTCCTAGTTGAACACAGGATTCTGCCGTACTGTAAGGCCATTTTACCTAGCTCGTTAAAGGTCTCCTGGGAGACGGTACCTGGCAACCACATCTGTGATTTTTTTTTTCCAACATCTGCACTCATGTCAGACATCACCAATCAACCATGATACTAACGAGGCAAGCCGTCAAGCAAGGCTAATCACCTGTACCCAGCACACGGAATGAGGCCTGTTTCAGGGATTCCCAACATGCCCCACTCAGAACCCAGGCCAGGCCCATGTCTCCTTCTCACCTGGCGGCCGACGAGACCAGAGCCGCTTCTGCAGACACGAGCATAGAACTTCATGCAGGTCTGCTTCAGGCAGGGCTTGCACTCTTCCCAGAGGGCCATCATGGTCTCGTTGCACACTTCCGGGAAGGCCTTCAGCTTCATTTCAGAGTCCCTGGTCTCTTCTAGAGCATCCTTCAGGGAGAGAACAAGGCCAGGTGAGCCACACGAAGACCCGCAGGCCTCCCTGGGCTATGCTCAATGTGCTACTGCAGCCCCCACCTTCTCTCTGGTCCTGCAGCCCCCATCTTCTCTCTGGTCCTGCAGCCCCCACCTTCTCTCTGGTCCTGCAGCCCCCATCTTCTCTCTGGTCCTGGTGCCCCCACCTTCTCTCTGGTTCTGCAGCCCCCATCTTCTCTCTGGCCCAGGTGCCATCCTCTTCTCTCTGGCCCTGGTACCCCCACCTTCTCTCTGGCCCTGGTACCCCCACCTTCTCTCTGGCCCTGGTACCCCCACCTTCTCTCTGGCCCAGGTGCCCTCCTCTTCTCTCTGGCCCAGGTGCCCCCACCTTCGCTCTGGCCCTGCAGCCCCCATCTTCTCTGTCATGCTCTCAGCAGCCTCTCATCCTTCAAGACCCAGCTGCTCCCTAGGCTCTCCCAGACCTCTCTGACTCACTTCCCTGACAGTCTCTTCCTCAGGCCCCACCTCTCCCTTACACCTCGTCTCCTCCTCTCAGCTCCCCAAAGACGCCTGTCTCATCTCTCCGTTATGGCGGCGGCCCCTGGCATGCAAACCGAAGCCATGGAAGCAGAAGTCGCATCAACCATCGAACCCATTACCATGCCCCTGGCCCAGTTACTGGCCCCAGGGCTTGCCAAAGTAAAAATTTTAAATCCTGTGCCTGAAGAGATGTTAGTTTCCAGCAGATGTGCACACCTACATACAGATCTGGGACATAAGTGTGTGTGAATGATGGAGGTGTGTACAAATTCTACCATATGGGTGGGTGTGCACCGGGGCCTACCAGGATGCTCAAGCGGAGAAGACAAGTTAAACTAATGGTAACCCAGCGGCCCCCAGTTATCATCCGTGGTCTTATCCACCCAGGGTCAACCACATTCTAAAAATAGTATCAAGGACCGTGAGGAATGAAGGTATTTTGAGAGGGAGGGCAATATATATGCATAACTTTCTCAGCAGTGTAAGATCATAATTGTTCTATTTTGTGGTTGTTGTTCATATCTTCCTGGCTATAATTTATAAATTGGCACTATCATGGGCAGGTACACAAAGACATATCCAGAGGGCCTGGTTCTCTCCACGGCTTCAGGCTTCCCCCCTGTGGCAAAGTGGGAATGGATGTATGTCGAAGGATAAATTAGGAGGCCTCTGCAGTAATTTTAAAATATTACCATAAACCCTCTCACGTTCAAAGTAATTTTGAATACAGAAGACAAGAGTAGCGGGGAGGAGCCAGGCGCTGCTGTGATTCACCCCAACCCAGGCCTGCGCCCGGTCCCTGCCCTCAACAAGGCAAGCATTAGACAAATCTATTGAAATGAACCTGGGCTTCAGGCCCTGGGCCGGACATGCAAGGAAACCAGATCCAAGACCTCAGCTTTCACAAGCAAATGTGCCTTCCCTGTTTCCTCGGTCTAGCCCAGCTTCAGCAAAACCCTGCACGGACTGTGCTAGGGCACCATGGCAACCCCTGGAGACATCTGCCCACCACCACCCCTTCTTCCCCTCCAGCAGGGAGAGCCAGGACCCGGTCAAGGCTTGTCCCTACCTCCTTCTTCTTCTTGGCTTCCTCTAAACTGCTGAGCAGTGACTTGCGCTCCGCATTGGTTTTTTCTATGAGGGTCTTTATCTCCTTTACTCCCTGGACGGCATTTTGAATTTCCTTATTAATGTACTTACTCCCTTGAGAGGACATTTCTGTGAGAGGCAAGAAGGTAGTAGGAGTTGAGAGGAAGCAATGACTGGAGGAATATCTCGGGAGCAAGTGAGGCTGTGCGGAAGCCCTGCTCTGATGGTGTGGGGGCTAAAATACCATCACCACCAACCACCCCAAGCCCCAAGCCAGTGGCAGCTGCTATGGTCTGTGTCCTGCCTCTATGTCTCATCACAGGACTCATGGTAGATGTCACCCCACAGCTCAGAAACACAAACCACAGCCACCCTGGGGAGCCAAAGGTCACGGAGGATATTTCAAGGAAAAGAGAAAAAAAAAGTGATGGTTAACCTCTTAAGCATCAAAATATAATAAAAATCTGTTGTTTTCGGATATAGCTCTTTCTGGAGTTCAGGTTAAAGCAGCCTTTGTCCTTCTTTGTCCAATGCACAGTGACAGGTGATGGGGACAGGAAAATGAAGGAAATGGCAAGGGACAGCATGGAGACAGGAAGATAAATGACGGGCTGCAATCACCATGGAGACTGTAACCAAGGCACAGCAGCGGGTGACGCAGGCAATGACACATCGTGACACAGCAACACCACCTACTGGATACTTATCCTGCGTCAAGCACCATTTCCTACACCTCAGATGGGTCCTATCCACTACTCCTGACGCCATTGTCAAAGGCATCCAATGAGAAGGGGAAGTGGGGCGGGGGAGGGGGGAGGGGGAGGGAGCGGTATTGAGCCAAGGGCACAGAGTCTCAATCCTGCAGTGAGAGTGACCCCAGAGATCAAGGGTCCTAGTGGTGCTCGTGGTTATAATGCTGTGTCCTATCGTTTGTAGCGTGCTAAGAATGTCTGAACCCCAACAGTGGGGTGAGATGATGGGAACCTAATAGTTTGACAACGGCAGTCATTTCGCCATGTGTATCAACATCAGAGCATCAGGTTGTATTCTGTAATACCCCGTTCTGACGCGCCAATCATGTCTCAGTAGAGGTGGAGTTTAGGAGCAGAGCGATGTGCTCAAGCCTGAGGTTTACAGTTAGAACAGAGGTTCTCAACCGTGAGCCACAACTCCTTTGGGGGTAGGGGTCGTGTGACTGTTTCACAGGGGTCGCATAGGCTGCATGTCAGATATTTCCAGTACGATTTGTAACAGTAGCAAAATTACAGTTATGAAGTCGTAGTGAAAATAATTTTATGGTTGGGGGGCACCACAGCATAACACAGGAATTGTATTAATGGGTCCCAGCACCAGGAAGTTAGAGAACCACGAAATTAGAGCAGATAGGGAAAACTCACACCCAGGTCTGATCCAAATATCTGGGGTTTTTTTTAAATGAAAACTCTCACAGAACTGGCCAGCTAATGAGCAAGAGGTCGTCAGAGAAGGAAGGAGGAAAGGCAGGTTTCTGGGGGAGACTTGGAAGATGGGGAGGAGGGGGTGGGAGATAGAGAAGAGGGGGTGGGAGGTGGGAAAAAAAAAGGGGCAATCTCAGGTGACTATTTTGTGTTGAATTGTACCTGGTTAAGAACACTGATGGAACCAGGTTTCCAAGGGGAGAGGTTTGGGGACACGTGGGAAAGAACTCTGGAAATCACACAAAGTAGAGACCGACAGAGTTTCAAACAGTCCGGGCACAGCTTTGAGAGAAAAGTAAGAAAGCCAAGTGAGGGGACCAGGAAGGAATGAAGGAATGGCTTAGGATATAGAGGCCTATTCTGGAAGGCACCTGACCACAAAAACTCTAAGCAGGAGCTTAGAGACTGAGAGAGGACAGAACACACGGAAAGGTACAGACCCGGGGTGCAGGATGACAACAGCCCTCAGCACTTGGGGACTGAGTTTGGAGAGCTGGCCCTGCCCTAGGCCCTGCCACCTCCCCCTGAGTCTACTTGCCCTGGAGCTCATTATCGGAGATCTCCTCCTCTCCCAGGACCACGCCATTGTCCCAGGTCAGCAGCAACGCCACGCACAGCAGGAGAATCTTCATGGCGGGGCCTCCTCTGTGTCAGGAGTCCTAGCAGGTCTGCTTGGAAAGAAAGAACAGAACAACATGGTAAGAGGCAGGCAGCTTATGTGTTTCCTGCCACCTGCTTCAGCTCCCGGAGAAAGGAGGGGGCGTGGGATTGGACCTGGGGCCCTCGTCTCTCCGTTACTGTTACTGCAATTTATCCCCAGCAACCTGGGATAAAACACATCCTTTCCCTATCCCCTTCAATGGGACCACACCCTTACCCCCAGCCCAGCCCTGCTCTCCCCTGAGAGCCCCCAGGGCTGTCTAAGTGTGCTTTTCCAGAGTCAGAGGAAGCATTTACCCCCTTCAGTCAGCACCGCAGATTCAATCCATTTGACTCTCTCTGGGTGAGGTGCCTGCCAGGATAAACATGGATTCCAGTGGGGTGGGGGTGGGGCAAAGAAGCAGACTGAGGAGAGAAGGACTGGTTAGGAAGCTGAGACAGCAGAGCGAGGGAAGGGAAGACAAAGCCAGGGATTAGCAATGAGCCCCCGCGAAAGTCCCTTCAGGAGGAGAGGCACATTGGTTCCAGCAAATCCCTTTCACACGCTTGTTCCCTCTAAGCCTGAACCAGCCTGCTCTGCCAAGGTGCCCCTGCCACCACTGGGCTGGCTGCCCTGAGCCAGGGGACACAGGCTGAAGCCCCAGTATTACACAATGGATCCTTTCCCAGAAGCTGGATTGGTTGCATAAAAAGGCACAAACACAAACGCACATGCAGGTGCGTGCATACACACACACACACACACACATACACATGCACACACACACGCGCGCGCGCGCGCACACACACACATGCTTTGCATCGCCAACCCTGCCCAGAATGGCTTATCTGGGCTCACCAACTTCCCATCACTACAGGAACAGAGAAGGGGGACCCGTCTTTCTTACTGAAATGGCTCTCAGCTGGACAGGCCCCTCGGCACGCTGGGTAAATTATTAATAGGGAAGGCCTCTCCTGAGGCGTAATTGTGGACATGGGCAGAGGAGCTGCATGGGAGAAGAGACGGGCACTTTCCCAGTGGTGGTGGGTGGGCAGCTGGACCAGCCTGGTTTCAGATCTACTTGGAAGGTCCTGATCCCATAGGCCTCCCAGATGCTAGCCCAAGGCCTGAAATGCCTCAAACAGGGACAGACCCTTTGCCACATCAGAGATGAGACCACAGAAATGCCTGCGGGTGAGAGAAACCTCAAGTGTGACTTTGGGAAACTCCATTCAAATGGGTTTTCTAACCAGAGCATAGCACGGTGCCCAGAAGCAGGGCAGGGTAGCTAAGGAAGACTAATGAATGGGAGGTGAGGCAGGATCAAGATGAGCCACAGTGGGCCTGGGACCTGCCAAAGGAGACCCAGGGCCTGGAGAGCACCAAGCTCCCAGATAAGAAGGGGGGGGGTCACTCTTCTACCTAACCTCTGCACTTCTAAAAGAGGGCCAAGGCCTAGAGACTAGTGAGGTTCCCAAGACACACTATAAGCCAGCTGCCACCCAGGATAAGAGACCAGCTCTCCAGAACCTCCTTTTAGTATTCTTTCCTTGGCATCCTAAGTCTTAAATCTCCCTGCCTCAGTTTCTTTCTCCATAAAATGGAGCTGATACAGACCTCAAAGATGCGATCGATGGATCCTCTGCTCTGTGAATCTGCTAACAACAGACTCCCTGAGGTCTGATGGCAATGCTGACTCTGGGTCAGAATCTGCTTGTCTCGCAAGGTACTGCGGTGCCGTTGGTCCAAGGACAATGCCACACAGCCCGGCGCCCTCCCTCTACACTGACTCACTTCCTCTCATCACTTGGAGGCTGGCCTACTGCCTGACTGCCAGCTGCCCAGAGTGGATGAGCCCCACCAGGGCCAAGGATCTCCTTATCTAAGAGGACAACACCGCCTCTTCCCTCGAGGCGTGCTTTCTCCATTTTTGTCAATGCACTTTTATAAACCATCCGTTTATAAGTCCTGCTTTCAAATGCTCTTTAAAGTGGTTGTCTAATATTTCACTGGCTAACGTTTATTATTCTCACAAGGTTGGGCAGCTAGATTGTACTCTCATGTGCTTCCTGTTACAGACCCTGCATAGATTCTCCAATTCCTAACTCTTTCCTTTAAAACGGCGGTAGCAGCAGCAGCAGCTTTTAAAACTGGGTCCAGAAATTCTGGAAAGTCAGCAAGCATCTGTTATCATTAGTATAAGGCTGGAGGCTGAACCCTTAATCCTCTCCAGGCCTCAGATTACCATCTATACAATGATCCGGTGGGATCAGACGTCTCAGGCCCTGATGGAGCGTTTCTCTGAAGTACTGGGTGCATTCAGTCCGGTGTTAAGCAGGACTGGATGGCTGAAGTGTGTCCTTAAATACACATCTTATTTATTATGTGCTGTCCTGGGAGCTGGAAGGGGAGGCGCTAACACAGTGACTCATGCATGTAAGGCATCAGCCACCACCAAGATCCGCACCTGCACGCAGCGCGCAGCCACTTGCGCCCCTGCGCCTTCCGTAGCGCAGCGCAACGCACACAACGCAACGCAGGCTTCAACCCTCAGTTTCCCCATTTTTGCAAAAGGAAGATCTTTGCATGCGTCCTGTTGAACAGCCTTGAAATTGTGATCCGGGCTAATGAACCTTGAAATTGTGATCCGGGCTTATGAACACAGGGACTCCCGAGTCTGAGCCGGCGAGCAGCCCCCGTACAGTTCGACCAGGCTCGGCAGTCTGGTGATGGGGCTCTGGCCTCCTCCCACTTCCCCACGGCTGCGCCATCTCTCCACCTGGATGCTGTCCCTATCCTCCCATCCCTCCCAGTGTGGCTTCAGCCCTAGGATGGGAAAGGTGGGGACGTCTCACCGGTCTGCGGCGTCGCTCCAGTGCGCTCCTCCTGGTAACGCTGGCGGTGAGAACCAGGGAAGCGTCCTATTTATAGTGCTCGGCTCAAGTACACCCCCTTCGGGGCTGGCTGCAAACCTGCATGACTCACGCCCAGAGAATGCTGGGGAATGCACCAGGAGCTTTCTGGAAGTCTGGCGGTGGGGGTGGGAGGTGCAGCACTCTGCGGGGGGCACCGGGGGGCGCATGGGTATCACAAATGACCCTGCCTGTGCCAGAAGGACCCTAGATTGGTGACTGCCCTCTTCCCTGCGTGCTGCAGAAGGACTCACAGCCAGGCCCTAACAGAAGAGCTTTAGGGGAAGAGGAGTCACATCTCCAAACAGGCACAGGATTCCACCACCCGACACCCACCCTACTGCAATCCGTCCATCTTACACATTAACCCATTAACCGCACTTTCTTTCTTTTCTCCCATTTAAATGGGAGAGTATCAGAAACACTGAAGATGACACAGAGATTGCGCTAGAGAAGAGTACACACTTAGGGTGCTTGGCTCCCTAAACCCTCCCAATGGGTTGCCGGTCCCTTGGCAGACAGACGGAGGACACAGAAACGAATGAGCAAATCATACCCCAGGACCCAGAAGCCCTCCCCTGTCTCTGGGATCCCTAGAACTTCAGCATTGTCCCCACGTCCATGGGACCCAGTCAAGCAGGGTGGGCTTCGCTGGCCCAGGGCCTAGGAACCCCATACCTGTTTTCAAGTGCACTATCCCACTTTCTGCAGTGGTCCAGCCACGGTGGTTCCATGAATAGCTTTCTTCCCCATGGTCCTATCAGCAGCCCTCATGAAACTCCCAAGGAAGAGGAAGAAAAGAGAAGAGACTATGGGAGGGGGAAGAGAACAAGAAAGAGTAAATGGGAGGATGTTACTAAGGTCAAAATGCATTCATTACATTATACGTGTCATTATTAAACTTATTATTATGTATAATTAATATATGCACTCATAAAAAATGGCTTGTCGTTCACATTGGTTTCTGAAGAAGGGCCCTATCTGCCATGGACATTCTCTACTGGGCCCTGCTGGCTCAGTAGCTGGGTCTGCATCCAGAGGTGCCCAGAGGTTCCCCAGCTGTTTTCTGCTGAGAGCAAGAACATCTGTTGCAGGGATCTCTGGAAAGGAGGAACAGCCTAGAAACCTCTACCATGTGGCTACTTCTTGGAGGAGGAGCCAAGCTTCCCACTCTGGACCCAGGAACATGTGTGTGTCAACAGATGGAGCAAGGGTCTGGTATTCCTCTCAAGTCAGTGAGGAACCAATGCAGGCATGCGGTTTGGGAGACAGGCCTTCAAAACCGTGTAAAAGAGAAAGGTCTTGAAGGAGAGGTGTGTGGTCAGGGCCTACGTGTCCCTTTCATGTCTGTAAAAGAACAGCAAGGAGGCCAGATTTCCATTTGCCCAACGCCAGAGGCTGTGCTTCTCTGGACCTTTCCCAGAAGGCAGCCTACAGGAACTGTCTAGGTTTCGGCAGAAGTGGGGGCTAGGGCTGGCCATGGTCCCAATTGTGCCTAGAGGCACCTGGTGTCTTTGGATGAACCACGTTGCCCTCGGGTCTTCTTTTCTTCCGTCTGGGAAGGATGAACCTGAAATGGGTCCCTCCCTAAGGCTTCCTTTCGCCTAACCTGACCCAATGCCAAGTCTGAAAAGATAACTAACCAAAGAACAGAGCCAACAGAAACTTGGGGGAATTTTTCTCTCTACCAGAAACTTCTCTTTGTGTTCCTTATAAAAAAAAAAAATAAGACTTATCAGTAATAGCTACATTTTCCATGGACACTGGTGACCTTGTAACTTTTTTATTCTGCAACCCCCTCTCTGTTGGATGTAGCAGGCACAGACTACAATAGCTATGCCTGTAAGGAGTGTTCTTTGGAGGTCAGAATATCTGCCTTGATCAGCTGATGTAGGGGACCCAGGGAGAGGACGATGATAAGGATCCCCCCGGCCATGACTGCGCGTGGTCGCTTTTCTCCAGTTCCCAAGTACACATGGTTTGGAAATTCAACTTTGAGAAAACTGGCCCAAATCTGGAATGTTCCACTTGATTTGTGGGTGTGTCCGTGTGTTTATGGACATACTCATGTGTGCAGATGCATACATGTGCATACGTGAGACCATGGGACAACCTCGGGTGTCCCTTCTCGGGTGCCGTCCAACTGTTGTTTGTGCTTTAGACAGGATCTGTTCCTGGCATGGAACTTGCCAGGTAGGCTAGGCCAGCAGCTGCCCAGGGAGTCTTAGGACCCTCCTGCCTCTACCTTCCCAGCTCTGAGGTTATAAGTATTGGCTACTTTTAACACAGGACCAGGGGGCTTCATCTCCCCAGATCTGGATTTTCAGAATCCTAGGAAAATTGCAGAAGACAACTGGTTCAACCCTCACACAAGTTCCTCTTCCTACTCAGCATCCCTACCAGGTGCCTCTCCCCCACCCCACTCCCCATGCTTCTATTTGATGCATCCGACCTCAGAAAGGGCTACCTCCCTTACAAGCAGTTTGTTCTTTAGGAAAGCCATGGATACTTAGGGCACCTTGGCCGAAGCCCATTGGCTCCTATAAGGGCTGACCCTAAGCTCAGTTCTGGCCCCAGGACCACACAAAGAAATCCTACTTATGTTTCCCAAAGGCCATCTGATGGTTGAAAGCAACTCAGTCTGCTTCCCTCAGAGGCCTGGAGCTGGAAGCCCCGCGCTTGTCATCATTTGCAGACCCTTCCAGGCTTTGACCTTCTGACCTTGCCACTCTTGAAGCCCTGCTCTGGGCCTGCCAGTGCCAGGAGTAACAGACATGACCATGCAGAGCAGAGGAGGACCACACACTTCCTTGTTCTAAATACTCCTCATTGGCCTTGAGCTAGATGCTGAGTCACGGGCTGATTCACAGAGTTCATAGGCTGTCGGCTGGGGTTGCTGTTCCCCACTATGCTCGCATTGTGGGCTGTGACCCAGGCATTTGTTTCTTTTCTCTGTGGTTGGGGCGGCAGATTGCTGGCGTGAGTAAAGAGCTTTGTGGTGATCTTTCTCTTTCAGCTTTGCTCAGCATCTCAGGCTGCCCAAATGTCTTTGCATGTGATGTTTTTACTTAGTGCCCTTCCTACACACCCACAGCCCTGCCATCAGCCAGCTCAGTGGACTCAGGACGATTTCAGTTATCAACAAAACAAAGTAGAAATGGACAAGAGCAGAGTCCTGTGACCCACACCCAGGATCACTCTCTGGGCAGTAATAGTTTAAGGGTACCTTAAGTCAATAACTAATAGGCGCAAGGTGACATTATGGGTAATAAAATCAGAAATTTATTTGTGTTAACATATTAGTACATATAAAATTTGATATTAATATGTTAATACATGTATGATATATGCAGGCATCCAAGTAAAAGCAGCCACAATTTAGAAACACAATTTGCAAGCTGTTGGCTTCTGCTTTGCTCATTTGATAGTGTGTGGTGTTATTCCCCTTACAGCAGCATGGGGAAGCAGACTCAGAGGACCCCTAGCAGGTCTCTGCTTGCTCTGGCTGAAGCCCCTGCAATTTCCTCCACACAGTGGCCTGCTACAGCTTATTTCTAAGACAATATGTGGTCGTGTCCTTTTTTCCACAAGCCAACTCGTCAAACACCTGAAAACCCAAAATGTATCTGACCTGCCCGAGGTTTCCTTCAACACCTCACCCTCTCCATCCCTGCCCCGATCATGCTCCATTGCCTTTATGTGTGACTGTAGACTAAACACAGGAAACACTTTCTCTTCGTGATTTCCCGGCCCTGTCTCTGCACACTTTTGTATAATATACAAAATACATACTACTGTGCTTCTCACACTGATGTAAACTGACATATGGGGCAAGCTTGGAGGACACAAAGATACAGACACTGCAAGCTCCATGTTCCCCCAAAGATTTAAAGGAAAAGATGAATGCACAGTCAGTAACCAGTCTCTCTTTCTTTATCTGTCTTATTATCAACTCCTCTTTGAAATTCATGTTTCTAAAATAGTAGATGTTTATTTTTATGCACACATTTATATGTAGTGTGTGTTTGCAAATACATAACTAAAAATAGATTGCTGTCTTTTTATCTTCCTATAAAAAATAATATTAAAGACACTGAGGTGATGGCTCAGCAGTTAACAGCAAACTCTTGCTGCTCTTGCAGAGGACCTAAGTTCAGTTTCCAGCCCTCACAACAGCCTCTAACTCCAGTTCCAGATGATCTGACTCCCTCTTCTGGCCTCCTCGGGTACTGCACACATGTGGTACATATACATACACAGTTTTAAAAACACTAATTAAATCATATGCAACTTGCTCTAGTCTACCTAATGAAATATTATAGCCAGCACTTTAAGTCAATACATAGGAAGACCTAACCCATATTTCTGGGCAGCTTCACAGCATCCCATAGTAAAACTAAATATGTTTTATTCCATCATTCTCTTAATCTGACTTGCCTGTCTAAGTCGTGTCATAAATCATGACCTTCCACATGCCTCTGAATTGATTGATGCCTTTGCTGCTCCCAACAAGGTTAAGACATTGACAGATGAAGCAGACAGCTTATTCTTTTTTCTTAAATCTCTATTTGTGAAGCGTGTGCATGTTCATGTATGTGTATATGGGTTGCTCTATATGTTCCATAGCACATGTGTGAAGGTCAGAAAACAACCTCTTTGAGGCAGAATCTCTTGTTCCCTGCTGTGTACCAGATTAGCCACCCTCCCATCTCTCTATGGGTGTTGACAAAGGTTTCTGTCCTACCAGATCCCACATCCATTTAGTCCTACATTAATTATAAACTGATTGGCCTATTAGCTCAGGCTTCTTATTAACTCATAACTTATATTAGACCATAATTCTTATCTGTTAGCCACGTGGTTTGGTACCTTTTTCAGCGAGATAGTCACATCTTGCTTCCTCTGTGTCTGGATGACAACTGCCAACTGACTCCTTCCCAGGATTCTCCTATTCTCTTTGCCCCACCTCTACTTCCTGCCTGGTTGCCCTGCCACTTCCTGCCTGGCTACTGGCCAATCAGTGTTTATTTAAAATACAAGTGACAGGGCACAGACTATTGTCCCACAGCATGTAGGAGCACTGAGATCTCAGATGGGTGTGGACATGACCCGATGTGGTTTCTAGGCATGCAAATTCTGTTCCTTTTGCTTGGACAGCAAGCACTTCACCTACTGGAAAGGGCTCATTCTTAATGCTCAGATACATGATCTGTTGACTTCCCCTCAAGGATTTTTGGGACTTTAGCTTCTCTAAGAAGGTACCTTCTCACATGATCACCATGATAAATGTTGTCCTTTGAATGTGCCAGTTTGATAAGTTGAAAGATAACATCTTCCACCAAAAGTAGTGATACCTGCTCTTGAATATCATGAATTTGAGGGAAGCCAGCCTGGGATACACAGCAAGTTCAGACCAATTTGGGATTTTTAAATGAGACCCTGCCTCAGAAAAGAAAGAGAGAGATACAGAGACAGAGATAGGGAGACAGATGACAGACAGGCAGAGACAGAGAGGCAGGCATTATCTGTCATAATCTCTTTGTATATTAATGGATTTCAACTCTTTGTTTTGGAGTAAAACTTCCTTTTCTCTTCCTTTTTCTGTGTCTTGGCTGTCCATATTGTGTGTTTATGTTAACAAGTTATTTGTGTTTTTCAATCAATTAAAATAGTTTTTAAGTAGACAAAGAAAAAAGGAAAGTAATCCCTTGTGTGTTCCAGCTTTCCTTTCTTTTAAATTTATTTTTATGTTTATTGACATGTCTGTATGTATTTGTGTATGCATCATGGACCCACAGAGGTGGACGAGGGTGTCAGAGGAGTGACATGAATGCTAGGGTCCAAATGTGGATCCTCAGGAAGAACAGCAAGGGTTCTTAACCCCTCTTTCTAACAAGCTGTCATTTCTTTGTATTTTTTCTTTGTTTGTGAAGTAAATTTGTTTATCTTTTTCTTTAGTCTTTGGTTTTCCTGTCTTGTTTGAGAAGTTCTTCCTTCAGCTCAAAGATAGACCACTACCCGCCTTCTTTTCATTTAGCTTCCATTGTGTTATCTTTATATCTGTATATCTAAACAAAATGGAATGTGTGCAAATGACTCTGTATGTATGAGTGTGGGGAGGGTAAAGTAGTGGTCTAGCTTCATTTTATTCTAGATTAGTAACCTAGTATGTAGCATTATTGTCAGAGAAATTGTCATTGTCGCTTTTCCATATGCTATGGTAAAATACTCTGAGGAAAGCAACTGAAGGGAGAAAGGCTTGTTTTGGCTCACAGTTGGAGGGTGCCATAAATTATGGCTAGGAAGTCACAGCCACAGGAGTTTAAAGCAACTGGTCACATTGCCTCCACAGTCATGAAGCAGAGAGCTATGAAGGTTCAGTCCAGCCTAGGGGATGATGCCACCCACAGTGGGGAGGTCTTCCTACTTCAAGTGACCTAATTAAGAAAATTCCCTGCAAGCATACCCAGATGCCTGTCTCCCCAGTGATTCTAGATCTCATCATGCTGACGATGAACCATCACATGACCCTATCCATGCCAAGTTAATATGCCATTTCTACATATGTGAAGTTTCTCAAGCAAACTTAGATCTATATCAAACTTCCTAGTCTGTTCATCTAATTGGTTTCTTTATGTGTGTGGAATACATTGCTTTAATTACGTAGAGCTTGGCTTTAAAACTTTTTCAGTTTTTGCATATTTGAAATCATTTGCATGAATTTAAAAATGATGTTTCCTAGTTAAAAAAGAGATAATTGCTTTCAATTTATACTTTATTTTGGAGATATTCACATTTTTATATTCTCTTTTTCTGTTTAGGTGCAGAATATGTCTGCAAGAAACTTAAACTACTATTGCTATTATTTACTTTTAATTAATAGACTAGTGATAATTATGACATTTTTACACTCTTAGGCCTTTGCCTCATGCCACGCCCTCCCTACCGCCCCCCCCCCCATCTGAGCTCTATGTGCTAGAACCCAGTTCACAGTTCACGAGCTTCAGGCAAAGGGCTTGGAGGTTGAGGAAACACACACAGAGACAGACCAACACACGGACCTCCAATCACTGGTACAAAAGCCCTTCTTTAAGTGCACCATGGAGGCTTAAATACCCTTCAGTCAACGACCAACAGGTGAAAATCCCATCCTCTGATCCTCTAGGCAAAGCACAGCTTTTAGTAACTTCAATTAGAAGGCTCTAGCAGGGAAGAGCAGCTGAAGGACAGGACTTAATTGGTCCCAACAGCCTCATACATCTGTGGTATGAATCTTACACACCAGTTAGTTCACACACTGCATGATCAGGTATCTTGAGAGAAACTGACAACTCTCAAATAACTTTAAACACAGTATTTTTTAATAATTGGTCCTTTTTTATTGTACTTATTATTAGTCTTTTACTATGTCTACCTTATGAGTTAAACTTTACCATAGGTCTATGTGTAGGAACAAACACAGTGTATCTATCTATGGTTTGTGCTGTCTATGGTTTCAGGTATTCATTGAGCGCCTGGGGACCTATTTCCACGAGAGGGGGATAGCTAAATGTGTGCCCTACTGGTTCCGATTCTCTGCAGGACACTGAGAAACATCCATTGATGGTGCTCACTGCCCAAGGCTGAGGAGGCTCCGGGAGTGGAAAGAGTGCTCTGTTTGGTAATCAGGAGGGGGGGGGAACTTCTGAGCATTGAGGCTTTTGTGCCAGTAGCAGGAAAAGTGGAGATGCTGCCAGAGGCCTCATCCCTTGGTAGGAGGTGTGCGAGAGAGCAGCAGGCAGTGGGGAGGTGGTGAACCAGAGGCGGAGGAGGAACAGCGAGGCTGGCAGGAGGAGTGAGGAAGGACTTTTGCCTCAAGTCAAGGAGGACTGCTGCTGTCCACGGAATGCCCTGGAGGACTTGAAAACAGGGCATTGGCAACACCTCTCAGGAACACTGGGCTCTCCGTCTTCGTCAGTCCCTGGCAAGTCAACCATCAGTGGTCACACTTCTTCCTGGAAAAGGCCTCTGCCTTTAGCCATTTCCTTTGACTTTCAGCCCAGGTATGGCCTGTGTGTGTGCAGTCATCCACTGCCCACCACGACTGGAGGTGAGAATGATACCGAAGGGTCTCCTCACCCTTCTCTAAATACTACCACCCAGGCCTCTGCTCTGACCCCCAAGCTTTCACCCTCTCCCAAGGCCTTGTAGCCTTGCCCTTCAGTGAGAGATGTTCCAACTGACCCAGGCCCACCCCTCTGCTTGTGGGTAGAAAGTGCCTGAACTCGCAGAGGAAAGTGGACACCCAAAGGCTGGTGTGGATTCTATTGGACTCTGTGTGCTCTCCTCCTGCTTTGTGCCCAGGTTCTGCTCCTAGTAAATGTCCTCTCACCCTAAGCCAGTCAGATCTTCACCCCCTGTTGTGTGCTAGCTCCTCCTCACTCCCCCAGCGTCCTGTGGGGCCTCTGAATACCTTCTGTATCCTCAGGGCTGACCCTTGCTCTTCTGGGCTCACCCAGGCTCCATCTGCAACCAGAAGCGACAGTTCTCAGGCCCCATGACTGCTGTTCTTGCATGCTCAGAATGAGCATATCCTCAGACCCACAAAGGCCCTTGGGAGTGGTGTCCTGTTCCTTCACACAAGGGCGAGGCCCTTTCCCCACCAGCTACATAAAACATGGATGACATGGAGGTCTTCTTTTAAAACTCGTTCTGTCTACAAATTTCTAAGCACTGCTCATGGCACTTCACCAAGTATTTAACCTGCCCAGGTTCAAATCCCACCATTCCCACTGACCGCCAAGCTCAATAGACTGCTCTGCCTTCCATGCTCAGTCTCTTTATCTGAATAACGGAGATAATGGTAGTGTTTACGTCACAGGACCGCAGAGACGGCTAATTTTGACAACTTGACAGGACCTAGAATCATCCAGAAAACGAACATCTGTCGGTGTCTGTGAGGGTGTCTCCAGAGAGGTTTAACTGAGATGAGAAGAGCCACCACGAATGTGGGTGGTGCCATCCCCGGGTCTGGAATCCTGGATGGACTAAAAAGAGAAGGAAGTCGGACAGTGGTGGTGCACACCTTTAACCCCAGCATTCAGGAAGCAGAGGCAGGAGAATCTCTGAGTTTGAGGCCAGCCTGGTCTATAGAGCGAGTTTCAGAACAGCCAGGGCTACACAGAGAAAGCCAGTCAGGGGGAATAAAAACTGAATAAAAAGGGAAGAAAAGAAATAGAAAGTGAACGAAACACAGTGCCCGGCTCTCCCGGCTTCTTGATTGTGGACACAATGTGACCAGCCGCCTCACCTTCCTGTGACCACATCTGGGGAAGCCATCAACTTTCCCTTCTGGGCTAGACCGCATGCTCAACCCAGGAGCCCAAATAAACTCTTTATTTCCTTCATCCATTTTGTCACGATTTCATCACAGCCACAAGGACAGCAAATAATACAGAGGGTCAAACAAGTTCACGAACAGGCCACCCCTGAGATGAAGTTTCTTTTGATGGAGATGACTGTCTACTTGGCCTTTCCGAAGAAGTCCCCTGATGTAGTGATTCTCAGAAACCCAGACTGGCGTGGCAGACTTAGTGCCCTGGCCTCCACGCTTCAGGTAGCCTGAGTTTCTGCTGGTATAGTCAGAGGACATCCTTAGCAAACTGTCGACTTCCCAGGGCAAGGCCAAGCAGAGTGCAGGTGACCGAGCTGTGCCCTCTCTAGGCTGTCCGGTCAGCAGCAGTGTCTCTCTCTACCTCTGGCCCTCGCTGCTTTCATCCAGCCTTGAATGAGGAAGATGTGTAGGGGGAGAGAGAGAGAGAGAGAGAGACAGAGACAGAGAGAGAGAAAGGCTGGGCCAGGAGGTCATTTACATAACACCAGTTCTCTGAAGTCTGTGTCAGAGAGGTGGGGGGGGGGGGAAGGACAGAGTGAAGGGCTCTCCTTCACCAGTTGGCTTTCTTTATATGTTAATCTCGATGTTACCTTCTCTAGTCTCCCTTCTTCAGCCACTAGAAGAGATCAGGTCAGGTCGTCCTCACCCTTGGAGCCCCTGCTCTTTCTGTCCTATCCACCACATCTCTGCGCTGTTGTTGAATTGCTGGCTCTTCATACCTTGCTGAGAGGTGATGTGTTCCCCACCTTTTCCTAGAACTTAGAACAAAGTCTGGAAGTTGGTAGGTGACTGGTAAATGTGTGGTTAACATATGCTCAGCTAATGCAAAATGACACACCCAGGGGGCTTTATGACAAGAGTCCCTCGGTGTCTGAAACAGCTTTTCCTCTCTAGTATCCTTAATGTCAGTGGCCCCCGCCACATGGAGCCGGATTTGGGCGTGCTCAGGGCCATGCAGAGTTCAACATTACTGAGCCTGACAGTGGCAGAGAGCCATGGCAACCGAGAGGTGTCAACTGTAGTTGATCAGGACTGAGAGGCTACCTGGAAGTAGAGGCTTGAAGCAAGGAGTGTAGCTCTGAAGAGCACAGACCGGTGCAAAATCAACAGTTGGCAGAGGGCTGGTCCCCAAGAATTCTTGCTCCTCCAGGTCCCTCTTCTTTACAGATGGGCAAGGGAACTCTGCAAGGCTGAAATCCAGGGTCCCGGGCCCCGCCCACTACAATGGTAACCGTACTATGCCCAGGGGTGGCCAACCCTCCTTCGCGCCCATCGCAGCGTACCAGGGGCACAAAGGGACCCGGCCGCGGCAGTTTTGAAAATATCAAGGAAGTTGATCTGGGCTGGGGCCCAAGCTGTGACGACGAGGGAGGGCGGGAGGAGGAGGGAGGGATGCGCGCGAGGCCAAGACGGCGGGCGCGGGGCGGCACAGCTCGCCCGGCTCCGGCGGGCAGCGCGGCGGCCCCAGCCTGCGACTCCGGGGATTCTCCTCCGGCCACACCGCCTGTGAAGCTACACAGCGCCGCATGTGTCCCCACGCGAGTCCCAGTCCCGCTGGCCGCGCCTAGGGGCAGCGGTCGTTGCCTGGGGAAGACCCCGGCTTCCCGCTCCATCCAAGGCGACTCCAGCACCACCGGGCCCTGCAGAGGCCCGTGAAGAAGGGACCATGAAAGGTAAGCAGACTCTCTGGATCAACCATCCTTCTCCCCAGCCTCGGGCAAGGGGCACCCAGATGCCTGAGCTGCAGCAGGGCTGAGAGTCCCCAGAGCTGGGGAAAATATTCCAGATGCGGTGGGGGGGGGGGCTGCTTTTTTGGGAGGAGGGCAGGACAGGACGGGACAGGACAGGAAGAGTCAGTCGTAAGTCCAGGGGAAGAGAAGAGAGTAGGAACGAACACACATGGCATTTGCAGGGCCGGCCTCACCGCCATTGCCTCGAAACAAATTTAAAGTACAGAGAAGATTCTGATCTGGTTCTGGGTGAGCACAGAAAGATGCTCGGTGTAGACCACAGCTGAGGTCCCATCCCAGCGGCTCCTGCAGGCCCCACCAATGCTTAAGCTGCACTCTTCCACTAACGTTGGCCCCTTCCCCTCAAGACAATCATGCCAGTTAGAGTCCCAACTTAGTCCTGCCCTGACATCTGAACCCTGTCTGACCCTCCATGACCTCTGACCTGGGGACCATGATCAAGCCCTGAGGGCCATACAGAGTTGGAATGGAAGAAGGAGCCCTTCTTGACTCCAAGCTGCTGCTCGTGGGTCCTGGAGAGCTCCCTTCCTGGCCATGGGGGTGGGGGAGAAAGCTTTAGAGGAGTCCTGAGGTTTGGGGTGCTCTTTCCTGCACCTGCTGGTAACCTTCTTCTAGCAGCCCAGGGGATGCTTATATTCCGACAGTGAGAACTTAACCATTTTTCCCTTCCTAAGAGGACCTTGGGGATGGATGGTGTTCAGGGCTCTAGAACTACACTCTCAGGTGAGGCTGAAAAGGCCCCGTGGTGTCAGGAGGTCAGCCCTCATCTGCCAAGCCTGCTTCAACTGGAGCCGCTGTGGTTGGTCCCTTTGGTGTTCGAGGGTTGGGTCTTCAAGCGAAGACAGTTCTATGACCTCTGCATTGCAGAGCAGAGAAAACGGAGGCTCAGAGAGTAGGGTTGGGTCTGGATGTGTGGCATGTTCAGCACCCCCGTGGAGCCCATACTTTGTTTAAGTTGCCACTGATGGTATCTGGAAACTCATAATGTTTTTAGGTGGGCTTCTCCCCCCCCCCACTTACATTTTGTGCTGCACCCCAGGAATTTCATAGCTAGTATGGAAGAGCAGCGAACAACTCATTGCTAGCCAAAGGGTCTAAAGCCCAGGACTCTGACCTCCAGCCCAGAGGTCAGTCCTTTCTGCTTCCATAATCCCACCCCCACCGTGGCACCTTCTGCCAATGCTCTCTGATGGCCTCATGGAGTTTTAGACTGACCTGGGTAAACCAAGCCCTGAGGAGTCCCCTTGGCAGACCAAGAAGAGCCTTGCTATGGGTCCCTGTTTCTAGCTGCTGCCTCCTTGGCACTCTCTCCTCCCCATCCTTGTCCTGGAGCAGGCTGTTTTCTGAAAGTTCTGAGAATACATCTTGCTATAGATACAGACACAGGCTGCCCTGGACCTTGCCGGTGGTGTTAGGATGCTGTACTTCTCAGAATGCTTTTGACACGCCTCCCCGCCATCCCCCACATAACTGCAGACAAAATATATAAAGGCAACAACAGGGCTCACAACCTGTGCTGGAAACAAAAGAGCGAGTGTAAATGAATATTTCTTAGGAGGTCCCTAGGAACGAACAGAGACGATTGCTCACTCCTGCTCCAGTTCCGGTGTCTCCCCAGATTCCAAGATACTCCCTTCCACAAGTTTCAGGGTAGCTCTTTAAAAACCTCAGGCGATTTCCTGTGATGCCCCAGAGTCTCAAGGGGTACAGAACTGTCAGGGGAGGAAATGATTGACTCCCAGCATGCCTCTCGCCCAGCAGTCTACCTATGATGGAACGGGCAGGGTTGATGGAAACAGCAAATGTTTGGCCTTTTCCACTGCTGTGGAAGCGGTGTCCTTCGGAGGGGGCGAGGGGGACTTTGCAAAGAGGCCCTTCCCCAAGGGAGGCTGACTTTTCTGGCTCCTCCAAGGCCCCACCAATCTTCCAATTACATCGGCTGGCAAAGGACCATAATGTCCTCTGCTCAAAGCAAACACAGTGATGTGATGTTTTGTGGAAGGAGGGAGGGAGCATTGGTGGGGATAGTATTTAAACCAGAAAACAGACCCGTTGAGCACCCCGGTGTCAGGGCCCTGCTCTGGCAGCCAAGATGTTTCTGCTGACGGTGTGGGGGGGTGGTGGAGCTCCTGCCTGATGGTGGCTGGCCAGGCCTCCCAGGTAGCCATGTCTTTTTATGAAAGCTGGCACCTGGCCTCTCTCACACATAAGCCTAGGAGCAAGCAGCTGCCACAGCCTCTTGGTGACAAGCCCACCTCAGAACTTCCCACAACCACCTGTGACAGCAGCTTGACAAAAAGCCCTCCCAGAGCCTCCCAGAAGCAGCCAGGTTGGCTGTAAAGACAGAAGCTCAAGCATCAAAGATACGCAGTTTGCAGCTCAGATGTGTTCCTCCAGTCCTGGTTCTGCCATTGCCGTCTCTGGGCCCCTTTCTCCTCCCGAGTGTTCTTGAGGCCTGGGAAACCCTGGGTCCCAGGACCTCTTGATGAACAGAAGTGAAGTGGTGGAGGGTGGTGGAAAACATGATTGCTGTGTGTCTCTGTCCCTGAGTGATATGTGGCTCAGCTGCCTGCCTGCGTGGGAAGTGAGCACAGAGCCGGGCTCCACCACTCCCCAGCACTAGAGGAGCAAGCCATTCCCCAAAACTTAGAGAGGACCCTGAAACAAAGAGTAAAGGCAGGGAGGGAGGAAAGAAGGCGGTAAAAACACAGCCCCGTGGGGCTAGAGAGAAGATTCAGCAGTTAAGAATGCCAGCTGCTCTTCCGGAGTACCCGGGTCTGGTTCCCAGCACCCACATGGTGGCTCACAGCTGCCTGTCACTGCTGGTGGAGAGGTTTCAATGCCCTCTTCTGGCCTCAGCATGCGCCATGTACACACATGGTTCACAGAGCTCCCTGTGGGCTACTTTGCTACATGTATAAAATAAAAAATAAACTAGTAAGACAAAAAGAAAGCTACGCGACTGACATTTGACTTTGGCCAAAAGGCTAAGAAATTATCCACACTGTGGACAAGGCCACCCCTCGGCTTACTCAGGAGGCAGCAGGCCATAGCCTCCATCCTTAGAAAGGAGACTAGCGTCTAAAACCAAGGAGCTGATGGCACTAAGGTGAAAAGAGCCGCCAACTGGTCCAGGAGCCACATAGGTCACGGGGATTTGGATGACAGAGGTCAGTTCCAAAACATCAGAAGTTCTCACGAGAAAGCGGTTGCCCTGCTATCCATCTGGGGTAACTTTAAAACCAAAAGACTCATATCTCAGAGCGAATTTGGGAGAGAGGGAAAAGCATGCTGCTTTGTGACAGGCGCTGGTGGACAGCTTGGCAGTTTCCATGGATACACAGCTGGTCTGGGTGTTAGATTTGGCATCCGGGGTGGTATGAGGGGCACTGAACTCTTGCATACACTCCACCTGCATTCAATTATGCTACGCTCCTCTCTCTCTCTCTCTCTCTCTGTGTGTGTGTGTGTGTGTGTGTCTATGTGTGTGTTGTGTGTTGAGGTCAGCCCAGTCTTTCACAGACCAGCTTTATCACAGCACAGCACACCCTAGGCCCAGTCCCCTCACCAAGGGTGGATGATGCCACAGAGAGGTATCAGAATATGAGGATTCACAAGCAGTCTGTCTGCCCATTCTCTGGCACTCAAGAGAGCTCACAATACCTGTTTGTTTTATAATGTGTTAACCCTGCACACGCACACCGGACTGAGCTCTTTTAAATCAAGAATCACACCAAGCTCTTCCCAGAACTGAGCCCAGGAGATAAAGATGCATGCTTCTATTTAGTAAATATGTATTAACCAGATGTTAGATGCCAGGATCCTTTTAGTCTTGAGACTAGAGTCCAAGAAAGCTACAAGGAAGGGCTTAGTTACCACCCTTTCTCTCAAGGAGTTTTCCCTTTGCAGGACACAAGGTTTGTACCCCGTAATTGTGAAAAAGGCTGAAAGTGACTATTGTTACAAAAGAGGTGTCAAGGAGAGAGTGTGTACGTTTCTGGCTTCTATTCTTCTTTTTAGATGTTCCATAGCCTTGGATATGAACTCCTGGGGTCTCACTGGGCATTTTCCCAATTGGACATAGAATGATTGACCCATACATAGTTCCCCAAGGTCCTGGCCTGTGTTTCCAGGGATGTCAACATCTTTATTAGAGGCCACACACCTTTCTTCAGAGTTCACTCCCATCTGAACCCATGTGGGACAGCTGCTTTTATTCTGGGGTGTCACCGTACCCCTTCCAGACAGCGGATGTATAGGGGAGACCTGCATCAGGGGAGGAGGCACGAAAGCTGAAAGGGAAGCACCTTGGCTAATTGTGCGGCAGACACGAGGGCGTACATCAGAGGGCAGCCCTGGATGCTCAGGACAAGCGGTGCTGAAGAACAAAGGGGTAGCATGGGCAGCGGACTCCACAGGAGTCCCAAGGGCAAGTGAATAAATGTTCAGAAAGCACTCCAGTTAGGAGTCAAGGGTGGGGCAACTTTGAGAGGCTAGAAGTGGTGCCAGTGTGTGTTGAGTCTGCGGGTAGGCAGATTTGCCTAGGGTTGCGGGCTTGCTAAGAGAAGCTGAAGGCTGTGGGCCAGGGCAGCCTTCTGCCCTGGTGTCACCTGTTGTCCTAGGAGAATCCGAAGGGCTTGTCAGAAAAAGGCACCTTTAACACCTAAACTAGGCTCACTGACAACTTTGTCCTGTGTGGGGAAACCTCTACTTTTAGAAAACGAGAGGAAGGTAGCAAGCTCGCCATGGAGCCCAGAGGTTTTGGACACAGGTGAAGAACGAGGCATGGAAAGTGAAGGGAGGGAGGGACGGAGGGAGGGACGGAGGGAGGGACGGAGGGAGGGACGGAGGGAAAGTGATCCACAGAGTTGAGGGAGAGTTAGCAGGCTGGGAGAAAGCTGGGCTGCATGGGGAAGGGTATGACAAAGGTGTAGGGACTTCCGTGTGAGAGCTTCAGCAGAAAGGAACGAGGCTCTTGGGGTGAGAAACGAAGCTGGGACCGAGGAGGTGGCCAGCACTCAACAGAAGGCAAAAGGGACAGAAGAAAAGGGGAAAGAGCAGAAACAAGGTGATGGCCGGCCCTTATGAAATCCCACACCCCAGAGCTGGCAGATGGCAAGACACAGATGGACATATTTCAATAAAACCTTATATGTGCTTTATATACATGCCCTTTCCCTCCACAAAGGTAATAAGATACTATCTATATTACTCTGTCTTACATAGTTTAGTTATTTTTACATTTAAAAAACAGTTTTTGGTGGGGTTGTACCCCATAACTCACAGGCAGAAGGCAGAGGACAGCCTCTGGCAGTTAGCTCTCTCTTTCCATCACACGGGTTCCAAAGATTGAACTCAGGTCATCAGGTTTGGCTGTGACTACTTTTACCCACTGAGCCCTGTGTGTAGTTTTCTAAATTAACAAAAGGTAGTGGGCATGCAGGCTCAGGATAGAACTTGTGCTTGGTATATGCAAAGTCCTGGGTTCAATCTCTAGCCTTAAAATATGTTTTAAAGAATTTGTTTAAAGGATGCATACGTGTTCCCCAGGTAATGAACATAAATCTACAATTTGTTATAGTTCATAATGTTCCATAGTATAATTCTACAATAGTTCAATCAACCCCTTATTTACAGGCATTGATGCTATCCAAACTTCCACTCACGTTTTTATAGCATGCAGCGGTGAACTCTATAGGCACTCTTGCTGGCTATCCTCTTAAGAAAGTTCCTAGAAGGGACACTGAAAACTCACTTCATAGGGTTAACCGAACACAGATCTCTTCTAAATACACATGCCCCCCCCCCAGACCTGTTCACTGTGCTTGAGGGAGGTGCAGGTGTATTGGTGGAGCCAGAGAAAGACAAAGAAGTTAGAACTCAGCATCGCTGGTCTTTTCAGAACTGCTGCCCGGAG
Source organism: Alexandromys fortis (assembly GCF_014885135.2). Classification (NCBI taxonomy): domain Eukaryota; kingdom Metazoa; phylum Chordata; class Mammalia; order Rodentia; family Cricetidae; genus Alexandromys; species Alexandromys fortis. The sequence continues at coordinate 604,325 of NW_026067956.1, forward strand.
TGGGGAAGTCTTCCACAGTGCTGAGAAAAGAGACTGAGCACTGCTTACCTGCCCAGGAGAGAGTGTCTGGCTCTCTGACCCTGCCAAAGCCTATTGGTAGGGTTCAGGTAGGTGAGAGCAGGTGTACAGGCTTAGCGTGGTAGAGACCAGGAAGGAATGGGGGCGGGTACAAAGAGAGAAGCTGAAGCCCATTGGTGCAGAAGGAGCAACAATCCTGTTCCAGAGAGCAAGCAGGGTAACCTGCAGCCTGAGCATGGAGCTTGAGAATCACAGATTTCAGCTAAGGAGCTCCAACCTCAGTATCACTGGCTCCATTCTATTCACAGGCACGGCAGGAGGGGGATGGTATTCTCCAGAAAAGCGTTCTCCAACAAGGCGCACCTCTGAATCCTCATTCCACGGGATCAATCAATGAGTGTTTTTGCAGATTGACAGGAAGTTCTGAGGTCAAGTCCATCTGAGAAACACAGAATTAAACATGCCCTTTTTTCCCTCAAGACTTTTTGAAGTATTTGCTGAGAGCTTTCTTCCCCCCCCCCCCCACAAAGGATATTTTAGAACTGTGCTCTGTGAACACACTTTGTAAAAAGGACGTGTTGGAAGTTGGTCCTGAGGGTGATGCGGGTGGGGACGTGGTAATAGATGACAGCTGTGATTGGGGTTGGGCTAGGAAAACAACATGACCCAAAGTGACTGCTGTCCTTAATCTACATAGGCGGCGGCGTGCGCCTCACGCTTTCCCCGCCTTCTTGCTGCGTTCACCACATCCCTAGTAGCAGGGAACTTGAGAAGTGAGAAACAGTGGCAATTCCCGGAGCAGACAGGCAACAAGAATCAAGCGGGCTGCTAGCTCCCATCTCTCCCATCCCACTAGATTCTTGGGTCTCCAGGGAGTGGAGGAGGGGCTGTTGTTTCTACTTGGAGTTCCAGTGTGGGGGTGATGAGGATGGCTGTTGTCTGTGATACCATCCATTGAAGAACTGCTTAGAAGTGGGGTTATCAGAGGGTTAGAGCTGGCTTAGGTTAAGGTTAGGATTGCAATGAAAAGCATGTGACCCAAAATGCCCCCAGCGGGGTAACAATGGAGAGGAGAAGGAGTAAGTATATTGTTTAGAGAAAGGAAGGCTTAGGCTAAATCAAGAATGAACTCACCACCGGGCGGTGGTGGCCCACGCCTTTAATCCCAGCACTCGGGAGGCAGAGGCAGGTGGATCTCTGTGAGTTCGAGACCAGCCTGGTCTACAAGAGCTAGTTCCAGGACAGGCTCCAAAGCCACAGAGAAACCCTGTCTCGAAAAACCAAAAAAAAAAAAAAAAAAAAAAAAAATGAACTCACAAATTTCTGCAGTCACCAAGCACACAGTGAGAAGCCACAGAGGGAAGGTCCAGAAGGAGGTGGCAGGGACAGAAGGGACATAGACGCTGGCAACAAAATAAGGGCGGGGACCGAAGTGGAAAGGAGTTGGGAATGAAGACACTGCGGGGCGTGCTACTCCCTGAGCATGCGGATCTGGATGGGAGGCCTGGCTCCCCCAGAGCTGAGAGGGACAGAAGATTCCCACCAGGCTTCAGAAGAACCCACAAAGCCACGGAGAGGGGGGCAATAGCAGGCAGTTTCTGATGAAAACAACCCTGGGACCTTAATTATAGCGTTCCCCAACCTTAAACTATAGCCATCCTGAAACTTTAAATATAGCATTGGCTCCTGAGACGGTTTCCCGCATCTCTATTTTTCCTGTCCCAATTGGCTGTTTGGGAAATCCACTCTGAACTCGGCTGAATATAATCATCAAAATATGTCCCTTGGAGTGCCCAAAGAAAGACCTTTTATATGGTTCCTCGAATTTCCCCCTTCTGACTTGTGCAGGAGAATTTGGTCCCAGAAAAAGGAAAAAAAAAAAACCTGAGGGATGAATCAATCACACATTTCTTGGTCAACCAGAAGAAAGCTGGTGTCAGGGATGGTGGCCGAGTTAGCAGATGGTTAGTGCAAGTACATCCAGGCTGTTTTCTACCCATAGCAGGAAAGGTTGAACCAGGTTTGACCCCAAGAAAGTCAGCAGCTACTGCAACCAGGTGCCAAGACACGCATGCATCAACCCAATGTTCTACCTGACTCAGGCAAGCAAAAGCTTAAAAGCAAGGAAATCCTCCTCTCCGGCCGTCCTTCCGGCATTTAAGTTGGAGATTACGCCCCCCAGGTACCCGTAGAACAGAAGCCCTTTCAAGCCTGCAGTGTTTGCTGCTACCTTATGAAGCTGGCTTGCAACACAGGCCTTTAAAGGCGCTTTGATGTTTCCCCTTTTTTCCAAGCACATTGCCCGCAATGTGGGCCACATGAAGAGCAGCACCCGGCCACGTCTTCTCTCGGGGAGGGGGGGGGGGAAGCACTCTGTCATTGTCACAGCTCAGAACCCTTGTGGCCTTGGGACAAGGAGGCAGAGACTGGTTCTCAGAGCCTCAGATACTTGCTCCTTCGTGATTCCCGGGTGATGCTGACCTAGGTGTCCCTCAGAGGGGCTTCAAGGAAGTTTTTAGGTCTAGATATGGCTTGTCTGATCCAGTGTCCTTGTCCAAGCCTATCCTGTTCCTGACGTCGAGAGCTGCATAAAGGAAAAGAGAAAGCATGCATGTACCTGCAATGGAGGAACTCCTTCCTAGAAGGGTAGCCTGCTCCGTCATATCAGAACAAGGCTCTCCTTGCTGTTTCAGACACCCAGCCACCCTCACATTTTACAGAGAGGTCACCATAACTTTGGGCAAACCCAAAGTCCTAAATGTCACACATGTTCACGCCCGCACCCTTCCCGACCACTCCTCACCTAAACAGGAATCCTTCTAGTTCTAGAAAAAGAATGTTTCATTCGGTCTCCGGCTAGCTCTGTGGAAGGGAAGGAAAGCCCGCCTAAACTCTGCTGCCTCCCCCAGCCCCCTCCTCTCCACTGTCCATTTCCCGGCAGTTCAAACCTGAAGCCCCCGAGTGATCATTTTGTCTCTGCCGTGTTAAGTTCTTGCAAAACCCCACGTGTCAACACTCCCTTGGCCGTAGAGAATTCCAAGAATAAAACAGATTGAAACCATATTTCTAATGGTTAATCTTCATTTGTTTTTGAACTAAAACAAACTCCTGATTGCACCAGCAGAGAACGTTCAGGTCTTCGGCAAGAGTCAGCACGCTACCTTGACTGATGCCCCCTTGCAGCATCAGCCCTGGGCTGACCTGGAGGAGGTGACACAGAGGGACTGATGAGTAACCAGATGACAGGCCTGGGTGGAGGGGTCCTACCCCAGCTCTCACGTGCCATCCTGTAGATGCTGCGTATGTGTTGGGGTCTGGATTCCCAGACACAGGGGAGCCGTTACTGTCCGTGGGTCTTTGTGATGGGACAGCAATGATTCTGACAAGTACGTTCCCTTCTGAGAGCTAGTGTATCCAATGCCAAAGCCACTCGGCCCAGAAGGCTGGGAAGGGGAAATGGGGAGATAAGGAAAACTGTTGTCCTGCCTCAGGGGACCACATTTGGCCTGGCCCCAGGGGCGTGTCCTGGTTCCCACCTCGTTTCCATTCATCTCCTCAGCAATCTTCTCTTCCTCTGGGATTTCCTCACTCTCAAGTCTGTAGGTTCATCCGGTCTCCAACAAGAGAAAGCTCAATGAGACATAAACACTCCTAGTTTGTACTTACACAAGGCTTGGCTTGCGGGAGCCCTACAAGTGCTTTGGATTATGTTCTCATTAAAGTGAGAGAGGCTAAAGTGGCAAGCTGCCCGAGGGTTCCAGATATAGGCCAATCAGAGTCCCCAAGGGCAGGATTCTACGCTGGACAGCAGGAAGTCAGGGGATGGGAAGAGGAGAAACCCTCTTTGGGGACTGGGGAGGGCTTTGAGTTATAGAGCTGAGATGTCACCACCAGAAAGAGAGCCAGCACTCAGGAACCACTGGTCTAGAGGAAGAACTGCCACTTCCCCTCTGTGGACCAGGAAAGCGGTGGTCCTTATGAACGTCCATTGGCTAATGGCAGGCAGATTAAGGGGCTCTCACCAGGGTAGCAAGGGTGTGACAGAGCTGTTCTGGGAGGGGTGTTTGCTGAAGGCTGGTGTCAGCCAGGCTTCATTTAAATCATCCCAGATTCCTTGCAAAGGCTATAAACAGTGGAGTGATGAAATTGCCTCTGGAGCCAGAACAGGGAGGAGGCCCTATTATGAGTGCGGGCCAAGAAGCACCACTAAGGAGTGGGGGGCGGGGAATGAGGGCCATGGACAGGAAGGAAGGGGAATCTGACTGAGGGACTCAATGGGAAGATCTGGACGGCCCCCAGAGTGCAGTGTTCTAAAGCGCTCCTGGACTGAGCCGGCCTAGCTAACTGCTGAGGGAACAGAATGGCCCCAGGAATTCTAGTCCACCTAGCGCGAAGCTTTTGGGAAAGAGATCATCACCCTGTAAGTCTCGGCAAAACCATCCTTGTAAACTGTTGGCGGGTTGATGAAGGAATCACAGCCCGAGCTGCAAAGCGAGGCTGAAAAGACTGGTTTCCCGGGGTTCATGTGAAAAGAGGCGTTGCACCCCATACACCATACTTCTCGTCCCTATTTCCCTCTCCCACTCTGCCATTCTTTAAAGTGCTTACCAGCAGACACACACACACACACACACACACACACACACACACTTACTTCTTCATCCATCTATCAAATCCAGAGATGAATTTCTCTAATTTCTTATATCCTTCTCAGTCTACTTGTCAGGATCAAATAGGGCAGTGGAGTAGGGGTGTTTTTTCCATCTTCAGCCTCCCTCAACTCAGAATTCCTCTGAAGGTGGGACTCTTGAGTCCTGGATCCGGAGAGCCTCAGATGTCTTCAGATAGAGCTGTGGAACCACTAGCAGGAAGCATCATGAAAAATAGTGGAGAGGTTTCAAAGCCAAAATTGATGCGCCTTTCTCTGAACCAGCCTGCTGGCCCTTAGAACTCAAGTCCTGGGCGTGAGAGCTGGCCGCTGAGTTCCACAGAGAGGGGGATCCACAACACTGGAGTACATGTAGCGAAGGACTTAGTCCAGTATCAGCTGAGCTGGACAGACCTGGGGGCTCAGCAGAGGGGGCTTGTGGCAGTGATGGGACCCTGCTCAGTTCCTTTCCGGGTGAGCCCATGCAAGGTTGCCTCTGCTTCTCAAGTGCTCTTGCCCACTGTCATGGTTTCTTTTCCTGATGCTATGACAAGCTAGTCTGACAAAAGCAACTTAAGGGAGGAAGTGTTTCTTTGGGCTCACAGTCAGAGGTGCAGCCCAGGATGGCGAGGAAGTCAGTGTGAGCCTGAATCAACCGGCCACTCCCATCCACAGACAGGAAGCAGGGAGTAATGACTGATGGCTGCTCAGCTCCCCTTCGCCACAGTATATTCCAGGATCCCAGCTAGGGAATGGTGCTGCTGCCATAGACAGGTTCTCAGGTATTTTAATCAAGATAATCACACTCTAGACATGCCCCGGAGGCCCACCCCCAGGTGAGTACAGTCTGATAAATTGACAATGAACCTTAAGTGACAAATCTACTCTGCACCTCAGTTTCCCAGTTGATTGCAGCGGTCACAGGGCAGCATTTGGGACCTGAGGTCACAGAAGCCAAAGGTTTACAAAACCCAAGAGTGTTGGTTATTGGTCATTGGCACATCCCTCAGCGGTCTGCCAGCCCAGGGAAGTGTCTATCCCTTCTCCTTTCTACCCTTCGATTTTGTAGATGCAGGAGCCATACTCAGAACTCTGAAGAGCTTTAGTATGTCAGCCAGAGAGGGAAGATTTCTGAGTCCAGATCTTGGCTTCTCCGCTTGTATTGTGTGTGCCGTTAGTAACATTCCTAATGTCTTTGGCTCTCAGTCTCTTTGACCATAAAACTGATACTTTAGGCTGTAAAATTTATAGGATTGTCCTGATGATTGCCTTGAGGCCAGACCCAACACTTCGCCACTTTTCAAAAATGAAACAAGAGGAGAACAAACTAGGCGTGGTTGCTTCCGGCATTCTTTGGAACTTTGGCGTTTAGGTAAGAAGTAATCAACAAATGTGTTAGTTAGCTGGAAGTTGAAGGAAACAGAAATCTCCAAGGATTAAGCAAAACAAGCCCCAAAGAAGATGAATTCTTGGAAGAGAAACAAGAGGAGGAGGATGGGGGAAAGGGAAGTGGGGGGTGGCATTTAAACTAGGAGCTCCAGCCAGAGGGGAAACAAATACAGGGTTGATGGGAACCTGTGACCATGAGCCCTACAAGGGGCAGCTGGATCACTGCTCCCACAGCAAAGCTTAGACCCCAAAAGCTGTACCTTCACACGCACTGTGCGTGTGTGTGTGTGTGTGTGTGTGTGTGTGTGTGTGTGTGTGTACGCACGCATTAGGGGCTGAACCAGGGTCTCATATATTGTGAGCACTGGCTCTACCCCTGAGGTACAATTTCCTACAATGTCCCTCCACCACAAGCCTTTCATCCACAATTTTTCAGTGTACAAGATAAACTATGCAGGCGATTGGAGTTAAACTTGTAAATACATTGGCTTTTATCATGACACTCATTGGGGGTGCCAGCAGATTAGTACATGCCATGCAGTTAGAAATACAATTTTTATATCCTTCCTTGGTGGAAACTTGTTATTACCTTATCATTAAAATATCTTTATAGTTTGATCCAGTAAATTCACTCACAAGCATTGTATAAAGCCCTTTTATGTATAAAAAAGGGAGAATCTTTTTTCTCAGTCATTTGAGCTGTAGCTTCAGATGCCATGGAAATGGTACATAGGGCTTTGGGGCTGCAGAGGACGGCTCAGCAGTGAAGCGCACTTGCTGCTGTTCCGGAAGATTGGAGTTAATTCCCAACTCTGTTGTCAGGTGGCTCACAGCTGGCTACAACTCGAGCTCCAGGGGAATTCCTCTGCCTCCTTCTGGCCTATGTGGGCACGGCATTTACATGCACATACCCCACCCACACAGGCACACACACACACCTATGCACACAATTACAAACAAAATATTTTTCATGGCATATATGGCTATTGCTAAGACATGTAAGCAGAACTTTCTCAGGGGAAGCACACAGTCACACTTGAGTTCTTCCCGAGCGTCTTCCTATTGATGGCCAGATCTAACCCTATGTTAAAATCTTATAACTTTTCATTGAAACAGACCAATAGACATGCTAATTATGGCATGTCTGTGCACACACTACACACCTGCAGACAAAATGAATAAAATAATCTACATTTAAATATTTAAATAAATAAAGCCATTTAAAAGGGGGAGTCAAAGATGCCTCTTCTAAGTAATTTAGGTTTCCTCCTTGGCTTTTATCCCCATTTCCCAGGGCAAAGTCCAAGTCAGGCCCCAAGACTTGCTCCGCCTCTTTATTAAAGCTCCTCCCTCATCCCTGTTTTCCGAGGAGGAGGAGATGGGAGGGGAAGGGAAGGAGAGAAGTTTTCTCAATAGTGAGACACACCATTTAGGTCTTATTTGGGAATCGCCTGGCCCTGGCCCCTTTCTCTTCCATGCTCCATTTGACACCTTGGTGGGTCTCCAATGAAGTACATACACGAAGCAAAATGTACTGCCCGCCTCTTGATTCCTGCCTCCTTCTTCCTAGTTCGGCCAGGCACAGTCTTGGAGTCCATGCAGGGCCAGATTCAGACTGTGCCTGCAGAAGGGAATTTGTTTCTGTTCCATGGGTTGAACCAATCGACACATTCCTTTATATCTTTGTTCCACCCACAGGGGTCTGAGCAAGGTGCAGACTCGGCAGTGGGGGGGGGGGGCTGTGTGTCTTCTATAACTGTGGGAAATGAGCACCCCTCTACCAAATGGGGGGGGGATACTTAGTAACCTGACCATCTACGTCTTACCTTTGCCCCGTGTCTCAGCTTTCATCAGGTCACCTGAGCTCATGATGGTTGGACTAGGACCATCAGTGGCACTTTGTATAGACTGTACAGGACTGGGTGGGCACAGGATGTGAGCTGGAGAGGGAAGGGAGTGGCGTGGGGTCAAGGCAGAGTCTGACCCATCTGGTTCCACCGCAGTGAGATCGGCTGGCAGTGACAGGGATGTACTGTGTGTTACTGAAGAGGACCCGGCTGGTGAGGACGAGGACATGCCATCCTTCCCATGCACCCAAGAAGGTAAGTACCCAGGGACCCCCTGTCTGCTCTGGGAGCTGAGAATTCCCTGCCTTCGTCTCTAGACTGGTGAGCAATGTGTCCAGATGCGTGGCTTCAGAATTCTTGAGCTCATTTTCCTATTGTCCATTAGGGAGTGAAGGGCAGAGGTGTGAGGCCTGGGACTGTGCAGTGTGGAAGAGATTAGCATTTGGCATAAGCATCATATGCCTCTAGGGTTCTACCTGAGCCCTTCCAGGAACCCCTACCATCTCCCCTAGCCAGACACTCTGTACCCAAGGTCTGTCTTTTGCTTTGCTGCTCATGCTGGTTGGACTAGGACCGTCAGTGGCACTTTGTATAGATCGCGCCACACTCGGTGGCATTTGGTATAGAGTACACCTTGTGTCCTTTCCTTCACTGGACATTGTACTTACCCAGGGATGCTCCAGGCCTGCCCTCAGAATTCCTCATTTCTTCCAGTGTGCCATGTGGACCAGAGGCTAGGGTTTTCATGACGGACAGTGGTCATCGTTTGCAGCTAAACTGAACTCACCTTGGGGCCATCCCATATTCTCAATGGGCACTGGTCACCTCCCAGGGGTCCCCGGAACACCTGCCTCCTCTTCCCTCCTGTGCAGCAACCCGACTGGTAGACATTAACTCCCTGTTTGGTTTCCAAGACAACCACAGTTCCTTTGTCCAGTTTGAAAACTGGTGACCAACTTCTGGCATGCCTGGGGCCAAGGGAATCCCCAGGAGTGGGACTTTAAATCTTAACACTGAAATTCTCTGTAAAGCATCATGGTTTGCCCCTACTGAGAAATTCTTATGGAGAATTCCAGTGCTGTAACCCGGAAAGCCATGGGCAAATTGGGTTGGGTAGAACACACAATAGAGCATTGAATTGGGCGGTGGGGCTGTGTGTATGTTTACACACGCGCAAGGGGAGAACACAGGCTGCTGGGATTGTGGATCATTGGTAGGACCAGTGTAGAGGGAAAAGGCGTCTTCCCACTTCATACGGTGAATAAAGATACAACCAAGAAAGAAAGACTGGTAAGGAGGGGAAGGGGTTGCTTTTGTCTCCTCTATTCCAGAAAGGTTTAGAAATTCAGTCTAAGTAGAAACAAACAAGAGATAAAAGTGGGAGACTCCCGTCAGGAGCCTGACTTGAAAAGTGACAAGGCAGGCCAGAAAAGGGACACAGAACTGTGCATTTTAGTCCAGCCTTTGACACTGACCCAAGCCACTGCCCTCTGCTTGTCCTCTGCAGACTCGCCAGGACCCCGCTGCAGCCGGTGTCAGAAGAATCTATCTTTGCACACGTCGGTGAGGATTCTGTACCTCTTCCTGGCTCTGCTTCTGGTGGCCGTGGCTGTGCTAGCCTCTCTGGGTGAGTTCAGAGTTCCTTGACCCTGCAGGGGAGTAGTTGATCAGGGTTCTACACCAAAAACTACCCCTGTAGAGACAAGCGCTCCACCTCTGTCACTTGTAACCCAGACAAGCATCTTCCTGGCTTGGACTTCATCGTGGCTAATACGCTAAGAGGGATTAGACTTGCTTCTAATCTCTGGATAAGGGTTTGATGTAAGACTTTGAGTAGAAGAAAATAATCAGACCAGACGAGTTGGACAGGTGTGTTGGAATCATGTCGGAGTTTTCAGAATATTGTTGTCCCCTCCTATTCCCAGGGTGATAGAGTGAATCCATAACTTTAGCTCTCCGGGTGAATCTCTTGTATAGCCCTGGGTTGTGACCACTGGATCAAGCGACTTCTATGACCATGTATGGTCTCTGTGTGCGCTGTTCAAGATAAGATTGGTACCACCTGCATCAAGATTACCTTCAGTATGGGTAACATCTGTATCAAGATCACCCTCAGTATTCATTCATTAAAATATAAATTCTAGGCTCTCACTAAGACCTGCAAAATCAGAGTCCTGCAGGTGAGGTCAGGAGACCCGAGTGCTGGTGTTTCTCATACACAGTACAGTCAGTGTGACCGCGGTGCTATGGCAGGCCAGGTTCCGGCAGATTCTGCTTTCGAGATTCTAAGAGTTTAAGGTCAGTTGTCTAGAATCAGTTTGATCACATCACACTGAAATCTGTTCCAACCGGCTTGATACTAGGGACAAGACTGGGAATAAGGAGAGAGAGGCAATGGAGGCCTGAGTGACCTTCACCCAAGGTACTGACCTTGAGAGTGACCATCCTCCTGGGAAGGCACTTGGTCCTGTCCCTGGGTGAGGGTAGTCAGGAACCAACCCTGGCTTTATTAGTTGCATTTCTTTTTGCTATGACACAAAGCAGCTTCAGGGAGGGAGGGTTCATTCTGGTTTATCATTTGAGAGCAGTTCCTCGTGGTGGGTAAGGCACCACAGCAGGAGGAGATGACCAAACTCATTGCCTTATCAGACAGAAGGCAGAGAACAGAAGAAAGGTAGGGCCCAGCTATGAAATTCTCGAGGCCCACTCCCAGTGACCCACTACCTCCAGTGAGATTCCACCTCTGAAAGGTGCCTTCTGAAACAGCACCCCCAGCCGGGGACCAAGTGTTCAAAACCATGAGCCTGTAGTGCACATTTCCACTAAAAACCATAACAAGATGAGAAGGCAGAAAAAATAAGGGCAATGCCTCAACAAATCAATATACAATTATAAAATGAGAACTGTGTGGGGAATCAGGAGAACACAGGGAAAGAACCCCTGGCTGATGGCCCAGTAGACATTAGGAAGCGTTAGAGTCAAAATAACAATTATCAAGTCTCTATTTCTTTCCCTTTATCTATATGTGGGCTCTTAATTGAGAGAAGGCTCAAACGAAATAACTATCGCCGGCTGTAAAGCACTACCCCAACCCAACAGTGTGTGAGATTGTCCCTAGGATCTCTCAAACACGTCATTGTTACTAATTAATTCGATCTCTTGACAGATCTGAGGTATACAATGTTCACTAGAGCAAGCCCAGAAATTCTAAATCACTTGAAAGCACAAAGGTTTGGAGGAGCTAAGAACTTTAGAAGTCACTGCCTCCATGTTGTTATTTCAATGATGACTCTGTTCCTTCTGGAAAGTTTCATTGATCTGCCCAAAGCCACCCAGCAGACTATGTCAATCTGAGTCTAGAAGCTAAGCCACTTGGGTGATACTAATTCCATTAGGCCTGACATGGCCATCAGAGGAGCTGTGTCAGTCATTGGTCCAACCAATACCCTCTCACCACCACCAAGGCCATCCAGGCTTCTGCCAGCCTAGGTACCCTGCTTCTGCTGAGCCATGCTCTAATCCCTCTCGGCACAGCGGCTTCTGTAGGGACCAGGTTGAATTGAACTGTAAGGTAGCATAGGCTGCTCTAGAGGAAACTTTGTACCAAGGATCTGTACAAATCAAAGGGTTATAGTACACACATTTATCCCAAGGGAAGAATCGTGTCCTCACAACTATCATGGATAAGGATTATTTCTAAGATGGATCATTGGTCATATCAACACAGCAGATTTTGTTTATAAGCTTAGGAGAGGACTGTCCTTTGTAAGAGGATATTTTATAGCCCTGATGTGCTCCTAAATAGAGTATGGTGAGGTCACCAAAGGTCATGACTTTAAAGAGACTATTGAACCTCAATAGAAAAATGATTCCGAAAGACCAGCCTATGTGTCCAACCTCAGAGAATGGATAAAGAAAAGATGGTTTATGTGCACAATGGATTTTTTTCTCTTGTGTTGTTTTTGGGATTGTTTGGTTGTTTGGCTCGGTTTTCCAAGGTAGGATTTCTCTATGTAGTCCTGGCTGTACTGGAATGCGCCTTGGACACCAGGCTGGCCTGGAACTTGAGAGGCCTCTACCTTTAATTTAATCTCAAGTGCTGGGATTAAAGGTGTATGCCATCACCACCCAGCTACAGAGGAATTTTTTCAACCATGAAGAAAAAGATGACATTTGCTGGGACATGTATGAAGACAAATACTATATTTTCCCTCTAACTTCTAGTTCCGAGACTGTATGGAGAGATAGAAAGTCTCATGTGTACATATGACATGAAAGGAGAGGTAAAAGTGTCCAGGGGAACAAATGGGACCAAGTGCAGCGGGGAGAAAGGAGAAAGCTGGGATGGAAGGTCATTGCTAGATGTGCACTCTATTCTTGTATGGAAATATCTGTGTGTAACACAGTGCCACGGTGCCACTGACAGTGAACACCACACTCAAAATTTTTACAAAGAAAAAAAAAGTTTTAAAGTTTTTTTAAAAAGAAAAACACAAACTCTGAATGGAAAGATGGCAGGAAGAAGAAAAATACCCATGGTGCTGTATCTATACGAGTCAGATAAGAGAAAGTAGACGAGATGGTCAGAGTCACACAGTTTTGCATTTTATTTTCTAAAGTGTGTTATCTGTGTGACTGTCAAGGGGGTACCCAGGGACACATCACTAGATGAAAAAGACACTTGAAGCTACTGATGGCAGTGACTGCTCTCTGAGTGATGATGGAACTAAGAATAATTTTATCAGTATATGTTTGTGAAGTTTTTCTATCCTGTCTTATGAGGAGGTCTTGTTTCTAAAACCCGGGCTGGTAGGTGAATTAATGCTCTTGTACCGGGATGTATGCTGAACTGGGGGAGTAAGAAGCACTTTGGTTTGGTCACATGGAAGCCTTTCTCCTGGGAGAAGCATAAAAGGTTTCAGTGGCAGACTAATAAAAATGATCTCACCAACGATGGCTATTTATGGACCATGACCCAGCCTGGTATCTCTTCTGTTCCCCCAGTTTTCAGGAAGGTGGACTCTCTCGCAGAAGACATTTCCTTGGCCCAATCCATCTATAATAAGAAGCTTGTGTAGATGCAAGAAAATCTTCAAGGACTGGGTAAGATTCTAGTGTTCAGAAGTACACAGGGCCCTCCATCCTGTGTTACCGAAAGATGGGCAGGTGCTGCCTACTCTCTTAGACCAGCCACTGATTCCTGCTTCCCTTTCTGGATGAGCACCGTCCATCCAAGGAGGGCAGGGCTGCTGGGATACAACAAGGACTGGGGGAAGAGTTTCTATATGGGCTATTGATCTAGCCACAGGTCATAGGCAGACAAGGAAAGCAAGCACGGTCCATTCTCAAAACACCCTCATGCACCTCAAATGATTTGTAAGACCTTGCAAAGCCTCCTGATATCTGAGCCCCTTCCAAGTCTACTGCCTTAAGCCAGAGCCCAGTTTATAATGGTCTCTATCCTGTTCTCCAGTCAGAAGGAGCCATAACAGACGTGGGTTCAAAGATCACCTATGTTGCTGATAGAAAGTGCTGCCCTGACACCTGGTAATAGAGTTATATTTGGCAAGCTACTTTTCTGTCTTATTCCTCAGGAGTCCCAAGGAAAACAACTCACCAGGGCCACCTTACCTACAAATACAGTATGAGATATCAACCAAGACAGTAGATATTAAAATAAGTGTGGGAATTTTTGAATGGAGGGCATTTTGGAGGTTCTTGGTCACTAAGCTCTGTTCTTGAGAATGCAGTGATGCTATGGGCAAAAAGCTGTCTAAAATCCCACCCTTCAGATTGCAGAGTAAAGATGCAATTCCCTAGGGGTTTGTGAGAGGGATTTTCATAGCAGGAAAGGAAGCAAGGTCTGGAAACCACTTGCCAGTTCCCTGTACCTGCGTTTCAAGAAGTACTTTTGGGGATAGGGAGACAATTCACCCACACAAGCATTGTGACCTGAGCTTAACCCCAAGAATCCATGTGGAAAAGGTGGATACAGTAGCACACACTTGTCATCCCAGTGCTACGGTGACAGAAAGAGGTAGATCCTTAGCACTCGCTTGCCAGTCAGCCTTGCCTGATTGACAAGCTCCAGGCCAGCCGAAAGATCTGTCTAAAAATCAAAATAGACGGCACATGAGGAACAACACCCAGGGTGGTCCTCTGACTTCCACACATGTGCGTGTGTGCCTGCATGGATATAAACATGTACACACACACATGTGCGCGTGCGCACACACACACACACACATACACACACACACACACAAAGCACCTTTGTCCCATTTAACTGAAAATGTTGTCCCCTTTTCTCCTGAAGACCCAAAAGCCCTGAACAATTGCTCCTTTTGCCTTGAGGCTGAGCAGCTGGGGCAGGAGATCAGAAAGCTCCAAGAGGAGCTGGAGGGGCTTCAGAAGATGCTGCTGGCCCAGGAGGTCCAGCTGGACCAGACCTCCCAGGCCCATGAGCTGCTCTCCACCACAAGCAGTCAAATCTCCCAGGAGATGGGCAGTTGTTCCTTCTCCATCCACCAGGTAAATCAGTCCCTGGGACTCTTCCTGGCACAGGTGAGGGGCTGGCAGGCCACCACAGCAGGCATGGACACCACCCTGAAGGACCTCACCCAGGAGTGCTATGATGTCAGGGCTGCTGTCCACCAGATCAACTTCACAGTGGGCCAGACCGCTGAGTTGATCCATGGCATCCAGCGGAAGACAGACGAGGAGACCCTGACCCTACAGAAAATGGTCACGGACTGGCAGAACTACACCAGGCTCTTTGGGGGTCTGCGCAGCACTTCTGCCAAGACTGGAGAAATGATTAAGACCATTCAGGCCACCCTGGGGGCGTCCTCGCAGCGCATCAGCCAGAATTCTGAGAGCATGCATGACCTGGTGTTGCAGGTCATGGGCCTTCAGCTACAGCTGGACAACATCTCCTCCTTTTTGGATGACCATGAGGAGAACATGCATGATCTCCAATACCACACCCGATATGCCCAGAACCGCACAGTGGAGAGATTCGAGTCTCTAGAAGGACGTATGGCTTCTCATGAGATTGAAATTGGCACCATCTTCACCAACATCAATGCCACCGACAACCACGTGCACAGCATGCTCAAGTACCTGGACGACGTGCGGCTGTCCTGCACACTGGGCTTCCACACCCATGCCGAGGAACTCTACTACCTAAATAAGTCCGTCTCCCTCATGCTGGGCACCACAGACTTGCTAAGGGAGCGCTTCGCTCTGCTCAGTGCGCGGCTGGACTTCAATGTCCGAAACCTCTCCATGATCATGGAGGAGATGAAGGCCGTGGACTCACAGCATGGAGAAATCCTTCGGAACGTCACCATCCTGCGAGGTAAGAGGAGGGGCAGTCCGGGTTTCCCAGGGACTCGAGGTTTCTCCTATCTACGGGAGCACGTGGCTTTATGGAAATCTCCGATGTGTGTACATAGATAGAAGATGCTGGATAGAAGGTGGCTGATAGAGGGTGCTGGATAGGGAAACATCACCAAAGCCGTGCGTGCTGTGACCCATTCCCAAAGCAGCAGACAGCTTTCAGAAATGCCTTTGAGGGGCTCAGTGGTTAAGCACATGAGCTGCTCTTACAGAGAACCTGGTTCAGTTCCCAGCGACCACCTAAGGAAGGAGACGAATACTTGTCCCTCTAAGTGTGGGGGATCTGAAGCCTTCTTCTGGACTCCGCAGGCACATGTATACGCATGGTGGCACACACACATACACAAGTAAAAACAAATCAGCTTTTAATGTTTAAAAATTCTGTCTTTGAGAGCCAGGCTTGGTGCTGCTGCACACCTATAACCCCAACACTCGGGAGCCCGAGGTGGGAGAATCATCACAGGTTCAAGGCCAGCTTGGACTGACTACACACTAAGTCTCAGAGATATATAGTGAAGAGCGAAGGAAGGAAGGAGAGGGAGGAGGGAGGGAAGGAGGGAGGGAGGGAGGTTCTTGGTGAAGGTGATAGAGTTTCTAACTTCACCTCTCAAGGAAAATTTGATTAATTCATGGATTTCTTTTAGTCCACTTAGGCAAATATGCAGACTTTGTCTTTTTGAAACCATCTATGTTCCCTCTCCCCCTTTCTGCCCCCTCGCTGGCGCTTTTGTCTGCCCGTCCAGCTATGCGCCCCTCAGAGACCCATCACTCTTCTTCTCCTATATGCCCCTAAATCCCCTTATTCGTCCGAATTCTCCAGAAAAAGCAGTAGTAGAATGTAGGTAGATAGATGATAGCTAAGTGATAGATAGACAGACAGAGAGACAGACAGATCATAAGGAATTGGTTTGTGTGATTATGAAGACTGGCAAGTTCAAGATCACCAGGCAGGAAGAAATCTCTTACTTAAAGGAGGGTTAGCTTTATGCTTTACTCTGGCCTTAGCCTTCTTGGACGAGGCTAACCCCACAATGGGAAGGATAATCTGCTTTG
Source organism: Alexandromys fortis (assembly GCF_014885135.2). Classification (NCBI taxonomy): domain Eukaryota; kingdom Metazoa; phylum Chordata; class Mammalia; order Rodentia; family Cricetidae; genus Alexandromys; species Alexandromys fortis. The sequence goes on from NW_026067956.1 coordinate 620,681, forward strand.
TTCAGTCTGCCAGTCACACTGACCTCAATCGTGTGAGCAAGTACAGCGTTTCCCTCCTTCCTTCCCTCCCGCTTGGCCCAGAGTCACAGGAGCCCTTAAGTGGCCTAACTTCTTGTTCAACTGAGTCACCTCTGTGTCTTTGCTGAAGGCATTTGTCCTTTTGGATCTTCTAACCCTGGAGGACACAAAGCTGCAACAGTATGCAAACATCTTGCTAGTGGGTCACTGAGTGAAATTGTGAACTGTGCCTTCTCACGATCTCCCAATGGTTCCCAAATCCTGATGAAAAGCATGTCTTCCAGGCCCTTGCCGCATGGGAAGGAGGCCTGGAGTCCACTCTATCCTATCCCCTTCAGCCTTTGAATCCTCTACAGTATCCAAGGCAGGACCTTTGCAATTTGTTTACCAGGGACACCTTTAGCCTTGGAGCCTACATCATTGATGCTCTGCTCCTCTTTGGCCATCTGGCCCTGAACCTGTGTCAACTTCAACTGATGTCATAGTGTGTCTGTCCTGCCGCTAGAAACTATTTTTCTTCACTCTGGACTGATGGGGTCATAGAGAATGGTTTTATTTGTCTGTTGCTATACTTAATTTTTGCAATGAAGTTAGACACCAAGAATTTCTATGGGAACCAAAACCTTCCCACCCTATTTCACCAAAAATGTTTTCTAGGGTGCTGTGCTCCAGTGAAGGCAGTAGGGGATGGTTCTTAAGGTACACATTCTGCCAGTTGTGTGATGCTGAATTCACTCTAAGAACAGAGGAAATCCCAAGTTTCCCAGTAGTGACCCATTGATACATTCTGATTTGTGGAACTTCAGATTAAGTATCGGACCATAGTCCCCCACCACCCATTGCAATTTTGTCTTTAAACTACTCATGACCAACCATGATCTAAAAATACCAAGAGAAAAACTGCATAGTTTGAGATGTGCCTAACTTTCTCATAGGTGTGTGTATACAGGGAGACAGGTGGTATATCTGGGGTCTACTACTATTTGTGATTTCACACATCCACTGGAGCCCTTGGACATATACTCTACAGAAAAGGGTTATTTTGTGGGTGGAAAAAGTAGGTTCTGGTGTGACTCTACCTTACAAAGCAGTAGCCTAAAACAAAAGAGTATGGTCAAGCAATATGTGCAGGTCACGAGAGTTTGAAAATCCTAGAAACTGGTGAAATGGCTTAGTTGGTAAACTGCTTCCTGCACAGATACGAGGACCTGAATTCAACTTCTAGTATTTACATAAAAGCCAGGAGCATTGCACAGTGACAGCGTTCACCTATCATCCCAGCACTGGGGAGATGGAAACAAGATGACTCCTGGCGCACTGAACAGCCAGTCTACCCAAAACAATGAGCTCCAGGTCCAGCGAGATGCTGGAGATCAATTGAGAAAGACACCTGGCATTGGCCCCTTCTTTATTAGCCAGTGCTAATAAAACATATTTGAGCACACAGAGGGGAATTCCACATCACATATGCCCACACATGCATGAACGCACAAGCCATAAACACACACACACATGAGCGTGCACACACACACACACACACACACACACACACACACACATACACTACTGGTGCCCTACTTCAGTTCTTCAAAGATGTGTCCACTGTCCACTCAGGAAAAGAGGTGCTGAGAGCAAATACCTCAGACATTTCTACTTAGGTCCTGCTTTAGGGCAAGGGATGGCAAATGGAGGAGAGAGCCAGTAGCGCCCCAGAGTTCTTGGAGACTGACATTTGCTGCTGCCTTGATCATAGCAGAGATGTCATTACAAAACCACATCTGAAGCACAGTGGGACATCTGTTTTAGTACATGGGACCCTCAGTTCGACATCTTCATGCTTCTCCTGCCATGAGCTCATTTTCTCCTTGATATAGATTGGCCGGGTGGGGTAGGAGAGAACATGTTCAATTATTGTTTCATTTTATGTTTACCACAAAGCTCAGCGCTGTTTCCATGGAAACTGAAAGCTTCCCTCATCATTTCACTGAGAGGATGCATGCGTGTGGCCCCCATGGTGCAATCTTAAGTGTGTCTGTTGGCCAATATGCCTCCTGATCTTTAAGCCACCGCATGCACAACTTCTCCTATCTGGAAGACTCTTTCCAGGTAAACTGCACACCCCACCCTAGAGGAAATTAATCCCTCACCCTCAGACAGGCCTGACCCTGAGGCCGTGACACTGGAGCTGGCAGTAAACCACTGTTTGGCCAGTGTAGAGCTGATTGTTAGAACACAGGTAGGGCGCTGACGGTGCCACAGGCAGCGAAAGAGCTGCTGAGCATCTCCTGAAGGAAAGGAGGCTGGGTTATAATTTGCTCTGGGACTTTAGGCGAATTTGCTTCATCTCTCCAACTGTGCTCTGTCATCTGTAAATGAAGGGGTAGGACCAGCCTCCATTTACAAAACAGAAACTCCGTGGTGCCCCCATGCTGGTTATGCCTCTCTCCTAGAACCCTATCTTCCCTCGTCTCTAGGATAATTTTTATGTCTGTGTTAGACAATACCTGTGCTAGACAGTGTCTCTGCTAGGACTACAGGCCTATCCTTTTGGAGTTAGAGGCAAAAAAAAAAAAAAAAAAACAATCACTGTTCATTAGCTGAGTGCTGGTAAAGCCCTTCATCACTTTCAATTCCGTCTCCTCGCCCACTGTGGCCTGACTTTAATTTCTGTTGCTTTCACCGAAAGCAACTTACGGGAGAAAAGGTCGATTCAGCTTTCAATTCCAGATTACAGCCCGTCTCTGAGGGGCAGTCAAGGCAGGAACTCAAGCAGCAGCGAGGAGCTGAGAGAAATGAATCCACGCAGGCCTACTCGCTTAATCGCTTGTCCGCTCTCAGCTAGGTTACTCCTCTCTTATATTTGTAATATAGTCACAAAATAACACACAACACTTCTATAAAATGATTAATTAGTGCTTCAAGCATTTCAGTGCATTAACTATGGAACATGTTCATTTAAAATTTAGGATACAAAATTGTATACATAATACAGTTCCATTAGGTAAAAAAATCAAAGTAGCTATGTCAATTTCAGGGAATATATATGTAGTTGATTCATTATATATAACAATGATAGAACATTTTTATAAATTAAAATGAATGAATACTAATGTTTGCACATTTCTTAGTGTACAGAGAGGGTTCTAACTGATAAAGACTACATAATAGGCATCTAAAGGGCAGATTTATGCCAGAGATGTTTTATAGATGCACTTTTTTCAACATTACAAATGCAGTGCTTTTGAATGCAAAACTTTATGCTTAGCTTTTACAATGAGAAACAACAGGACTACAATGGTAGTAGAACTCCACTTCCTTTGTGTCTGTATATAAATGTATACAATATTCATACCATGGATAGGCAGGGTGATTTCTTGAGATACTAGATTCTTCTGGCCACTCCCATTTCTTTCATCTTCCCTAATCCTGAGTATGGACCACAGAACCACCACCCACTCTGCTTACCTCAGACATGCAGTCAGTTGTGGCTGGTTCCTAATGGGCCCAAGAGCCTAATTATAGCCTGTGGCTTCCTGAATAATGACGGACCTCCCTGGGGTTCCTTACCTCAGCCACCAGGCCCAGGCCGGTGTTTGCTTCTTGGCTGCTCAGAGCGGTTCTGCGCTCTCCTCCCCTTTGCCCTGTGCTCTGCCCACACCAGAGTCCCATCACAACTGACAGGTCATTAGAGCCTTGGGTTCAGCCTTGAGTCATCTTTCTTCTCATTGTGCTAACTGCTGCCTGTTGCCTTTGTCCTGGGATAGACGGGCTCCCCTGCGTCACAATTCTTGTGACTATCTGAGCACCTATGAGAGGAACCTTTCCAAGCTCCTGTCCACGTATTTTGTTTAGTTTTCATGGAAGTTCCAAGGATGGGATCCAGAACCTTGTACAGGCTAAGCAAGTGCTCTTTCTTGAGACAAGCTCTTACTATCTCACTAGCCAGACTCTATGTAGCCCGGGATGGCCCCGAACTCCCCCACCCCTGTCATTGCTCAGATGGTAGCTGTACACCATGCCTGACTCTCCTTACTCTTTAAGGAGCCCTCGGCGCTCTTCAGAGAAGGATTCTAGAGCCCCCACCCCCTTCAGATGGCTCCAGACTGGATGAAAGAGGCCCAGAAATCCCTTTTAGGGGGTGCTGAGGGCAGCAGTGGTAGCTGCGGGGGGAAGCCTGGAAAAGAAGCCCATTGCTTGCTCTCCCCAGGCCCCTGCTGCTGCAGACTCATCCGGGTTCCCCGGGATAAACAGCGGTGGTGGCCAAGAGAGCATGCATAAAGAAAGAGGTGGACTTTCTCTTCTAGATTATGCTTGTACTCATGCTTGGTACAGAGGAATGGGTGGTGTGACTAAGGCTGAGGCTGCTGCCCAGTTGTCCACCCCAAGCATGATGGGCACACAGTCCTCCCTTGAAAGATGACTTGGATCGGCCCTAGAAAGAAGCCCAGGGAATGAGCAGCGGTGCAGGGGGGCAGGCAGCCTTTTGTCTCTGCGCTTTCTCCTTCGCTACTGACAGGGAGAGCCTAGATACCCTCACAGTGGCTGCTTGGCTCCTTTGGGCCGAGGAGGAGAGGCCCTTTCCAGGAGACAGTGGCACTGTACAATATGGACCCCAGTGAGAAGGTGAGGTATATCAGATGGCCTAGGGGCAGGGTATAGCACACTCATTATGAGATCCTCAGACTGAACGCGGGGGTGCAGTCTCTTCCACCCAAAGTCAAAAAGAGTGGAAAACAAGGGGACTTGGGGAAGTCTCTGGGGCAGCCTGTTCCCATGACAGGAAGAGGATGAATCCAAAGGAACTTCCAAGAAGGAGCAGGGACAGAGGCATGGCACAAATGCCCACCCAGTAATAGGGCTGAGGTTGGGACAAGGCACTGTAGAGCCATGGGCGTTTGACTTTCAGTTGTTCAAGGTTATATTAAGAACAGCTTAAGCTGTATGTGTTGAATTAACTCAGTTGTATGCACAGATGGTATTTAGTACTGCTCTCCGTCAAACTCTGAGTTTTGGAATGGGGAAGGGTTGCCCAGCATTGCTCCATCTGCCATCCAGCCTCACAGGGCCTCTCCACTGCTGAATGGCCCTCTGCTTCTCCAAATCTCAGCTGGCCCAGATGCCAGGAGCAGAATAAGGACAGGCACTGTGATTTTGCCAGTTCCCAGACAGACCTGCCAGGCCGGGGGAGGTGGGCATCGGCTTGGGTCTGTGCTGCACCGGTAACTGTGCAGTGAGGGACTCTCTGGGAATAAAAAGGGCAGATCCTGTCTCCCAGTTTGTCTAATGCCAGGCTGCTACCATCACCCGCCAGCTGTCCTCAGGCCCCAACCACCCTGCTGGCATGCCGCGTGAGCTGAGGTGGAACCGAGTCCCATGGCAGGCGGTGGCAAGAGCTGACTGAAGCTTTTTATTGGCTCTAGTGGGGCTGACTGCCAGGCTCTGGTTTCCAGTTTAGGTCATAATAGATATTCACTGACCTGGCTCACCATAGAAACACTTTGAGAAGGAGATGCAGGGAACAGGAGAGGGCAGGGGGCAAGGGGCAGCGGGTCACATCAGCTGGGATGAAGGTGATCCAGGACCATGGAGTAAGATTCTGGCAACTTCGAGAACTCTCAGCTTTCAACACACAGCATCCTTTCCCTCAAAGATCCCACTGAGATCTGGTCTTCATTCAAGAAGCCCTTCTAATTGTATACCCCCCCCCATACACACACACACAAAAAAAGAGAAAAAAAAAAAAAAAAACACACACACACACACACACAGGGGGCACACATCCTTGTGAATCCATTTGTGTCTATAGATGTGGATCTCAGGTTTTATTCCTTAGAAGACATTTTCCTTGTTTTTTGTTTGTTTGTTTGCTTTGTTTGTTTTTTGAAAAAGGGCCTCTCATTAGCCTGGAGTTTGACAATTAGGCTAGTCAACAAACTCAAGGGATCCACCTGTTCCCACCCCCACCCCCAGCCCTTAGTGCCAGGCACAGGCCACCAAACCCAGCCTTTTTCACAAGTTCTGGGAATTGAACTCAGAGCCTCAAAACAGCAAGCATTTGACCAACGGGACCAACCCCCAGCCTCGCAATGGGATTTCACTTCACTCTCCAGATTTCAGTTGAAGGAGCCCGACTAGATCCCGCCTAGCTCACCAACTCCTGACAACTGCATTGCCAAGGGACAGGGGTGCCAGCTGAGCTCTCACAGAGAGCTGAGTCAGGCTCTGGGGCTCACAGTTTCCATCACCCCGGCCCTCACCCACACAGAGCCCACAGAAGAAAACAGGTCTGCATCCAGCCTTGCGTCCACAAGAGCTGGTGCTCTTCTCTCCACAACTGTCCTCACTTCAGGCCAGTCTGTCCCCCGTGGCCTTAAGGCATTCTGCATGCCCTGGCTGAGTGGCAGCTACTCTCTGCCACGTATCCTCAGAGTTGATAGAGATCTGAGAAGTGGTGACGCTCAGACTTACACGGACAGGTAGGGTGATGGGAAGCCACTCAACTCCTGGCATGGCCGCCATGCTGAAAGTTAAGTCTCTTTCCCGTCATCAGGCCCATAATAAGGGCCCGGAGATTTAGACACGCCCTCTTCTCACAAATTCTCCTGACGGCATGCCAGGCTCTATGCCCAGCGCTAAGATGTAAGAAATGACTTTGTTGTCTTTCTGAGGCTGGTTTATTCGAGTCCAGGAGATACACCTCCAGTGCTGGCTTTGGCTGCACTGAATTCTCTGTGTAGATTAAAGACCTGAAGCAGCAGCCTTGGGGGCTCCTAGGAGAGGAGGGGGTGGCCAGAGTGGAGCGGTTGCCCTTTCTGTGGGATGCTTCTGTGATTCCACACCCCTGATCCTAGAGGCCAAAGAGGTCACAGGATAGGTAGGGCAGGGAGTGAAAACAGCAGTCAAAATCCCAGGAGGCATAGAAGGTCACGCTGCCCTGGGGCAGGATGGAAGCATCCTGGATTACTATGCTTCCCACCTCTCTCCTATGCGCATGCACACGTGCGTGCGCGCGTGTGCGTGCTGGCTGTGTGTGAAGCTTCCTAAGAGCCTAGATGCCAGAACTGGGAGTGTTAGCAGTCCACCAGGCCCAGTGACACATGATGCATAGAACCTGCTGGTCCAGCCCCGACTCCGGCAACAGTAAAGCGATCACCTAAGAGCCCAGCAGTGGCAGCCCTGGGCCAAGTTCCTGTCTGAACCTCAGCTGTCCCTGTGCCCACTCTGCTTATGGAAAGCCTCATGAGTGACATGTCTCTTCTTCTATCCAAACCCTAGGTGTCCCCGGCCCTCCAGGACCAAGAGGACTCAAAGGAGACACGGGCACAAAAGGACCTCTTGGTAGCAGAGGACCGAAAGGGGATTCTGGCAGCCTGGGGCCCCCAGGACCACAGGGTCCTCAGGGGCAGCCTGGAGAGCCAGGACCTGTGGGAGAAAGAGGGCCAACTGGCCCCCGCGGCTTTCAAGGATTCAAAGGCGCAAAGGGTAGCTACGGCACTGGAGGGCCAAGGGGGCAGCCAGGCCCCAAAGGAGATGTGGGGCCCCCAGGGCCAGAAGGGCCCCCAGGGTCTCCAGGACCCTCAGGGCCTCAGGGAAAACCAGGGATTTCAGGAAAGACAGGCTCACCAGGCCAACGGGGGGCCACAGGGCCTAAGGGTGAACCAGGCATCCAGGGTCCCCCTGGATTACCTGGTCCTCCAGGCCCTCCAGGGAACCAGAGCCCCTACTGAAGAAGGTCTTTGGGCCTGATGCTGCAATGCAGGTTGGGGTCAGAGAAAGCAGCCAGAAGGGCCAACTATCTACAGACAATTATTGTTCTTTGGTCCTGATATGAGGGTGTCTCTTAGAACTGACTGCATAGCCTTAAGCTCCCCGATAATGACTGTACCGTAGGGAAACAGCTCACTGCCCAACCCCATTTCTCTGCTGGCCAGTGGTGGGGGCACCTACTAGGTTTCCATGGCTGGTTAGAAGGAGAGGTGGCTACCTGGGGAAGAATGTCTCAGACCTCTCTGATGGTAACCAGCTCAGTCTCTGCAGTGACTTAACACCCATGCTAGCCAGAAGCTTCTTTTTAGTCTTGAAAATAATCCAGGGAAACCTTTGGAGCATTATAGATGAGACTCCAGGGAGCCTCTCCCAACAGCCATGGGAACAGAGTCAGAGGGAGTTGCCCTGTTCCACACAGGGCAGGAGAACTCTGGCTGACTGGCATTCTCGGGCCCCGTTCTGGGGCCTCTGACAAGTTCAGAACATTCCTCTCTTCAGCCTTACCTCTGCACCTCAGGAGTGACCTGGAAAGAACCCAAGCAGGGTTTCATTGGCAGGGAGAGAGCCTGCAGGTCCCAGAACATTCTGCTTGCCTGCTGTCCAGCTTCCAGGAAGACCGCAAGGATGGAGGTGGAAGGACAAGGCAGGGATGAAGCCTCTCTGTGAAGCCATCCCTTGTTCAACCTAGGCTGCCACGCCATGTTCTCACGGGGCTTCCCTGTGGTGGCCAGGGAGGAAGAAGCTGTTGCAGGGTCCACTCCTGATAACAGGGTAGCTCTTGCCTCCTACTCTTGGCTGTCCTATCCACAGATGCACATTGACCTCACCCCACCATGACCTAAGATGACTGGAGCTCTTTCCCATGTGAGCAGCAAACTGGACCAGGCATGGGAAGAGCGTGGACATGCACAAGGAGCCTTTGACATTACTTCTCGTCTTTCATGAACTTCTCGCATATACACTGGCAGAAAGGGATGCTGGGAGAGGCCTGCATTGTCTCCAGACACTTTCCATAAAGCTGCCCTGCTCCTTCAGACTCCAGCAGACTTTGGCCGTCCTGGGCAAAGGACAGCACTGTCTGCTCCCTTGCATAGCCTCAGAGACCTGTCTTCTTCCTGCCCAAAGCCTCTGTGTCATCTTCATCCTCAACATCAGTGTGCAACTGGCTTGCACAACCCACCTACCCCCTGCTGTATAATTGTCCTGTCTACATATGATAATATCACACGACACAGTATCACTGACCCAGTAAAGAGCTGTTTCCAGGAGGGATGTGTCTTCTAGTATTTGTACCCAGCTTGAGGAAGTAATCCCTTCTGGGATCCATGTCATACTGACCTTCAGTGGGGGAATCACTGCCAAGGGTTCTGTCACAGAATCTGAGCACTGAGATCCCCTGGGTGTTCTAGTGGTTGGCAGAGAAGCCCAAACAAGAGTCTAAGAAATTACCATCAAGGGCAAGGCCAAGCTGGAAATAGTGGGTCCCCTCTCTATACCCGTCTCTTTTCCCTGGCCAGCATCTTCTGGTCACACAAGGTCTAACAGAACAGGACCTAAGATTGGCCACACATGGGCCTTACCCTTCAGCCGTAATTCTTAGATTCTAGGTGAAGAAAATCCTTAAAACTTGCAGCTAGACCCTGTAGTTACTTGGCTACAGTGAGACTGGAAAATAGAAAATAGAACAGGCCCGGAGTCCAGAGGGATGCCTCCTGCTTCCACTTGTCTCTAAAACAAAGAAAAAGAACAAAAAAGAAGGAAAAGACAAGGCCAGACTTTCTCCAAGGGGCCTGCAAAAACAGAGATCAGGTGGTTCCCTGGAAATCAAACTGGGCCTTGCTCCACAGGGGGCTTTAAAGGGAGAGTAAATTCATTTGCTAAGTCAAATGTAACCCTGTGCAAAGCCAGGGCACTGGTTTGTTGTGGGGTAGGCAGGAGTCAGGGGTAACCAGTAGAAGTGAAAATGTGGAAGAACCAGGATGAGACCATCATATATGAGCCTTGCTCCTCTGTGTGGCATGAGGTCCATCTTTCCCACAGCACCTGCCATGTGTGGGCTGCCAAGTTCATTGCTTAAGGATCGCGAGGGAGAGTAAGGCCTAAACCAGCCTGATCACTTTTCCTCAGGAGGGCAGACGCATCGATAGCCTCGCGTGAAACAAGGCAGGGAGAGGCGGAGGAAGCTGGAGCGTGGAGGCAAGTCTCAGAGATTAGACAGGGCATGTTCAGAAGGGTGACGCCCAGCTAGTAGCACTAGGACAACAGGAAAGACAGCCGCTAGAGTCGCCTCACACCGCTGGACTACCGGCCAACCTCCAGAAGTCTTGAACAGCTGGTTGCCACAATACTGGCCAGGCCCTGGGATGAAGAAAAGTGTAAGTGAGGGTATCAGCTGGTCTCGGAACTAAATCCCAACGAAGCTACATCGGAGTTCAGTTCCAAAGGATACACTTAGAGGACAAAATGACAGAAAAGACACAGGGACAAAAAAACAATCAATTTGAGAATGTAAGAGCCAAGCTACAAAAAGCCATCTGAGGCCTAGAGTATTAGAAACCAGCCTCTAGCAGTGTGATTTGAGGAGTCACTTGACTCAGGGCACAGGCTGAAGGCAGATGTCACTGAGCTCGTGCAAACAGGGTCCCCTCATGGATGGGTGCATAGGTAAGCCAGGGACTATGGAACCAGAAGTCCGGGTGACCTGTGATTATTGGGAGATGATATAAGCACTGCACGCCCTCCTTCAGACACCTGGCTGCTCCTTCATCTTCCCATCACTCAGTGGTCCCCGAATCCCTTCCCTGTCCCTGTCACCTTTGCCCCAGCCAGCATCTTCTGTACACATGAGGACCAATAGAACAGGACTGAGATTGACCACGCGTGGGCTTTTAGCTATAACTCTTAGATTCTAGGTGAAAAAACCCATTGCTGATTCCTTGAGTCAAGAGTTTACCTGACACAGGGAGCTGTAACAGCAGACAGAAAGGGGGGCGGAGGGAGTAGAGACAGGTGACGACATGATTCACCGAGTTAGAGGAACTATAGGCAAGCCAACAGCGAAAGTTAGTGGGACCGTGTTGTATGGCTTTATCTGAGAAGCCCAAATAGAGCAACCACAGAACAAAGAAACAGCTCCATCCGAGTCCAGCTTGGAGAATCAGTTGAGTCTAATTGAAATCACTTACAGAAGCATAGGCAACTTACAGGGAGAGACACCGCCAAAGACACACACTCTCTCTCCAGCAACTGTTATCTGCTTCCATATCCTGCAGGAAGGACTGTGACCCTCATGAATCTTGTGAGTCCTCCTGTTCTTCCATTCCATAAGAGAATCTTAGGTGGCCCCAATCTCGTAAAAGGCACTTGAGTGTTCGCAGCTGCTCTGATTACAAGGTGGCAATAGTCAGGTTGCGCCAGAGCCCAGGGTTCCGCACCAGACGACAGTAATAATGAAAGTGAACACAATGGTACAGTCGGGCAGAGCCTGGACACTTCACAGATAGTAACTCAGTCTTTATCTACCTTCTATCATATATCACATGCAATCTCTGTCTCACAGTTGAGGGGACTGAGCTTTGGAGCAAAGCATTGACTACTGTTGGCCACAGACATAACAAGTTTTTTAGACACATGCATGTTGAGACAGCCTTGGACAAACTGTTTAACTGCTCTCTGGTTCCCATGAAATTCCTGGGTAGTTCTTCTGCTAGTTACCCAGGGTATTGGTCTGCTCAGCTGTCACTAGGAAACACGCCAGATTGCACGCTTTCGGCAACAGAAATTTCTTCTCTCGTGGTTCAAGAAGCTGGGAAGGTTAAACTCGAGGTGTCATCTCTTCCAGGTTTGCAGAGAGCCCCCTCGACACCCCCCCCCCGTGGTAGACAAGGACTTTTCCAGACACAGTCTCGAGCCCAACCTTTCGGCTTTGTTTCTGTTTATGACTTCGTGAAGTTCATGGCTCCAGTCACACTGAGATGACAGCCGCATAAGTCAGTCAGTCCAGGTACCCAGCAGCAACCAGGCTCCCATAGACGTCAGCCTCCATCCCATGGTGACCGTTACACAGAGTCTAAGCTTCTTCAGCCTCACTGACACTCACCACTCCACTGCAAATGAACAGCCAGAACAGGAAGCCCACACACTCCTTACGCTGTGAGAGCCAGGCCCAACCCTTCTGCCCTTTCTTTCTCTCACACTCGTCCCTCTGTCCTATATCATCACAGAGTCCTTTAGATGATCTGAATTTTTTTTTTCAATTCTATTGAAATTCCAAAGAATTCATTGGGACTTTGGGAGTGGGCAGTTGGAAACATAGAGTGTGAACTAAATGTTTATGACTCAACATGAGGTCTTGTCTAAGAGTGGGGATGGGGTGAGCTACCTGACAGGGTCCCTCAGTGGACATGGAGCTGGAACGGGTCACGCTCCAGCACTGCTGGACTCTTCTTCCTTGTGGGGCTGTAGACGCAGAATGACCTCCAAGACTCTCAGATTCTTCTTTGTGAACACAAAGAGTGAACGGTCCTGACTGCCCAGGGCCTGGGGATTCACATTTATCTACCCTAACCAAGCTATTTTTCTCTTGCTCTGTTCAATTGCTTCATTGGATCTCTCTAGAACCAAGAAAATTAAGTCTGAATATTCATGCAAAGGGGATAGCCTGTGAGATTTCAACTACTAGACTCAAAGCACAGGCTTTGCTGTTGGTGTGACCTTAATTCCATGTTTACGAAACACTGAAATTATTCCTGGGCTTCCCAAGGAGAGCTCAGGGCTTCCTAGAAGCCACAGACCTGAGCTGCCTCCATACCTCTGAAAACTCCGGGCTTGCTTTCTGGTATCACCCTGGCAACCGCTCCCTTCTTCCTGCAGAACAGGACAGGGCTGGGCAAACCCACCCTTCCCCCAGCTCTTCTCCCCAGGCCAGGGCTGAGCTGGCAACCTCAGCAGCATCAACCCCGGGTACACCTGTCAAAACAGAACCACTGGAGAGTCGAGCAAGAGCTGAAAAACACGATCTGACCACACCAAACTTTCCACCAGGGCTGGGCTGCCAAGGGCTGGCTTTTCCCGAAAGCCTTGCCCCCGCGGGTGACTGAGCAGCCTTCGTGAGGACTACTTGACTGTGGAGGCATAGGCCACTTGGTTTTCTGGCCTTCACCTGTCCACTCCACTTGTTTTCTTTTAAACTTCCAAGTGCAAGAGTCGTGCTTGATGGGTCAAGGGACATCCAGAGGTTAAGTCAATGCCTCCTAGGGGGAACCACCCACCTTGGTACAACCACCCAGAGGCCCATAAAAGCACACACCGTGTGCTTGCCCCCGAAACCCACTGGTGCAGAACTGTGGAGATGGATGGGAAACTGGAGTAGGAGTATGAGGAATGGGGGGTGATGTGCACTACAGACCAAGACCCCGGGAACGAAGACACCTCATAAATTTGAGATCCACGGGAGCAGGTGATAAAGAAAGGAACACGGTGTTTTCCCCTTTCTCTTTATTGTCTCATTTCATTTTCATGAGCACAGTACACTGGCATGTCCACAGGCCAGAAAACAGAGGCTCAGAAAAGATGAGTAACATGTATAGTCTAAAGACAGTAAATGGGGGCTGGCTAAGAGCACATACTGTTCTTGTAGAAGGTGTCCAGTTCCCAGCACCCATGTTGGGGGCTCCAGCTCCAGGTGTTCTGACACCCTCATCTGACCTCCATAGGCACCTACCCTTATGTGTACAAATTCCCACATAGGCAAGTACATATAACTCTTAAATAAGTAAATAAATATATTAAGTGGCTTTAAAAAGATGCTCAATCAGCATGGAGATTTTACTGATACCTTGGTTTTACTGAAATGTCTCTTCCAGAATGGTAGGGCTGGGGAGTCAGTGAGCTCTGTATTTCAGAGGAGGGATAAACTCCACATAAAGGGGATTCCTCCAGATCTCAGAGTAAGCTAACAATGAGGCCCCAAATAAAGTACTGCCGGCCTCTCAGATTTCAACTGCTTTGTACTAAATATCAAGAGCAAGGGGCTTGCAGGAGCTCAACACAGAGGGTGCATCCTACCATGAGAGCTGGAAGACTTCTCAAAGGAAGTTATGTGCCCACCTCTAGGGGAACCATCCCTCAACTTTACCAAAAGGGAGAACCAGCTCCATCCTTGAGAAACTTGTATTAAACACTGGAATTTATTCATATAGCATCTCCTCAATTCCACGCCATCATTTGAAGAGCACAGACAGAAGCCATCTCTATTGATTCTGGTGGGAAACAGGGGGAGAATTTCCATGTGATGGTTTTACACACACACATAAACTATGACTCGTTCCCTAGAAGAGATTCCAGATCATCTCCATCCCCCAGAGAAGCCTGTCCTATCATCAAGGTGTAAGCCAGAACTGACTTGCTCCCCATCATCCATCACCACCCTTACTCAGAGAGCTCTCTTCTTCTAGACAGAAACTTTTCAACCTCTAATAGAGAGGATGAGGGCTCCACTGAATGTGTTCGCACATCCATCAAATGGTCAGCTGCTAGCAGCCACTACATTTGCAGTTGAGAGGCAACACCAGGTCCATTTCATCCTCTTGCCCGAAGCGTCTTCCCAAACCTCTGTACAGAGCGGTTCTCAACCATTCTAACACTATGACCCTTTAATACAGTTCCTCTTGCTGTGGTGACCCTTAACCACAAAATTATTTTCATTGCTTCTTAATAACTGTAATGTTGTTACTGTTATGAATCATAATGTAAATACCTGAAATGCAAAACCTCTGATATGCACGCCACCCCTCACCACCCCCACTCTGCAAAGGGATCTCAACCCACAGGTTGAGAACCACTGCCCTGCAAAGAGCAACGGTCTCATGGGTGAAAGAAACAGAAGTCAGGGATTGGGGCTGCCGTGCAGCTGGAATTGGGCACTGGGCAAGAAGAATCTGCCCAGAGGTCTCTGAGAGCAGTTGATTCTGCAAAGCACAGACTGAGAGAGCTCCGAGCTGATGGACACACTGAGCAGCCACAATAGTGAGGCACTTTGGCAATCTGATCCACTCAGCCTTGTCAATCACACCAAGTCTTCAGCTGAGAGAGGAGAAAAGCTATAGCTTAAATCCATAGCAGGCAACTCACGACCACCAGCAGCTCCAGTTCCAGGGGATCAGACACCTTCTTCTGGCCTCCTTGGGCCCCTTCTTATATGCGCTCACACAACTATGTAGACCTGGTCACACATACACAAATACATCAAGTAAAATATGTAACTATCTCTTGCAAAACAGCAACAGGAAGGTAACGGGCAGCAGTAATGTGTGAAATGCTCAGATATATTTCACTAAGAACACTGTAATATGAGAAAAGATGGCCAAGTGATCAGGGAAATGCAAATGAAGCCACTACACTAAGGCTAGAAAAGTTAAAACTGGCGTCACCATAGCAACCACTGGCAGATACACAGCAATGAGATGCTCACACACTGCTAGTAGGTTTGTAAAATTATACAAGCACTTTGAAAACAGTTGATAGCTTTTTAAGTTGAACATGGGGGCTCAAGAGATGGCTCACTGGTTAAGGGGACCTATGTTCACTTCCCAGAGCCCACATGGTTGCTCACAACCACCTGTAACTCCAGTTCCAGATCATCCAATGCCCCTTCTGACCTCTGCTGGCACCAGGCATGTATGTATATGGTGCCTATGTATATGTATAAACAGAGCACTCATACATACAATAAAAGTACACTTTAAAATTGTTTCACAAGTTAAACATATCCCTCCTGTATGCTTTAATCATTCCCATCTTAGAAATTCATCCAAAAAAATAAAATCACGTACACCAAACACTTGTACAAATATTTTGCAGAGAAGGCTTTTGCATAAAAGCCAAAACTAAAAACAAACCAAAAGCCCATCATCAGATGAATGAAAAGACAAGTTGTGACGTATTTGTACAAAGGAATGACAGTCAGCAAAGAGAGAAACAGGCTCCACTGAGCACAAAAGCGAGGATTAAACTAAAATAAAATGTTCAAAAGACACTATATAGTGTGTGATTCCCTAGCATGAAATCCTATACTGAAGAGCAATACACAGAAGAAGAAATGAAGTTAGTGGGTGTTTACTTGGCCTCAAAGGGGTACATGGTGACTGGAAGGTCCTTCATCCTGATTGGGGTGATGGTTTTATATTTGTCATGACACACCAATCATACTTTTAATGGGTGCACTTTATTGTAGGTAAATTATATAACATATAATTGATTTTTTAAAAAACACAACTAGCATAGTCTCTAGGGTTATAAAACTTCAAAGGTCTTAAAAGGTCAATGCTGGTAAGGATTTTCTGGTAGACACAGAAATTAGAAAGACCTCTTTGGGAAAAAAATTGGTTTCTTATACACACCTACCTATGACTCCTAAATATTTTCTCATTTCCACCCCTATGTATTTGCTTGAAAGAAATAGGAACAAGTACTACAAAAAGATTGTCATGAAAACATTTGCAGCAGTTTTCATCATAACCAAAAAAGTAAAGAGCAAATCTAGAAAGAATCTACATATGCATCCATGGGAGAAATTTGTGCTATTTATGCGTCACAGAGCACAGGAAGAAGGGGAAAGAAGAAGGGGTCTAGGGGGAGGGAAAAGAGAAGAGGCAAGAAAACAAAAAGAAAGAGAGGTATAAGAACAGAACAGAAGCAACAACATGAACAAAACAAACAGCCAAGCAAAACAGTGAGCTTTTAAAAAATGTCACAAAGACTACATGCATGTAACATGGTTCCACTGTGTTACATTTAGAGAAGGCAGAGATGCTACACAATGTGGAAGTCAGAGTCGTCACTGCGTGTGGGTTTGCTGGAGACAGCAAGGATGAGAACAAACACTGTGATGCTGGAGGTCTAGTTTACACAGGTGTGTGCTGGTAGAACCTGCCCAAGTAGACCCGTGGTCTGTGCATTCCACAGAGTACAAGTTAACACTCAAAAAAAAAAAAAATAAGACAACAATTTCTTTCCAAAAAGAAATTATACTAGGAATTAGAGTAAATAAACATAGACTATATTTTCAGACTGTTTTATAATCAGGAGACTATGCCAGAAGTTTAAGAAAGCAGCTGAATCAAGACTTAAAGATAACATGAGCAGCCATGAAATATTATTTTAGATGAAGAAGAAAGCTAGGATGCCTGCTAAAGAAGACTAGAAAAGTAAACCAGAACACGGTAAATTCAAAAGAAAGAGCAAATAAAAATCAAAGATTAAAAATGTAAAACAGAAAGCCTGGGGTTTATATTTGAGACAGTTTCCTGTATTCCAGGTTGGCCTTGAGCTCTCTTCATAGTGGAGGTGGTCTCTGACTATCATCCTCCTGCCTCCGTGTCTTGAGTGCCGAGATCATAAACATGTGTCATCAGACCTAGTTCATAAGAAGAAAATTTGGAATAGAGAGAGAGTCAACAAAGTCAAAGACTATAAAACTGGGATACCCTAGGTCAGTGGTTCTCAAACTTTCTAATGCTGCGACCCTTTAATACAATTCCTCATGCTCTGATGACCCCTAGCCATAAAATTATTTTCATTATTACTTCATAACTGTAATTTTGCTACTGTTATGAATTATAATGTAAATATTTGTGTTTTCCAATGGTCTTAGGTGACCCCTGGGAAAGGGTCATTCGACCCTCAAAGGAGTAGTAACCCACCAGTGAGAACTGCTGATCTAAGGCAATGTTGACCAGTGCCTAAACCACTGAAGTACATGAAGGCATAAATAAGGAAGGTTAGCATGGGAAAGGCAGAATTAGGAGGAATTATGAAAATCCAATGCCAATAACTTTGAACACTCAGATGGAATAAACAAATTTGTAGGAAAATATAACTCACCAAGTAAACTCAAGAAGTAAAAAAAAAATCCTGAAAGGTCTGAAACCACGTAAGTGATTTAAAATGCTCCCACAAGAAAAACAGCAGGTCTGTGGAGAAAGACATACAGGCAAACCCTATCCAAACACTCAAAGACAATGTTCCAATCCAACACAAACTCTCCCAAAAAACAGGAAAAGTTGGGCGCAGTTTTCTGGCTTATTCTATAAGGATGGAAAAATTTTTTTCCAAAATCAGAAAATAAAATAGATAGATACAAAAACAAGCAAGTTAAGGACCTGGAAACTATTTTTACAAAATTTTGTTGAACTGAGAATAAATGCATTCAGCATAATACTTAGTATCTACCAAAAAAAACAAAACAAAACAAAAAAACCCACAACAAGGATCTTTCCTAAAGACGAAAAGAAAAAAGTGTTGATTTAAATGAGCCAGTCATTGGGCATTTCCTGATAGGACACCATAGTGAACTTGTCACTGAGAAGGCAACTTGCCAAAACAAGGAAGAAGAGAAAAACAAACCCAAAATATAAAGGAGCATCTATACCACCCTCCAGTTATAACCAGCATCCGAAAAGAGAAGTATCCACTCAGGACCCCTAAAACCAAGTTCTCAGCACAAAGGAGATTTATTTGCCCCAGGGGAGCAAAGGGTAGGAAATAAGGAATAAAGATGGGAGATAAAGGAAGAGGGAGAAGAGGAAGGGAGCAAGGGAGAGGGGGAAGGGGTATCTGTCCCAGAGGGACAAGAGACTGCCTCTGGGTAGAGAGGAGACAGGTGTGGCCCATAGGAAAATGACAGATTGTAAAGGTAAAAGAGGAAGCCTGCATTAGGATAAGGTGTTTCATTTTAATTGGGCATGTTAATTAGGTGAGCCAAAGAGGGCTTTTGATTGTTGGACTTCAATACTTTGATAGCTAGACCTTGGTAATCAGTCTCAGGAGGTAGAATTGGCCAAATAAGGGAATAGACCTTGGTAGCTAGCTTTTAGCAAGGCAGAGGGAATGGGGGGGGGGGGGCTGCCAGAACCACATGCTCAAATGGGCTGGCTATTAGTGTCCCTTCATATGTTAAATCACATCTTCACATTATTGGGGTAATAGCCAACCAAATCCAGAAAGATCCAGCATCTTCAATAAATGGCACAGAAGGTAAGAGAGAAAAATGTTACACATTAAATAGACTTAAAATTCATCTTCAGATAGAAGTCTATTGAAAATAAAGAACTTAAAAACATGTCAACAAACATAAGATGTGGCCAGGGTTGGACCTTACTTCAAACAAATGAACTTACAAAAGTATTTTTGAGAAAAATGAAATAAATTTGAATCTACATTTATTATTAGGCCACATTAAAAGTAGTGCTAAACGAGGTGATATAGCGTGACTATGGATTTTAAATGTCTGTATTTTAGAGAGGCATCTGCAAAGGTTATGAGGAAGTTGGATGTAGAGATGGAGCTTTAGCAATGTGATTGGCTCACGAGGCCTTCACCTTCTTCGAGGGATAAAGCCACTGATAGGTTTAACTGAAGTATTTTTATGCAATATATTTTGGTCATATTCTTCCCCCTTCCCAACTTCTCTCAGACCCTCCCTACCTCTCTATCTAACTTCAAGTTCTTTTTCTATTTCTCAAACACAAAATAACAAAAATGAAATTCAACACTAACAAACTAAAATATAGAAAACTAATAAGACCAAAACAAAGCAAAGCAACAATGACAACACACACACGAAGTCTGTTTTGTGCTGGTCAGATGTCCCTGGGCACGGGGACTGCCCTTGAGTGTGGTTGGTAAAACCAGGGAGACTCCATTTGAGAAAACTGATTTCCCCCTTTCTCAGCGGGTATCAGTTGCAAATAACTTTGGCTTGGGTAGAGCTTTGTTTCCACTTCCCTTGCTCAGAGCTGGGATTTTGTCTGGTTTGAACCTGTGTGGGTCTCCTGTGCGCTGTCACAGTCACTATGAGGTCACATGTGTGTTAACCCTGTTGTATGTAGAAGACTCTGTTTCTCTGGAGCCGTCCACAACCTCACGCTCTTACAATCTGTCTCCTGTTTCACGTAGCCCCCTGAGCCTTGAAGGGAGGGGTTTGATAAAGGCATCCCACTTAGGGCTGAGTTTATTCCAAGTCTCTCACTCTCTGCACGCTGTCCAGTTGTGGGTTCTGTGTTAATTACCTTCCACTGCAAGAAGACGCTTCTCTGATGAGAGTTGAGTGTGCACCTAACTATGGAGTATAGAAATATGTCGTTATGGGTCGTGTTATTACTATGTTTCTTTATCAGAATAAGAGTAGTAGGTTTTCTCTAGGCCTACGACATATCTAGTTTCAGGTTCTTGACCACTTTAGCAGTATCAGGGTTGAGCACCACCTTATGGGGTGTGCCTTAAAACCAATGGAAAAAAAGTGGTTGGTTACTCCTATAATGATTTTGCAGGCAACTCTCTATTGTAGGTCTCAGAATTTGGTGAACTGGGTGATACTGGCACTTCTTTTTTTCCTCCGGTAGTGTGCAATGCACCTTCCTGCACTATGAATGCTAGTCAGCAGGGGTGAAGTTCTAATTGAGCACCAGCTTGATTTCTCCAAGTTCAAAGACAAGTAAGCTGTCTTACAATAAGTAAGTAAGCCACCTTAACAATAGGGCCTTACCATCATGTTATGAAGAGTAACCAATAAGTAACTTTACTCTGTGATGTTTAAGGGTGTCTATGGGCCTTTCGTCAATGACTCAAAAAGATGTAACTTGACAGATTTTTTTTTTTTAGATAGGGTCTCACTGTGTTTTTCTGGCACTAACTGTATAGACCAGATTGGCCTCAAATTCATAGAGATCTACCTGTTTCTGCCTCTCATCACTGGGATTAAAGGCATGAGTCACCATGCCTGACTTATTTGATGTGTGTTAAATTTGAATGGACTATGCTATGTGGGGTAGCAGAATTGTGAAAAGTAGGGTCTCATAGGAAGAAGTGAATCCCTGGGGTCATCCCTACGTAACAGTTAATCTTCATTTTCAACTTGACTAGATTTGGAACCACCTGGAGACACACATCTTAGCGTGTCTGTGAGGGTGTTTCCAGAGAGGTTTAACTGAAGATGGAAAACCCACCTGACTGTGGGCAGTGCCATTCAACAGTCTGGGGTCCCACACCAAGTAACAGAGATGAAGAAGGGAAGGAGTCGACAGCCAGTGTCCACATCTCTCTGCTTCCTGACTGCAGATGTGATGTGATCAGCTGCCTCATGCTCCTGCCACCGTGCCTTTTCTACCTGCAGTGACAGACTGAATTCCCAAACTGCGGGCCAAAAGAAACTCTTCCTTCATGTTTACAGTGCCATGTGTTTAGCCACAGTGATGAGAAAAACAGTGAACACCTCCTGGAAAGACCTATTTGTCCTTGGCAATTCATGTTGTTCTCCTGCTTCCTAGCTGCCGTGAGATAAGAAGCTTCTTATCCACCATGCCTTTCTACCAGACCAGAAACATACTGCCAGGTGACCGTGAACAAACACATCTGGATCTGCAAGCCAGAGGGAAGTTTTCTTTTCTTAAACTGCTTGTCTCCGTGATTATGTGCCTGCAACGAAAACGGACCGGTACAATACCTAACAGGTTCAGAGGAAGCAGGATGTGGTGTCTGGGGTTTGTTTGAAAGCACTCCATGGGGGAAGATCGGCAACTTAAAATCGGTAGAACACTCATAATTGAAAAGCTGGGTAGCAGGCTCAGGTGGGTTGGTTATCTGGTCTGTTTTGTCTTTGGGTTTGATTAAAGCCTTCCATCGTGAAAGTCAAATGGTGAGAAGAATGGCCACGACAGTAAGAGCTGCAGCATATGCTGTTCTGAAAAGAACAAAAACAGTTTCTTTCCCTCTTTGCCATCCTGAAGCCCCAGGGGACCAAGCTTCCGGCTGGACCAATCACACCTTGTGCCTTTTTCCCCATGTCCTCCCAGAATGTTCTTCCTTTCTGTTACTCAGGCCCAGCTTGATGTGGGATGTCCTTTTGTATGTGTATTGCTTTGATTGGCTAATGAATAAAGCTGCTTTGGCCAATGGCTTGGTAGAGTAAAACCAGGTGGGAAATTTAGAGTTATAAAGAGAAAATAAGCAGAGTCAGGGAGAAGCCATATAACTGCCAAAGGAGAAAGATGCCACCAGAACCTTACAGGTAGGCCCCACCCTCATGGCAATACACAGATTGATAGAAATGGGTTAATTTAAGATGTAGAAGTTAGTTAATAAGAAGCCTGAGCTAATAGGCCAAACAGTTGCAATTAATATAGTTTCTGTGTTTATTATTGGGGTCTGGGCAGCCAGGAAACAAACGAGCAGCCTCTGACTACAAATAGTGCCCATATGGGGCAACCACATTCACATAAAAACTGAGAGAACTTGGGAAGAAATTCTAGACACAAAAGAACAGAGTTAAGCACAGCTTCTTGGTAGCTGCATTTTTTTTTTCAGATAGGCTCTGTTTGATGGCAGCGAGCAGAGCCACAGCTCCTCTAAGAGACTTTCTAACTCAGCATAAGCAGCAAAAAGTGTGCAGCTTCTTTAAAAAAAAAAAAAAAAAAACTTCCTGGCTTGTGCTGGCAGCATGGATGTTTTTGGTCAGAAAATGATTACAAATATACAATAAAGACAAATTCAGACCAAAAAAAGTCCTTTAAACAGGTCCCAATGTGTTTTTAAAATGTACGTAGGCTTGAAAAAGAGAGATAAAGAGAGTATAGACAGTTATCAAAAAATAAATAGTTTTAAAAAACAAAGTCTTTAAGGAGACAGTGAAAATAATAAAAAAGTACAGACAGTTATAAATTATGAGTAAAAACATAAGTCACATAAAAATAAAATATGCACAGAGAGTCTAAACTATGTATATTATTATGTTTTCTTTAAATTTTTTATGGCAGAGAGACATTTGGTTCTGGCGGTTGCTAAGTTAAAGCAACATAAAGGTATTTTGACTTCAAAGTTTGGGTCTATGGATATGTTGCTTTAGAAAAGAGGTTCTGTTTTTGTTTCCTCAGAAGATAAAAAAAAAAAAAAAAAAAAAAAAAAAAAAAAAACCTGTGGATTCCTTCCAGGCTAATGTAGTTAGATGGAACAAGAACCATTCCCTGCAAAAGGTCTCCATACACTCTAAAAAATACTTCACCCAAAAAACAGCAAAAAGCAGTTTGGAAAAAACTACACCCAAATTCCCCAAATGATTGTTTATAAATGTTTGTTTTCAATTAAAGGGGGACATGATATAGAAATGAATACTTTACATTGGTATAAACTTTGGTTTATTGCCAATGGTTTAGCAGAGTAAAGCCAGGCAGGAATTTCTAACAGAGATATAGAGAGAAAGTAGGCAGAGTTAGGGAGACACCGGAACCTTACAGGTACGCCACAGCCTCGTGACCATAAGCAGATTAATAGAAATGGGTTAATTTAAGATGTAAGAGTTAGTTAATAAGAAGCCTGAGCTAATAGTCCAAATTAATATCATTTCTGTGTGTTTATTCGTATCTGGGCAGCCGGCTACACCACCTCAAATGCTATCTGTCGCAAAGAGCTGCTGGGCTGGTCTGTCAAGCATCCTTTCCACCCACTCCAGCTATCAACACTCCTGTCCTCCTATGGATAAACACTTTTAATAACATCATGCGGTTCACATGAGACTGACCTCACCACCCACATCCCCTCCAGGTCTGGCTGTTGGCAAGGCCACAGTGACTACAGCAATGGGCACATTGCCAAGGCTGCCCATGAGCATCAGATTAGCTCCCAGACTTACTGGAAGTATTAGATACAAAGACACTCCCCCCACCCCCGCCCCACCACGGGTTTGCTAACTCAGAAGGTGAAAGCAAGCCTGGACTTCTTGGGGCTATAATCATACACACACCCAAACCAGTCTCCCCCCTCAGCTCTCCAGAATATTGATTAATAAAGGACCCCCTTGCTTGAGAAAGGACAGACAGAGATAGAACAACAAAGAAGGGGAAGGGAAGTGGGGAAAAGATGTTGGGAGTACTGATGACTTCCTCAACAAGCCACGGCACGCATGTGGAGCGCAGAGGCCATCTTTCAGGAGTTGGTCCATCCTTCTACTGTGAGGTCCATCCTTCTGCTATGGGTTCTGTGTGGATCAAACAGAGACCATCAGACTTGTGTGTAAAGTACTTCTTCCCACTGATCCTACCAGCTCAAATTCACACATTTCGTAAGGCTCCTGGGCTATGCTTGCCTAGGACCTACCGACTTCCCCATCCTCTCTGGCCTTCAGCCTCTCCCTTGTTTTTTCAAACATGTCACCTTCCTGATCTCCCTCACGTGGGTCTAGCAGGTACCATTCTCAGAGAACAAACATATGTGAATGTCACAGTCTACCATTCTTCCCCATGGCCTTTGTATCCCTGACTCTTCCCAGCCTTCACAGCTATTCAAAGGTCAGTGCCTCCTCCGAAAGGATCTCCCTGATTACTCTTTCTAGACTAGAGAAATGCTTTGCTGTGGAGGTGGGTGACTTTAAATGGGGCCTGTTTCACACGCATGAAGAGCATTTTTCACATACAATTGGTACCACAGTGGTCTGAGCACGTATGTGCTCCAATGACAAACTGCAGGTCCCCAGGGGCATCTCTCCCTTCCCAGACTTACAGAAAATGTTTGGTGTTTGTGAGCAGAAGTAGAACAGATGTGATCCAAGCTCCTGGTCTGAGGAGGGCTGGTCTTGTGTTGGCCTGATGGTCACTTGTGCCAGTCAATAAACCCTACCCCTCAGCCCCAGATCTAGTCTTCTGCTCTTGCCATACTGGGCAAGAGCTCTTCCCTTACCCAGCCATATCCACCTTGCCTACCTGGATCTACCTTACTGAAATGAAGCTGAAATGCAGAACGCCACAGTCCTGGAGTTCAGAAAGAGATTCCCCTCTTTTCCCATCTGCCCGCTGCTTGCTACAGGGCTGGTTCCCATCCTTCAAGCACTGCGCAGCTTTCCCTTCTCATTCTGGAATCACAATAGAAATTCCTTCCCATGGCAGTCAATGAATCCACAGTATTTTCCCCCAAGACACAATCGTCCATGCACCCTACCCCTGTTGAAATCCTAACACCAGCCTCTTTTCAGATGTCTGGGACTCCCTTCTCCAAGATCAGGCAGTAGCATCAGAAACACCAGAACTGAGACCCCTTTTCAGCTCAGTGGGCCCTTGCTCAATGTTTTTGAGCTTTGACAATGAAGGTGTCCTCCCTTGTTCCTTTAGCCTAGGAGTGTGAAGGCTTCCTAGGGTGGCAACTTCCATGACATTGTAGGGTTTTCCCTTGCCTTTTCTTTAGGGGATAAGTACCTGTCATTAAGTCTTTTTTATCAGCTTTCCCCTACTACCTAGTGTGGTCTCTGCTCCCAACTAGACTCTGTACTGTACAGCCACCCAGAGAGGCCAAGAGGGATAGAGGATATGTAGGTCAGTCAACAAGGAGAAACAAGGAATGGCTAGGGATTTGATAGACCTCCTTAGGATCTGTGGGAAGAGAATGCTAGAACAGAGTAATAAAGATGAACCCAAGAAACTCATTCATCAAAAATATGCATTTAAATGCCTCTTGTACCTCATGAATTCTGGTATTTAGTAACTGGTCTTTGTGTCTATAATCAATGACGCATTTGGGGTTTGTTCCTCTGTAATTGCTCCCACCTACAGGAGGGAATGTGTCGTACTCATGACTAGTGATGAGCGATGACTAATGACGAGGAAGAAAAGGAGAAAGGGGGCAAACGGAACACAGAATAAAAAAACGAGAGAGTGATCTCAGAGACCCAGAGAGACGCCAGCACTGCCCATGTCTGCGTGCAGTGAGGACTTCTAAGGATGTGTCAGGAAAGAACACACTAGAATGAGCATTTTCCAGACATGCCTAGGAAGGGAAATCTTACCTGCAACTTCTACACCAAATGGCGAGAGAGGACAGTACAGGGAGCTGTTGAGGTGGGAGCTGCCATCTCCTACCTCTTGACCTGTGTAAAGGGGATACAAGATTGGCTTTATAGTTACTTTTATTTTTCTTTTTTTTTTTTTCAAGACAGGGTTTCTCTATGGCTTTGGAGCCTGTCCTGGAACTAGCTCTGTAGACCAGGCTGGTCTCGAACAAAAGGCATGCACCACCACTGCCCAGCTGAGGCAGGGTTTTTTGTTTGTTTGTTTGTTTGTTTATTTGTTTGTTTTGGTTTTTCGAGACAGGGTTTCTCTGTGGTTTTTGGAGCCTGTCCTGGAACTAGCTCTTGTAGACCAGGCTGGTCTCGAACTCACAGAGATCCGCCTGCCTCTGCCTCCCAAGTGCTGGGATTAAAGGCGTGTGCCACCAATGTATGTTTTCTGCTTCTCTGAATAAATACCTCACAATTAGAAAAAGAAAGGGAAAAAGAAAGAAAGAAAGAGAGAGAGAGAGAGAGAGAGAGAGAGAGAGAGAGAGAGAATGGGTGTGGAGTTCTGTGTTTGAGGATGCTTTCCGTAACAACCTCCAGATAACCAAACTTCTTAGATGCTGGAAATCCATCGTACACCCTCTGAACCTAAGTCCAGAGCAAGACATTAGGAAGAGGCCTTGCAGGCCGGAAGCAGAGTCTTGTAGGCACATTTCAAGTAACCTCAGAGCGTCCCAAGAAGAGTGATTTCCTAAATCACTTGCAGAAACATCCAGCAGAATCAAGCTACCCTCCAGGGCCAGGAGTCTCTAGACCCTGCTCCCAACCACAGGATGGGCTTGGGGGTAATAGTAAGGGTTGCTCTTGTTTGCGCCCAGCACATTAAGCAGAACAGGCCTTTGGCCTAGCTGGGGATGGAAGTCTCTGAGCAATAAGGAAATGAAACAGGAGCTGATGCTAAAAAGCCAGATTATTCTGTGACCCTTCCCAGCTAAGCCAGTGACCCAGCTTGGCACTGATGCTGTGCACTGAGCTGTGGCGTACTGTCCCTCATAATCTTCCCACAACACAGGCAAGGGAGGCAAGTGGGAGAACAGGATTCCCAAGGCCCTGCGCCTGGGACACAAAAGTCTTATTGTGCTTGGATGTAAAAGTGCAGAAGACGTCTAATCAATCTAGAATCTGGGGGCCCCTGTGCCTGCAAGGGTGGCCCAGCCAGGTCATCTCAAACCTCAGGCTTTATAGAAGTCGGTGGCATAGAAACAGGCACAGGTGGGTTGTCTTGGTTCTACGCAGTCTAAGTTGGGCCCAGCAGAGGCCTGTGGGCCCACATCCAAGAGCAATTCTGTAACAGAATTCTGGGCCCCAGGATGCATACTTTCAGGAATGAAATAGATGGACCTTTTGTTTGGAGACCCGAACTCTCCCAGCACGCATGAACCCGAGGAACTCACCAGAAGTTGCCCACTTAGTCTGAGATTTCTAGCACTTTCTCATCTTGAGCATCTGGAACAAAATAAAGGAATTACATATAAGTATAAATATTGGGCATGCCTTTGGGGCAAACAGCAAAAATGGCACTCTTTATGACCAGTTTCCTTCGGCAGTCAGATGGTTTACAGTCGGTTCCACCTGTTCACACACAAGCATTTGCTGGGCAGTGGTGGCACACTACTTTAATCCCAGCACTCAGGGTGCAGAGGCAGGCTGATCTTTGAGTTCAAGGTCAGTCTGGTCTACAGAGTGAATTCCAGGACAGCCTAGAGCTACACAGAGAATCTCTTGTTCAGGAAAAATAAAAATAAAAAAATAAATAACACATATAACCATTTAAAGGAGGCCTGTCTCCATTTGGAAAACTCATGACCTTTAACCCTGCAGTCCCATGCCTGCTCTCTCATTCTCTTATTCTGTTTCTCTCCCCCACACACACGGGAAATGATGCATTCCGAAGGTTGTGTATAGCACTGCATGTAGTTGTAAACATTGGAGATTAATAGCAGAACAGGTCAGCTGTGATATAGCTGTGAGATGGGAAATTATGTAGGTGTTAAAAAAAAAAAAAGCAAAGCCAGGGATGGCTTGGCATGTCTGTAATTCCAGCACTTAGGAGGCAGAGGCAGATTGTGAGCTTCTATAAAGTGAGGCCCTGTCTCAAACAAACAAACAACAACAAAACAACCACAAAGGGGTTTATTGTAGCTCAGCATTTCAGGGTAGAGCTTGCATGAGGTCCTGAGGTCAAGCCCCACAAAGGGTTTAAGAAGAAGTAATCAGGGACCGGCAAGATGGCTCGATGGGTAAAGACAGTTGTGCCAAGGCTAATGGCCTGAGTTCAATCCCTGGAACCCGCGTGGTAAAAGGAGAGAACCAACTCCTGCAAATTGTCCTCTGACTTCCACCTGTGCATTACAGCAAACACACCCATCTAACACAGAAAAGAAACAAATCAGAAATGAATAACTTTTCAAAGTAACCAGACAGCCGTCTTCTGGACTGGTAAGGAATTTTAAAAAGCACAAGTTAGAAGCTAATTCTTTTTTTTTTTTTAATATGGCAGGGTTCAAAAAAACATGCATAGTAAGTGTCTACATAATGTAGATACTTCTTATGTAGACACTTCTAAATGCTGAGGCACCCATGGAAGCCTCCTTAAAGCCCGGTGATAGAAGCTGTCAATGCCAGAGATTTAGGAGCAAAAGCTGACCTTTCCCTGTGTTTTGTGTCTTTGAGTTTTTATAGCTGTGTGAAGAACTGTTTTTATTTTTCTTTCTTTCTTTTTTTTTTTTTTTTTTAAGTCAAGATGGGGCCGGAGGTGTAGTTCAGCTGGTAGAACACTTAGGATGTGCAAGGCCCTGACTTTGATCCCCAGCACAGCAGAGACTGGACGTGGTAATGTACCCCTGTAATCTCTGAGCATGGGAGGTGGGGGCAGAAATGAAATACAAGGTCATCCCTGGCTACAGAGGGAGCTTGAGGTCAATTAGGGATGCATGAGAGACTTAGTCTCCCCCCCACCGGGTCCTTCCAAATAGGAGTTAAGTAGGCCAGTTGCCTTTACAAAACAAGAAGTATTTACTTTTAACCAGTTTGGGAAGTCAGCAGCTCAAATTCTCTTTCTTCCATGACACTTGTCATGACATCATGGTTCATTGCAACACACTTCCACAGCCTCTGACTCTTTCTTAGTCATTTCGTGATGACAATGACTCATTCTGGCAGCCCCTGCTAGCGAGGGGGAGAGGGGAGGCTGGCTCCCCACTGTGCTGCCTTCTCTCCACCTGTAAGCTGCTTATAGGAAGGCCCTTATCTGCTACATTAAGCTTATCCCTGCTGGGATTCCTGTAAGTTAAGTTTCAGCGCACACACGACTCCTGTGTCCTTCCTCTTACCTCATTCACAATTGCAGACCCATTTCCTCGTGACTCCTAGAATTCCCTTTCTGCATTCTACCGGTGCTTAAATCCCTGCTCCCCTCAGCCAAGTTATCCTACCTGTCTGATCACGGATTCACACACACACACACACACACACACACACACACACACACACCCCGTCACTCAGGTTTCCGGTAGGAACTAACAATGAAAGACTCCTAAAAGCACCCCAATTCCAAGGAGGCAATGCCGGACTACGAGTCTGCGTCTCTATTCTAGCTTCTGCCCTTCATGCCAAGATCACTCTCCCTCTCTCTGCACAGTCTCCAGCAGCATGCTGCCACTTCCGGTCCCTGGAAACCGTCCCCAGACCCCAGAAAACGCTGGGTAGAGCGGTGCAGACTTGCCATCACTGAGAAAGTGGGGACAGGAAGATTCTAGAGGCTTCTGGGCAGCCATTCTAATCCAGTTGGTTAACTCCACATCAATGAGAGTTCCTGTTTCAAGAGAGATGGGTAATGTGGTAACTTGTAAGAAATTGGCTCCCTCTTAGCTCATAGGGAGTGGCACTTTTAGGAGGTGTGGCTTTGTTGGAGGAAGCATGTCACTGCATTGGTGGGCTTTGAGGTTTCCTATGCTCAAGATACCACCCACTGTCACAGTCCTTCCTGTTGCCTTCTGATCAAGATGTAGCCAGCACCTTGTCTGCCTGCACGCTGCCTTTGCTCCCTGCCCTGATGATAATGGACTGAACCTCTGACCTGGAAGCTGCCATCTCAATCAAATGCTTTCCTTTGTAAAGTCACCATATTCATGGTGTCTCTTCACAGCCATAGACACTCTAAGAGAGACAAAGCTCCTGAAGAAGACATTCTAGATTGTTCTCTAGACTCCACATGTATATAAAGGAATGAGCATGTGTGTATGCGTGTGCATGTGTGCGCACACACATATACACATCACACATGTACACACATTCATTGTTAAAAGTGGTTGTTTTCTTTTGTTTTAACGCTAATCAAGATACAGTAGTAGTCTGGCTGGGTACAGTGGCACATTCATCTAATCCAGCTCTCATGAAGCAGAGGCAGGTGGATCTCGAGGCCAGTTTGGTCTACACAGTGAGTTTCAGGACAGCCAGGACTATAGAGACCCTGTGTCAAAGATAAAAATGATCCCGTAGTAGTCCAGTTAGCTTAGGAGTCAGAGTTGAGAGTGTGAGCCAGCTAGAGCAATTGTGATCCTAAGGCAGGGCATTGGAGAAGACAGGTCTGCAGAGCAGGGGCCAGACACTGTGTTTGGGCCATCACTGAGGCGAGCTACACACACACACACACACACACACACACACACACACACACACACACAGAGGAAAACATTGTACAGGATCGATAGAGAGGCTGACAGCAAGTTAAGAATGGAATTGAATAGAAGTCCTGGTAACACTGGAAATCAGGACCAGAGAGGAGGGAAAGAATGTCATCAATGAATCATTGGTATCTCAAACATCAGGCTGAGGTACGCAGAGACTAAAGCCTACACACCAGAATAAGGTCTGTCATCCACCTGAAAGAAAGAACCCAAAGACAAACTCTGAAACAAACAAACAAATCTAAGAATTGAAGCATTGTTAATCCCTCCAGCTGAGAATAAGACCTCTACTCCAATTTAGAGCCACATTTGAAGCAAGTTTTAATTAAATACTGGCCAGGAAGATGGACTCTGGCTAGGCTCAGTCCTGGGTTCCCAGGAAATGGCAATGAGTTACATTCTATAGAGGCTTAAAAGGGCAAACCTAAGCCGGGCGGTGGTGGCGCACACCTTTAATCCCAGCACTTGGGAGGCAGAGGCAGGCGGATCTCTGTGAGTTCAAGGCCAGCCTGGACTACAAGAGCTAGTTCCAGGACAGGAACCAAAAGCTATGGAGAAACCCTGTGTTGAAAATCAAAAAAAAAAAAAAAAAAAAAAAGTAAATCTACAAGGCCACCGTATTTCCAATCAGACCCAATCAGGGGCAAGGATATATCCTGACGTATTCCCTGCCTACATACCTCCCACCAACATGTTATCAAGTACATCTTGTGCGTTTGGGTCAAACAAACTTGTTTAGGGGCTTGAAAACGTGTAGCTTGTTATCTCCCATAAACAACAGGCTCTAACATTTCAGGAAGTACCTGTCCTTGGGCAAGGGGCTTGCAGATCAGAGGCCTTTTTGTTTCATGGACCTTTTTGACACAGTAATTAAAACTTAAAATGTAACTTTGACTCTCACGGCATGACTTTAGAGACTGAGAAAAATGTGTGGGTTTCCTCACAGATATGCCTAAAATAAGTCAAGGCGAATGGGAGGGGCTAAGCCCATGATGGAACTGTGCAATGGATCCAAAAATGATGCTGTTCAGGAGAAAAGAAGAGGCCTCATGGTTTCTAAAAACGCATCAATAGCAATATTCAATAAAAAAATTAGAAGTTTCCTAAACTTGAAAAACAAAAAGGTGTGACCCTGTTGTCAAGAAAAACTAGAAGACATAGAAAGGATAGGCACCTAATGTCAGCAGAAAAAAAAATCTTGATAATAATATGTTCAAATAACTAAAGGGAAATATGGTCATAATGGCTAGCTAAATAAGGAATCTTAGAAAAGAACCAAAAGATTTAAAACAGGGAAAAAATAGGAATTTTAAAATTAAAAATTAGAATAACTGAAATACACACTGAATGTCCAGTGGCTCAGCAGAAGTGAGCAAAGAAAGTGTCTATTTGAAAACACATACAAATCAGTAAAAATTGCTCAAATTGGGGAACAAAGAGGAAAAAATAAAGCAGAAAAATGAACAGAACTTCAGGGGCAGGTGGGAATTTTTCAAATGGTCTAAGACACATGAAGTTAGGCACTCAGTAAAGAAACTTAAGAAGAAATACAAAGAAAAATCACAATTATCTGGTGATATATTTTCTGAAAATATCTCTTGTCTTCAAAGAGGCTGAAGTTTTTCTGGCCCTTGAAGTCAAGTTAATAATATTCTTTGCTATCATTTAAGACTGTGGACTTAACCTGATGCCCTACAGTGTACAAAGCCTGTTTAAGCTGACCCTCCCTTTAAGAGAACAATAGACCCAACCTTCCTCGGATACCTTCTACCTCATTTGAGACAGAGTATCTTATTGTTTGTCTTTATAAGTAACTGTGATATGGCAAAAGGGAAGTAGATAATGAAAAGTGAAGGGGTACAATATGGACCCTGAGTAGACATTTAGATGCTACATGTAATGGTTAGCCGTTCATCTTGACAAAACCTAGAATAACCTGGGAGGATGCCCATGACGTGATGCTTTGAATGTGGTAGCTGAGATAGGAAGAACCACTTGGAGTGGGTGACACCATTCCCTAGGCGGGGCATCCTAAACTGGACAAGAGTGGAAAGAGTGACCTGAGCACTGGCATGCGAGTATTGCTCTCTTTGGACTGTCAGCTGCTCAGGTTCTGTTGGCCTTGAATCCCCCACCATGATGGACGGCATCAGGAACTGTGAATTAAACTCTTTCTCCTTCTATTGTTTCGTTATCACCGCTACCACAAAAGCCACTAAGACACTAAAGATTCACATTATTAACCCTAGAACAAGAGGTAAAAGAAAATATGTCACTCATAAGACAAAAGAAAACCGGGGGGGGGGTATTTAAAACTACTCAATTAACTCACGAAGAAGCAAAAACAGAGCAAAAGATGAGCAGAAAGCCAACAAATGGGGGGAAAAGGTGATAGAGGGGCTCCCTACTCTTAAAAAAAATGGCCTCCATACCAAGTGACACTGTTAGACCATGTTTTTGTTTGAAGGAATATGGACTTTGGAACTGTGGATTAGAAAAGCAGTTGAAGGTTGTAAGTGGGGCTTACTGGACAATATTAGTAGGAACATGGAAGACAGTGGTATTGAAGGTAGTTTGAACTGTAGGTATCTGTCTCAAGAGGTTTCAGAAGAGAAAAATATTAACGTGTGGTCTAGAAACTGTTCTTGTGATATTTTGGCAAAGAATGTGGCTGCTTTTTTCCCTTGTCCAAAAAGTTTGACTCAGGCTAAATGGAAGAGTTTTGAATTAATTCCATTGGCAGAGGAAATTTCAAAACAGCCTAGAATTGACTCTGTCATGTGGTTATTAGTGTCCACTGTTATGAAGATTTATAATGAAAAGGAGCAAGCTAAACAAGTAAAAATATAAAATATACAGGTAAAGGAGAAAAGAAGTGCCAGGAAGTGGAATGTAGCTGAATCTTGTGTTCCAGGAGATAAACAGATTAAGGAATGGAATAAAGGGACTGGTGACCTCAGGGCAAGACCTCACCCAGTTAAGCTTCCAATTTGTGGGGAAAAAATTAAAGAAAAATGAAAGGGAATGAAAGAACTGCTTAAGTCCAGGCAAGGTGGTGCACACCTTTAATGCCAGCACTCAGAAGGTAGAGGCTTGTGGATTTCTGAGTTTGAGGCCAGCCTGGTCTACAGAGTCAGTTCCAGGACAACCAAGTTTAGGCAGTGCAGGTAACCATCACAACCAGAAAGCTGGTAAAGGGGTAACTAAACGAGGGGGTCGTGTTCCAGCTCCAGCAAGCAGCAGAACTTGGCAGCTTCGATCACTGGTTCTGGTTTTTGAGTCAAGGACAGAAGTAGGGGGATATGGAGTCTTCTTCCACAACTAACAGAAGTTGTTGAGGCCAGCTGTGTGGCAGGGGTGTCCCTGTATGGGGGCCCAGAGCAGATGTTGTGTGAAGCTTGTGAAGGTGAAGCCTAGATGGCCTTGGGGACCCCCAAGATGCTGGAGATGCCAGAGTCGTCGATACCGGCTGAGGAAAACTTCGAACAAAGGAGTTTGCTCAGCTGTTTTCAGGCCTTGCTTTGGTCCACTATTCCCTCACTATGCTCCCTTACCTATGTTTGGGGATGGTAACGCATACCCTGTGCCATTGGACACCACTATATAGCTCAGCAGTTAGAGCTCTTGCTGTTGCAGAGGACCTAGATTTGTTTCCCAGCACCCACATGGCAGCTCACAACCATCTGTAACTCCAGTTCCACTGGATCCAATGTCCTCTTCTGACCTCTGTGGGCACCAGGCACACACATGGTGCATAGACATCAATGCAAGGAAAACAAGCAATACATCTTTTTTTAAAAAATTAAAAGTTCAGGAACTTTTCTCCTGTGTCAGTGTGTTCAAGATTGTTCCCCTTCTCTTCTATCGGGTTCAGTGTAACTGGGTTTATTTTGAGGTCTGATCCACTTGGACTTGAGTTTTGTGCAGGATGATAGATATGGATCTATTTACATTTTTCTACATGAGACATCCAGTTATTCCAGGACCATTTGTTGAAGATGCTTTCATTGTATAGTGTGGCTCCTTTGTAGAAAATCAAGTATCCATAGGTGTGTGGATTTATGTCTGGGTCTTTTATTCAATTCTTTTCATCCACCTGTCTGTTTTTATACCAATACCAAGTTGTCTTTATTGCAATAGGTATGTAGTAAAATTTGGGATCAGGGATGGTGATACCTCTGGCAGTTTTTTGTTTTTTGTTTTTTTGTGTTTTAGCTATCCTGGGTTTTTTGTTTTTCCTTATGAAGTTGAGTATTGTTCTTTCAAGGTCTATAAAGAATTGTGTTGGCATCTTGATAGAGATTTAGATACTTTTGGTAGGATAGTCATTTTTACTTTGTTAATCTTACCAATCCATAGCGTGGAAGATCTTTCCAACTTTTGATAGCTTCTCCAATTTATTTTTTCAAAGACTTGAAGTGTTCTCAACAATTAATACATGGGATATCATGAAACTGAGGCATATCTGTAAAGCAAAGGGCACAGTCAACAAGACAAAATGGCAGCCTACAGAATTGGGAAAGATCTTCACCAACCCCACATCTGACAGAGGGCTAATCTCTAAAATAAATAAAGAACTCAAGAAACAAGACATCAAAGAAAACTAAATAATCCAATTTAAAAATGGGGTACTGACCTAAACAGAGAATTCTCAACAGAAGAATCTCAAATGGCAGAGAAACACTAAAAGAAATGTTCCACCTCCTTAGCCATCAGGGAAATGAAGATCAAAAGGACACCTGTCAGAATGGCTAAGATTTAAACATACACACACACACACACACACACACACACACACACTACAGCTTATGCTGGAGAGGATGTGGAGGAAGAGGAATATTTCTCCATTATGGGTGGGAGTGCAAACTTGTGCAGCCACTTTAGAAATCAATATGGCAGTTTCTCAGAAAATTGAGAATCAATCTACCTCAAGATTCAGCAATACCACTCTTGAGCATATACCCAAAGGATACTCGATCATACATTAAGGACACTTGCTCAACTATGTTCATAGCAGTCTTTTTTTTTCTTTTTTTTTGTAATAGCCAAGAACCTGGAAACAACCTGGATGACCCTCAACCAAAGAGTGGACAAAGAACATGCGGTACATTTATTCAATGGAGTATTACTCAACTGTTAAAAACAATGACGTCAGGAAATTTGAAGGCAAATGAAAGGAATTAGAAAAAAATAATCTTAAATGAGATAAAGCAGACCAGAAAGACAAACATGGTATGTACTCACTCATAAGTGGATATTAACTGTAAAGGATAGCCATGCTACAATTCACAGACCCAGAAAGGCTAAGTAACAAGGAGGGCCCAAGTGGGGATCCATGGATTTCCCTGGGAGGGGGAAATAGAGGAGATCTTCTGGTTGGACAGGGAGCACGGGAACTTGAGGGATTGGGTTAGGGATGGGTAGAGGGGAACAGTGCTGACAGAGATGACTGGCAAGGGGTTTATGGAGCTGGGTAGAAGTCTGAGGCAAAGGAAACTTCCAGGAGTCTGCAAGGCTCCAACTAAGACTCCTGGCCTCAGTGGATGCGTAGCCTGAACTGGCTGTCACCTGTGATTGGATTGGCGACTACCCACATTGTCATCAGAGAGCCTTCATCTGGCAACTGATGAAGGCAGATTCAGAGACCTACAGCCAAACCTTGGGCTGTGCTCGGGGAGTCCTGCTGAGGAGAAAGAGGAGGGATTGTAAAAAACAGGGGGTCAGGAACATCACAGGAAAACCCACAGAAACTGCTAGTCTGGCTCATAGGAGCTCACAGAATCTGAACCAGCAACCAGGGAGCCTACATGGTGCAACCTAGGCCCTCTGCAAAAATGTGACAACTGTGTAGCTTGGTCTATATGTGGGACTCCTGGCAATGAGAGCAGGGCTGTCCCCAGTGCTTTGACTGGTTACTGGGAAGCTAGTCCTTAGGTTGGGATTGCCTTGCCCAGCCTGAATTCTGGGGGAGGCGCTTGGTTTTATGGCAGCTTAATATGCCATGCTTTGCTGAAGATCATGGAAGAGGGGTGGCTGTAGTTAGATTGTAAAATAAATAAATTTTTAAAAATTAAAAAATATCCACCTTGATGTAATCTACATTAGGTACACTTCAATTACAAGGGTAGACTTGAAGTAATGATTGGCGGAAGATACACCATGAAAATAGTCTGCTTAAGAAAGCTGGCATGGCAGGGATGCGTCACCCAGCCTTGATGCAGGGGGAGGAGCTTGATCCTGCCTCAACGTGATATGACAAGCTTTGTTGACCCCCATGGGAGGCTTGTCCCTTTCTGAATGGAGGAAGAGTGGATGGAGGGGCAGAATGGATGGGAAATGGGGGGAGGGAACAGGAAGAGAGGAGGGCAGGAAACTATAGTTGGTATGTAAAATAAATGAAAAAATTAATAAAAAAGAAAGAGAGAGGGAGGGAGGAAGAAAGACAGAAGACAGACAGACAGACAACCAAACTGGTGTGAGAGCCAGGGCTGGGCCTCAATTGGCAGCATGTTTGCCTAGCATGGGGAAGCCCTGAGTTCAATCTCCAGCACTCCGTGCTGATACACGTCTGTAATCCCAACACACAGGAGATGAATGCAGGAATATCTGAATGAGTTCAAGGCCAGTCTAAGCTACTTAGCAAGTTTGAACTTGGCCTCCTTGGGTTACCAAGAGACCAGGTCTCAAATGAAAAATAAATATGTAGAGAAGAGAAAATTAGACCCAAAGTAAACACAATTAAAAAGAGTGGTAGCCATGGGAACAGAAATCAACAACAACTAAAAACCCCACAGGAAATAGAGTTAGAAAATGCAGGGTTATTGAAGAAATTAATAAAATTGATGAATCCTTAAAAAAATAACTCTAATTGAATATTAGAGAAAAACATTGTCTAATACCATAAAGAAATGATGTTATTATGTAGACAATATAGACATTAAAGGGAAAATAAGGAAATAATATGTACAATTCAGTGCAGGTGGGTTTGATAATACATGAAATGGATATCTCTGAATAACACAATAATTAAAGAAATTAATTTTTTAAAACTAAAACAAAACGTCCTTGCAAAGAAAATATGGCTTTGACATTTCCACAGGTGCAGTCTATAAAAGATTTAAGCATGATGTAATACAATTCTTATGAACACTCAGGATATAAAAAGGCAGTCTCAGCTTATTTTATGAGGCCAGTATAAATCTGATAATAAAATCAGACAAAGGCAATAAAGAAAATTGCAGACAAATGCCGTAAAGAACTTAGGAGCCATATTTATTAAGCAGCACAGCCAGCAATTATTAACAAACGGAAGGGCGGGGAGATGGCTCAGTTAGTGTCCCACAAGCTCGAGGATCTGAGTTTGCTCCTCAGAGCCTGTGTATGAAGCCTGGTGTGGCAATGGGCACCTGCTATCCCAGCCCAGAGGAGGCGATGACAGATGGCTCTATGATGTGGTTCATACGTTGGCCAGTCTAGTCTACAAAGCAAGCTTCAGGCCAGTGAGAGAGCCTGCCTCAAAGAACGAGGTGGAGCACTCCCAAGGAACCACGCGTGAGGTTGATCTCTAGCCTCTACACACATATGTGCATACACAAACACACCCACATGCATGCATACACACGCATGTGAACCACATTGAATCTAATACATGGAAAGAAAGCTATAATGTATTATGGCCAAATGGGCTTTATTCCAGGAATGCAATGCTGCCTTGACAATTAAAAACCAGCTCACGTCATTCACCACTCTGACAGAACAAAGGAGGAAAATCACTTAGCCATTTCAACTGAAAATCACTTGACAAGGCTCAAAACCCTCTTTGAATGTAAAAAGCAAATTATAAATGGAAAATTTCCAACTTAATAAAGAGCATTACTTTATATATTTTGTCTATAGATAACAATGTGCTCTGCGATAAGAGAGGAAATGGTTTGTTTTTTTTTTTTTCTATAATCAGGAATGAGGTCATACTTTCATCTCCAGTTCTGTTCAGTACTTTCCTGGGAACCATTTCTGAAGTCACAAGACCGGCATATACATCATGAACAAGAAGAGGCAAAATTGTCTTTATCCACAGACCTCACAGAAAACTACAGAAACTCCTGAGGAGTCTGACCAGAAAAAAATAATAGCAGATGAATCCACCAGTGTTACAATGCAGGACAGCATGCAAACATTCTTTACTCTGCTGTGTACTGAGAGCAGAAATTAGTAACAATAAACAGTCACAGAGTAATTACATAAAGCACACAGAGAAATGAAATTATTAAAGGATGTATGTGACCTTCATAAAAAAATTATGAGAGAAATTTTCAAAGGTGTGTTGTTGTTACTGTTTGCTTTGTTTGTTGTTGGTAATTTGCTTGTTTCTGCTTTTGCTTTTTTTATAAATTTATTTATTTATTTATTTATTTATTTATTTATTTATTATGTATACAATATTCTGTCTGTATGTATGCCTGCAGGCCAGAAGAGGACACCAGACCTCACAGATGGTTGTGACCCACCATATGGTTGCTGGGAATTGAACTCAAGACCTGTTGAAGAACAGCCAGTCCTCTTAACCACTGAGCCATCTCTCCAGCCCCCCTGCTTTTGCTTTTTTGCCTTCTTGTAGCCCAGGCTGGTCTCTAACTCACTTTGTAGCTGAAGATGACTTTGAACGTCTGCTCCTCTTGGGGGAGTGTTGGGGTTACGGGAGAGGACTTCTGTTCATGTATGAAGTGCTACAGGGATCACAGGCTTCGTGCATGCTAGGCAAGCACTCTACCAATGAGCTACCATGTCCTGGCCCCTGACACATGTAACTCAAATGAACTTTAAAAACAGGCTGAGCAGAGGAAACCAGTCGAAAGAGAACACGGTGGGATTTGCTGAGTTATAAAATAGGCCACATGCATCCGAAATCAGGTGAGATGGGCAGGTCTGACTATAAAGTTTCTGATTAGTAGAGCAAGTAAGTGGTTATATACATTTATTAGAATCCATTGACTTAAGTATGTGTCGGGGATAATAATGGCTCATTGTTACAGTTCATTCCCTAAACTCTGGAAGGGTTTATTCCCCAGTATCCATCAGTAAGATGACACCTCCTCCTTTTCAAGTACACTTCTGCCTTCTCCCAATTCCGGTGCCTGTGTACAGGCACCTATTGGTACCTTCCATACGGGGAGCTGTTTGCTTCCAGGGTCCCTGAGCAACTCTCCGAATCTGACCAGAGGGTTTCTTGAGTCTCTGAACATAGTGCATGTTCTGGATTAAAACTGGGAAAGTCCCAAGAAAGTCGGAGGCTTCGTTATCATCTGCAGAACCCTCTACCACTTCTGGCTCCACCTCTAGGCTTGGCAACAGGCATGTGATGTATGTTTGGTAATGTTTGTCCAAAGCCAAGAATAGACCTCAAAGTTCTATTTCAGTAAGCAGGTGCTGAGCCGGGCCAGGAAGCCCAAGGCGATGACTGGCTGACCTTTCTTCAGAGGCTCACCCAGGTCCTCCCCAGGGCTTAAGATCTTACCCCTCTGTGGGGTGTTCCGGAAAACAGATAAACTGCTGACCTCAGCCCTACTTAAATATTATGGGGTAGCCAAAGTATTCCAGAAACAGCCTCCCTCCCCTTGCCTGCTCTTTTCCCCGCTTCAATGAAGTCATCTGAGCCCGGGGGTTGGGGGGGTGGGGGGGCTGTAGTTTTCTTTCCTCCACACCTCTCCAAAAGACTGCCATGTCCCAGGCCGCCTGGGACCAGGACTGACCTTTTGGGGCAGTTTGCTCAAGTGCTCATAAGCAAACAAAAACAGCCTTCGGGTTGGCAAGGCCTGGCAGCTTGGGATCGAAAATAACCGGAACTGCTGATAAACTCCCTTGCCTCCCTGGGACCCTGGACCTTTGTCCTCCCAGCGCTGTCCCTCAGGGCTTCCTTTGTCAGAACTCTGGTCTCTGCTGGGATTGGGGACAGGAGGGGGACAGTAGTGACTTTGAACAATACCACTGTGTCTGGCCAGGGAGCCTGCTTGACCTGATTAGGCTTCAGAGCCTGGGGCAGGGACCAAGGCAGCCTTCAGAAACTGTTTTCCACCCGGACAGGCAGACTTGTCACTCCTGTCCCTGCAGTGGCTTCTTTTTGGTGAATTAGGCAGGTCGATTCCTTCGCACGGTGACGGTGACGCGATGGCCTTCACGATCTAGGCTTACACAGGCGCTGGGACCCGTCTACTTACTCTTGTTGCCCTTCCCACCAGGCAGCTCTCCAACAGTATTTTTCTCACTGCAGCTCTTGCTCTGGCCCTGCCAGGCCCCAAACACCCGCACCAGAGTCCAGCTGGCACCCACTTGAAAGTCTTCCTGCTGAGAGCCTCAAGGTCGCCCACACCCACAGCCCTGGCCCTGGGGCAGGAGCACAGGGCCACGAAACAGAGCCAAGAAATTTCAGGAGAAAAATCATCTCCATCCGCAGGAGGGCGCCTCCCATCCCCTTCCCTAGGTGGGCACCACAAGCCCTAGCTTGTGGTACACCATTCCCATCCTGCACCTCATGTGCCTGGGGACACACTGGGGATACAGAGAGCGCTGGGACAGCACTTTTGAGTTTGTTGGTACAGATGGATGGGAAACCAGAGTGCAGAGATTTCCAAAGACTCTGCAGAAACAGTGAAAGTGGAGAAGGCAAGGGTGAGGCTGGAGGAAGGGAGGGGTGGCTGGGTGGGCCCGACAACCAGGTCTATCCTTCGTGTGTTGGCAAAAGGCGACCATATGAAAGCTTCCTTGAGAAAAAAAAAATTGAGCCAGTCAGCTTGTAACATGCTTGCTTACAGATGGCGTCACCAGGACTGTTTCCATGTGAGGCCTGGGGGAAACTGAGTCAAGCAAGATCACACAGCTCTTTCAAGGGGAGTCGTCCACTTACTAAGACTCTTTTTGTTTGTTTTCTGGTTTTGTTTGGTTTGTTTGGCTGGGGGCTTTGTTGTTTGGGTTGTGTTTTTCTCTAATTAAACGATTATGAGTGTTTTGTCTTGCAAGGACGTTATGTGCAGCACGTGTGCAATGCGTGAAGGGGCCGGGAGAAGGCCTAGGTATGTTTTCCTGGAACTGGGAGATATGGATCACTCTTTTCTTTTTTTAAACTTCTTTATTATGTACATCATGTTCCACCTGTGTATATGTCTGCATAGCCAGAATGGGGCACCAGATTTCATTGTAGATGGTTGTGAGCCACTGGGTGGTTGCTGGGAATTGAACTCTACACATCTGAAAGAGTGGCCAGTTCTCTTAACCTCTGAGCCATCTTTCCAACCCCCACAGACCATTCTTATCCACTATGTGGGTGCTGGGAACCCAATCTAAGTCCTCTGCAAGAGCAGCAAGTGTTCTTAACTGCTGGACTACCTCTCCATCCTGGTTATTCTGAGACAGGGTCTCCAATAACCTGGGTAGCCCAGGGTGACCTTGAACCCCTGATCCTGTTGCCTCCGGCTTCCACACGCTAGAAGCGCAGGACTCCACTATCATGTGTGGCCTCCTAGAAGATCTCCGAGTGCTCATTTGTAGACAGAAATTTGGGAGAGTATACAACAGGATGTCCGTGTCAACAACGAGAGGAGTTGTTTGATTTTCTGAACGATTTTGTCTTTTGCTTCGCTGTGTTTCCTGCTAAGCAAGAACAACGTGGGCAAAAATAGAGGGAAAGGGGAGTTTTAAAGAAAAGATACACTAGACACTGGGCAATCAGCAGAAAGAGGAGCTGGCCCTGAATAATGACAAAGAAAGTTAGATAGTATTGCCTAAGGACAGAGAAAAAGGAAAGGGGAAGTGGGCCTTCATTGGAGCTGTAGCTCTGTTGTCGGATGCTTGCTTGGCTTGCACAAAGTCCCAGGTCCCATCCTCAGCACTCCAGAAACTGGGTGGAGATGCTAGTCTCAAGTCCCTGGGAGGAGGGAGAAACAAAGACTGAAAAGGAGGAAAAGAGGAAGAAATCCAAGACAAAGGAGAAGGGATGAGAGAAGAGAGAAAGAATGTGGACACCAACCATAAGGAATCTTGCAGGTTCTTAGGGCTCAGTGCTGATCCAAAACAGCATCAGTATTAGTCAGCGCCCTCACTCCTACCCCATCACTTTCCTTTGTGTCAGTGTTATAGACCCTGGGGTGGACTTGGAGCGTCTGGAACTAGTATTTCCAGCTACAAATCATTGTGTAAATCACTTAGAGTCTCTGTGTGTGATGTGCTTTCTACATCTGTCTCTGTCTGTCTGTCTCTGTCTCTGTCTCAATCTCTGTCTCTCTCTCTCTCCCTCTTTTTTCCTCCCCCCATT
This sequence comes from Alexandromys fortis, assembly GCF_014885135.2. Taxonomy (NCBI): domain Eukaryota; kingdom Metazoa; phylum Chordata; class Mammalia; order Rodentia; family Cricetidae; genus Alexandromys; species Alexandromys fortis. The sequence goes on from NW_026067956.1 coordinate 663,330, forward strand.
CCGGAAGCATCTTTCCTCCCATTTCAAAGTGTTCTTCTTTATCCTTCTAAGACAATACAAACTGGAGACGGGAGGGGCCTTTGCTGCCAGCTCCCTGCAGGGTAATCAAACCATCCTCGGTGATGTCATGTTTTCTAAGTAGATGTTTGCTTTAAAAGCTGCAGAATAATCTAAACTTCCAGCCCAGCATCTCCCCAGAGATCCAACCTTAATGTGGACTCGGCCAAAGAGGAATTCACAACCCTGCTCATTAAGGGAGCTATTAGGCCACCAATTAGTTAGAAGCTTCTTCATAATTTCCAACCCCTGTCCCTATAAAACTCTGAGTTTCTGTGGGTGCCAGGGACAGAGAAATGAGTGCTCTAAGTGGGAAAGAGGAGGGGCAGGCCAAAGAAGCCTGGCACTGGAAGCAGAGTGACCTCCACCTGCCTCTGTCCAGTGCCAGTGTCTTTGATTACAGGGGCCCTCGCTCGGGAACTTTCTGCTAGAGTTTGGCAGATTCAAGCGAGACCAGTTAGAGATCAAGGCTGATGGTAAAGCTACCCCAAAGGCCCCGGGAATTTTATCCTCACTGGGTGGAGAGCTCCAAAGTCAACACCACTGTGCCAGAGGCAGGGGGCTGGGAAAACACGTGCAGCCTGAATATGGTGTGCCCCATCACCAAACAAGCTTCCCGGGCTTGAGAGCCATGGGGCCTCAGGATCAGATCCCAATGGAGTGAGTGACCTTAAATTATTTGCTTAACTTTTTCAAAACTTTTTTTTTTTTTTTTAGGAGTTGGAGAGATGGCTCAGTGATTGAGCACACTGGCTGCTTTTTTTTTCAAGAGTTCAATTCCCAGCACCCACATGGCAGCTTATAACTGCCTGTAACTCCAGTTTCAGGGGATCTGACACCTTCACACAGACATGCAGGCAGGCAAAACATAAATGTACATGAAATAAAAATAAATAATTTTTTAAATTCCCTGTTCTTTAGAGAAGGGTCTTGCTGTATATCCCTGGCAGGCCTGGAACTCACTATGTAGGCCAGGTTGACCTCAAACTCACAGAGATTGCCTGCCTCTGCTTCCAGAGTGCTGGGATAAAAGGTATGTGCCACCACACCCAACTCAAACATGTTGCCCTAGTTACTTTTCTAGTGCTATGCTAGTACACCATGACCAAGACAATTTATAGAAAAGTTTATTTGGGACTTACAGTTTCAGAGGATTAGAGTCCTTGGCCATTCTGGCAGGGAGCATACGTGGTGCTAGAGTCGTGTCTGAGGGCTCACATTTAAAGATATCACCACTAGGCAGGGAGACAGTGGAAATGGGGAGAATCTTTTGAATTCTGGAAGCCCACCCCCAGTGACACGCCTCCTCCAACAAGACTGCGTTTCCTAATCCTTCCCAAGCAATTCCACCAATGGCGAACCAAGTAATCAAACATATGATCCTCTGGGGGCCTTTTTCATGATAACTACCATACATGTTTGTAAGAAAATGGCCCCCAAAGAGATTTTGTCACTATTAGGAGATGTGTATGTGTGACCTTGTTGGAGGAAGTGTGTCACTATAAGGGCAGGCTTTGAGGTCTCATATGCTCAAGATACATCCAGTGTCTCAGTTCAGTTCCTGTTGCCTGTGGATCAAAGATATAGAATTCCCAGCTCCTTCTCCAGCACCATGTCTGCCTGCATGTTGCCATGTCCCACCATGATGATAAGGGACTGAACCTCTAATCTGTAAGCCATTCAATTAAAGTTTTCCTTTAAAAGCATTTTTAGGGTCGTGGTGTGATGGAGGAAGGCCATTGGTTAATTAAACAAAGAAACTGCTTGCCCTGATAGGTTAAAACATAGGTGGGAGGAGTAAACAGAACAGGATGCTGGGAGGAAGAGGAAGTGAGCTCAGACTCTGCTCTGCTCTCGGAGAGACCCGACAGCTCTGCTCTCTGGAGCAGAGACGCCATGCTCAGCTCTCCCAGGTAGAGCTCTTTGCTCTAAGGAAGACGCATGAAGCTCAGACCCAGGATGGACGTAGGCTAGAATCTTCCCGGTAAGCGCACCTTGGGGTGCTTACACACATTATTAGAAATGGGCTAAATTAATATGTGAGAATTAGCCTAGAAGAGACTAGATAGAAACGGGCCAAGCAGTCTTTAAATGAATACAGTTTGTGTGTTGTTATTTCGGGCATAAGCTAGCAGGCGGCTGGGGTGCTGGGGACGCAGCCCCGCCGCACTTATTACTACAGTGGTGTTTCTTTACAGCAATAGAAACCCTAACTAAGACAGTGTTTTTGGACCTGACCATGGGAATTTAATTATCTATTCATATATTCATTTGCTGGACACCTATGTGTCATCTACATGTCAGATGCTATGCTAGGCACTTGGAGGTACAGTCGTCATCAAATTTCTGTCCCTGAAGTGAAAAAAATATATATAGCTTACTGACATTATTACTTTTCTACTGCTGTATTAAGATATCATGACCAGGGTAACTTATAGAAGAAAGAGTTTATTTGGGCTTATTGCTCCAGGGCTAGAGTCCATGATAGTAGAACAAAGGCATGGCAATGGAAGCTAAAAACAAGTAGAAAAACAGAGTACAATGGGCATGTCCTACAGCTTTGGAACTCCCAAAGCCCACCACCACTGCCACGCCTTCTCCAACAAGGCCATGCCTCCTACTACTTCCCAAACAGTCCCACCTACTGGGAACCAAATATTCAAACCTTTTGAGTCAATCAGGATCATTTTCATTCAAACCACCATAGTTGCTGAAGACAAATTAAAAGTCAATTCTAAAACAGAAGCCCACCCTCCTGATACACACTGGACAATACAGGGGGCACAGAGAGATTTGGGGGGGGCAGACAGATGTTTGCAGTAGTGACATCTAAGATGAGATTTTTTTCAAGCCAAGGAGAGTCCTGGCAAAGGAAATGGAAAAGAAAATGGAGTAAGTGCCGAGAGCTGGTGCAGAGGGAGCAGCGTGACTGCATGGAGAAACAGGACAGGACAGGTCAGTGATGGAGCAGAGTATTATTACTACAGGAAGCAGTCCATAAGGAAAGTAGTGTAGCATGGAGGCCCTCTGGGCTGTGCAGGAGCTGAGAGTCCACCCTGAGTTTGCATCTGGATGGAAAGTTTTCATCTGAGTGCTTCCAAGCACAGTCTTCATGGAAGGAAGCTGCTGCTGAAAACAACTCAAGAGACCATACAAACTGGAAGAGAGAGAGAGAGAAATGGGGGTAGAGAGGATGAAGGTGAGCAGCAACGAGGAAGAAGAAGCCACGGACTTTCTGAAGGGAGGGCAGGGAGCCTGTAAATCGGAGAACAATCACTCTTCCAGCAGGAGGAAAAGGTGCTAGTTTGGAAGGACATCTCTGGGAAAAGCAAGCCTACTCCACAGAGCCAAGAGAGAGGCTCAGAAGAATCTGAGGATGCTGGGTAGGAAGAAGGTAGGGCAAAAAATGGAGGAGATGAGGTGGAAACCTCTCTGCCTTTTAAGTGCTAGCGGTCAGATACTTCCCTTTTGGGCTGGGGATTGGGACTCCTTCTCGGGAGGAAAAGAGTGGAGGAGACAGTGGACTCAGGGCTCCAAGCACCCCATCGGGAGGGTAAGATTCACAACTAAAAACCATGGAGCAGTCAGGCTCCTTTGACCTTTCTCTTGTTATCTTTGCCCATGGCCATTTTTCTCCAGGAAAGTGACAGAGGTGACAAGGACTGGAGTCTTCACGTTATGTACAGATAGGGTCCATTCTGAAAGATGGGTCCGGAGGTGAAGTTATCATCATGTGAACAACACGGAAACTGTGCCAGGGATGTGGCTCGGAGGTGCAGTGTGTGCTCGTTGTATTCAAGGCGTAATGGCCAGTTCCCAGTGGGGACACCAGCTGTCTTGGAGTACACACACATAGCAGAAACAAGCGAAATATTGCCTCAGTCACGTGGAAGGAGAGCACCAACCCCGGAGAGCTGCCCTCTGGCCTCCATGGGCTCTTTGGCATGCACGTGATCTCATGCACACACATGGCAGCACACAGAGAAATAAATTTCATTTCAAGTTAAAAATTGAAAGGTTACTGGGTCACACCTAAACCCTGGGTAACAGAACCAGAGAGGAAAAATAAAGCAAGGGTAGGGCCCTGGCCTCTGGCTCACACTGCTGCAGACACTTGCTCACCCAGGCTTCCCTTCACTGAGCCCCATTGAACCCCAGAGACTGCAGTCATACATACCTCTAAAAAACTGAAATTCAACACTAGGGTAGAGGAAGAACCGGGGGGGGGGGGATGAGATTCAAGTCCCATGGGAGCCAATTCAGACTCACCTTCTCACTCCCAGATTTCCCTAAACCTTGGGAAGCAGTGGGGCCTCTTTGTCCAGTTGTCAGCCCTTCCGTGTCTAGAGGAATGGGGTGCTGGCTTGGTCCAAGGCCAGAGAATCCAGCTGTGCCCTCTGCCTGACCCAGATGCATGAGATGCCTGGCCACAGTCATCTCTGATTCCGACCTTTCAACCCTTAGCCAGATCCTATCCCTTCTCCTGCTCCTCTCTCCGTCCCCTGACCACACTCCCTGCAGGTGGCTAGCAGACTGGCTGAGCTGTCCTCTTCTTGGAACCAGGTATTACAATCCCTAGGTCAGCGAATTAAACAGTGATTGACGGCAAAAAGTCAGAGAGACTTGTGTTATGATTGAACAATTCCCCCTTACTCCCATCTTTCATATTCTTAAAGCTCAGGGGCCAAGAACAATTCTCTCTTGAGGAGAAAGAACTGAAAAAGAAAACAGTCTCGCTTTATGTTTGCATAGCATTTTCTCTCTGCAAACTCTTTTGCAGGCATTATTCCACACATTTGACCCAAACAGTCACTGTTTCTATTTGTTACTGGGGACTCTGAGTCGAGGCTGCGCTCTGCCTTCCTCACCAACGTCTCTTTCTTTCTTGTAGAGGCCCAAGGAAGGCTGTCTGTAAAGGAAATGCTGAGGACACTGAAAGATGATCCTACTGCTCCACAAAAGGGTGGGAGCTAGGCTAAGGGAGGCACCAGGCCCGCAGCAGTGAAGGCAGAAACCCGTAGCACACACTGGCGTTAGTGATTCGTGGAAATAGGTACAATTGGAAACTCCCCATCCATTACACCTGGGCCAGACAGACAAAGGCTGCTCTCGACTGTAATCAGGCTTTGATTGGCAGTAAGTGGTGGTAAATGTAGAGACACTCGCGGCTGCTCGAGGAGGGTTAGACTAAGTAATCAAAGTGCTTAGAATAAGGGATGGTTGAGCACTTGGCCCTGAACAGGAAAATTATATCCTCTCCTCTAAGGTTCAGACAACATCATAGAAGTGGAAGAATGTAAGAGCTGGAAGTTAAAAGGGGAAGGACTGTGAAATTCCGTCTTCAAGACCCGACACAGCCACGGCAAATGATCTCACAGCAGCTACAATTTGCCTGCATGGGGCCTGCACAAGACGGGCCCCGTCAACAGTCAGTAATGGACGAACAGGGGTTCACAGGAGCCTACCCCCCCATGCTGAGCTATTGGATACTGATGGACTCTGGGGGAGGGACAGTCATGGTCTTCAGTTGTCGACCCAACAGGGAGCCCACCAGGCTCCAGTGGATAGTTGCAAACACACTGTGCTTGTCAGGCGGTGGTGGCACAAGCCTTTAATCCCAGCACTCGGGAGGCAGAGGCAGGTGGATCTCTGTGAGTTCGAGGCCAGCCTGGTCTACAAGAGCTAGTTCCAGGACAGGAACCAAAAGCTACGGAGAAACCTTGTCTCGAAAATCAAAAAAAAAACAAAAAACAAAAAAAACAAAAAAACCACACTGTGCTCACATAGGCTCCTGGTTGAAATCAGTGGCTCACAAAACAAAACTAAAAGGCATGAATGTGGGAAAGAGACTTGTAGGGGAGAGGAGGGGAACACAGGGTGACAGGGGGACAAAGGAGGGCGAGGGTAAGCCGAGTACACTATATAAATGTATCAAAGAATAAATTTAATCAATAAAAACAATTTTAAAGGAACAGGAAAACTCAATACTTAGGAAAAGTGAAAAGATCCATGAGTCCCCAATCCCAGTCATGGAATATGTAAATATAAATAAACGGCACCCATCTTCACCTATGCCATTGCCACCAACTTCTGTTGCCACAAAAGGAATTCTATTAGAGGCAAAGGTGATGTGGGATTCCCCTCTGTATGCTGTGAATACCATTGGTTAATAAAGAAACTGGCTTGGCCCGATAGGGTAGAACAGAGCTAGGCAGGGAAAATTAACTGGATGGTGGGAAAAAGAAGGCAGAGTCAGGGAGAAGCCACGGAGCAGCCACCAGAGACAGGCATGATGAAACTTTGCCCATAAGCCACTGCCACGTGGTGATACATAGAATGGTGAAAATGGGTTAAATTAATATGTAAGGGTTAGCCAATAAGAAGCTAGAACTAACAGGCCAAGCAGTGATTTAATTAATATAGTTTCTGTGTGATTATTTCAGGAGTCTGGGTGGCTGGAAAATGAACAAGTGGCCCTCCTACAACACAAAGGCATCATACCATCTGATATGCAGTTGAAACTCAAATCTCCCCCACATCTACATGCCACACCCAGCAGATGTCTCTGTCTCTGGGTTTACAGGCTGGTGCTTCCTTTTTCCCTTATAAATGCTGCTTGTTGAAGAAGCCAGGCTGTTTTCCATACAGAGTTCCACATTCTGGACTATGCTGTGTGAACGGGGAAAAGAAGCTGCACCTGTTATACCTTCTACAAGGCTGACTGATGATAACATCTGTGGTTCTTCAAAGCTGGAATTTAATGGATAGGGATCAAGTTATCTTGGGCTGTCCTTAGTTTCCTGATAGCCATTTATTGTGACTTAACATCCTCGTGGTTATTAGGTAAATCCTTTGGAATGTGCAAACAGACTCCCACCTCCTATCAACCCAAAGGCTAAGAATGCCACCACATATCACCAGAGGCCCATAGCAGAGGTTTCCTATGATAACTATAACTCGCCACCAACCTGATGCTCCCAAGGCTGGAGAGTTGGTTCAGCTGTAGAAACTGGGTTCCATGCCCAGCACCTTCATGGAGATGGTTGACAATCATCTCCAGTTCTAGGGGGATCCAACAGCCCCTTGCGGCTTCCACAGACATTGCATATGTGATGTGCAGATACACACGGTACAAAAACAGCCATACTCACAAAATAAAAACAAACCAATATTTTACATGCCTTAATTTGGGGCCTACAAGATGGCTTAGTGGATAAAGGTGACTGCTGCCGAGCCTGAAGATCTGAGCTCCATCACGGAGACCCACATGCTGGAGGGCGAGAACTAACTCCTGCAAGTTCTAGTCTGACAGGCACACATGCATACCCGCATGCTCGTAAGTAAGCCGACAGACAAATAAGAGACATTCAGAATATGTATCTCAATTTATGGCTTTCCTAACAGAACACTGTTACTATAATAACTTCATTAGACTGTGAAAGGTTGGAACGTGATCTTTGGGATGACTTCATTCTGTGTCCCTGAGCCATGGTTGGCTACTCACATTTGCTTCTAGAATAAATTCTGTTCCCTTTGAGGTAAGAACTGTGTTTTTGCATCAACAGCTGACCACAAGTTTTAAATAGTATGCTATCCAGTGTATTCCCTGTAACATAATAGAGCCATAAGACCAGAACAGGAGATGCAATTCAGAGCAGAACTCTTTCATAGCGGGTGCATGGTTAGGAGGCACATTTACTCTGATTCTGTGATATCAAGGGAAACTGACTGGAGGCAGAGTTTTCCTGTGCCTCCCACCTGCTCCCAAATAACCAGAAACCACTACCCAAATAATTGACTCAGAGACTTAATATAAATTATAAATGCTCAGCCAATAGCTCAGGCTTGTTATTAGCTAACTCTTACACTTAACCCATATTTCTTATCTGTGTTTTGCCATGTATCTTGGTACCTTTTCTCAGTATGGCATACCCATCTTGTTCTCTCTCTGTCTGCCAGCAACTCTCTGACCACACCCTTCTTCATCCCAGCATCCTCAGTTTGATTGTCCCACCTAACTTCCTATTTAGCTATTATCATTCAGCTTTTTATTAGCAATGAGAGCAATGCACATTTGCAGTGAACAAAGATCGTTCCACAGCAACTAGCAGCCATAATTACACTCACTGGCTTATAAAGGGTTTATGTAATAGTTGTGCAAGTGCTAACATCTGCATTTAACAGCTGGGATTTCTCCAGAAAGAAGCTCTTCCTCGTCACTCCAGGTAATGATTCTCTTTCAGTGTAGTTCTTGAAGGAAAGGTAGACAGAATTGTCCATCCATTTCCCCACTGTTGGTTGCTGTTGCTATTTTACAGCTTTCAGAATAAGTCTTATCTTTAACATCCCAAGATGACCTCTAAGCTAATTTTTGGTTTTACAACAAACTTGTGGTTTCTAACAGCATTAGTGCATTTCAGCCCATCGCTCTGATTACCTTTATTCGTGTCAAATCATCTCATCTTGGCTTCCTCAAATTTGTTTCTTCCTCCAAACCAGCCTTCGTTGTTTTTGATAGTTCCTTTCCTTTCAGGAATGTTATTGTATTTCATTGTTTTAAAGCTATATTTTTAATTGTGTGTATATGTGTGCCTAAGTGTGTGCACATGCATGAGGCCAGAGAAATTGGATTTCCCTGGAGCTGGAGCTCAGGTAGTAGTTAGCCACGGGATGCAGGTGCTGGGACACAAATTCTAGCCCTCTGGAAGTACATGTTCTTAACTACTGAGCCAGTCATCTCTCCAGCCCAGGAATAATTTTTTAAGTTCTTGCATTATCTCGACTAGCTCCTGTCCTAGACAGGACACCTGCCCTACACCTTTCAGGGGTACAGAGGACCCACTATCAGGCCACTAGCTAGGTTTATTGCTTAGGAAGTATCTATTCTACCTCTTAGACCGCAGGATTAGCTCAGACCATCAGAAGCAGAGGGAATGTCATTCCAGGCTGCCGGGAGCCTCGGTTTCCTTCATCCCGTCTCTCATTCCACCTGCATATTGATGCGTTACTTCGTAGGAGGAATCCACCCTTCTCTCCATCCTGCCTGCTGCCCCTGCCCCTAGTGTGGCTTTCCCCTAGTCTGTTCTCAACAAAAGGGATGCTTTCCAGCAGTTATTCAAAACCCATATGCAACAAATGGGAAAAAAACTCAATTACATAAAAAAATTACTGTGTGTAAAATGCAATATATGTAAACTCCAAAGATAACAAACAAGGGAAAATACATTCAACTTATATCAACAGCAAAAGTCTCATCATCCTATAAACCAAAGGAAATAAATAAAGAGATAGAAAAATAAATATAAATGACCATAAAAGGATGAGCTTAACTCATAACACAAGAAACGTTTTCAAAGGAAGATAACTTGGGCAGAGATATAGTGGCAGAGCACTAGCCTAGAGTGCATGAGGACCTGGGTTCAATCCCCAGGACCTCCTCAGGCGGTGAGTTAGTAAATGTATCTAAAATAAAATGTGCTTTCCCCCCTGAACTGAATAATTCGTGTCCTGAGAATTTATCCTACAGATCAATCTGTACAAGTGTGAAAAGATTCTATGGAGGGTTATACAATCCAGCCAACAATTAATCTAAGTGCCCATCTAGTCAAAACTATTTTTTAAAATAGCACATGTAGAAAAATAGAATGCCAGGGCCGGTGAGATAAATCAGTGGGTAAGGATGCTTACAGCCAGATCTGATGACCTGAGTGTGCTCCCCAGAACTCATGTGGTGGGAAGAGAAATTTGGCTCCTGCAAGTTGTCCTCTGACCTCCACAGACGGAACTTGGCATCCGCAGGCTCACGCATACACGCACACAGAACAGATAAACGTAAAAGAAAGAAAATGGCGTATCCGGAATTTTAAAGGAATGAGTATGTTCTTTGTCTGCCGATGAGAAAGATCTCAGGGGCACACAATGATGATTAATCCCAGTTTGGAATAGCACCTATGTGTGTGGTCCACACTGGCCAGCTATTGTCCAGAGTGTTTCCTGTTTTCACCTAGACTCGGTGCGGAAATGATTCACAGGCTCCTTTGTAATAAGACAGGTAATTGACTGAGTTCTGACCAAAAATAAAAGGGACTGAATGCCACTGATCAGAGGTGGCCGATACCAGGGCGCCTTATAAAAATGAGATCAGGGCATGCGGCTGTGGAAGGCCGGTGGCGGGCTGCATCCCTAGGTTGGATAACTGAACCACACGTGGACAGCAGGGACAGATCCCCTGATGACAAAGAAAACAGGTATAAACACGAGTGGAAAGAAAGCAAGGCCCAGTCATGAAATGGAATGGAGCTGGGACAGCAGAAGAAAAAGAGGCCCGAGAGGGAGAGAGGGGCACGAAAGGAGGTAGGGAGGCCCAGGAGTGGGCAAGGCTTCCATGGAAATCAGTGCACCCAGGCCAGACATGCACTATTGAAGGACCCAGGAGTTCGTGGGAAATGACTGCGTCTACAGAAAATATAAGATGAGCTTGGTTTTTTTATATATATATATATACCAAAAACATAAAGAAACACTCACAGAATAAGAAAGGACATATGAAAAGACTTAAACACTGGCTAGAACGGTTCCTCCTGGTCAAACAGGCCGCACTATGCATACCGAACATACTTCTAGATGAACAGCTGCAGGCAATCCATGGCTGCAGAGAGATGGAGACTCAGTCCTCCCCAGGGATGAGCACCCTGATGGGTTATCCAGGCCCAAGTGGTCAGCCCTAAACACACGTACATATCAGCAACACTAGATGGATTCAATAGGTTTTACACATATATGAGCCCACCGCCTGGGTACTGGGAATCAAACCCAGGTCCTCTGCAAGAGTAGCAAGTTCCCTGAACTGCTGAGCTAGCTCCCCAGCCCTGATACATTCACTTCTTTAAACCCAGCCTGATAGAACAAGTTTGTGTAGGAGAAAGGGCAGGGCTAGACTTCTCAATATAAAATATGATTTTCACTTTGAACTAGATAATTATGGCAACTATCCAAGAAATAAACCAATTATCAGATGGATAGAAAACACTTAGCAGCTGAACGGTGACCAGATGACAAAGGACATTGAGAGCACAGAGGAGGAGTGATTCCCAGGCCAGGGCCAACAACGTATCTATAGAGAAGGAATGTCCTCTTCCTTACCTCTACCCTCTGTCTGTTTGTCCATCCCCCTCAAACTTCCCCTGCTGTCCTCATCTCTAGTTACATCCCCTCAAAGCCTCCCCCCAGATCTTCATGTTTGGTCTCTGCCACCAACACACAAAGACACCCACTGCGCACCCCAGGTCGCCCTGAGCCCTGCACACACTTGTGACATTGCCTGATTCACCTGTAGCCACCCTGAGACACTCTCAGCAGCCCGCGGAGATACTTTAAACACGACCTTCTCTGTAGAAACTTTACTGGCCCTGGCCTGGGAAACGCCCCTCCTCCGTGTCCTCAGAGCCTGTTGTCATCTAGTCACCTGCTAAGACATCAGAGGGCAGTGACCTCGTGAGGAAGACTCAACATCTTCATCGAGCAGTCAGGCCAGGCTGAAAGGGAACGCTAGCAATATACTTAATTGAACTGTAATTAAATTACTTAGTATAGGGGCCGGAGAGATGGCTCAGTGGTTAAGAGCATTGCCTGCTCTTCCAAAGGTCCTGAGTTCAATTCCCGGCAACCACGTGGTGGCTCACAACCATCTGTAATGAGGTCTGGTGCCCTCTTCTGGCCTGCAGACATACACACAGACAGAATATTGTATACATAACAAATAAATAAATATTAAAAAAATTACTTAGTATACTTCAATATACTTTTTAACTGAACTATAATTAAGTAATTAAAGTTACTTAATTGAACTGGATTGGGGAAAAGTTCTTCCACAAATGCTAGACTAGAACCGGCAAGAAAAGGATGGATTTGAACAAGAGAGGGAGGTCTGGGACTCTTTAGACGCCATACGACCCTGGTGCTCAGCCTGTGGGACCTCTCCCTCCAGCTCCACTGTTTCCAGACACAAGTAGGTAAAAGGTGTGGTTCTGGCTCCCTTGGAGCTGGGAAGTATTTCTTAGGAAAATGTTGCAAAAGAATGGAGTTGACTTGGGCCACAGAAGATGTCACTGCTGACATGTAAAAGTAGCTTTTCAGCCCTAAGGATCCCGCAGGGGTGGATGTTCTCTCTCTCCTAGGACAAGTCAAGACTCCAGAGAACGGTATAAAAGCAAAAAGTGTGAGCCTTTGTCTTCTCTGAGGTCAGATGTCTGTGTTCTCATAACCACAGAAACAGAGAACAATTCTCGTGTGCTTCTTTCGAAAGGAAAAGGGCCACCCACCCCCTCCCTCTAAACCACCAAGTCCAGAGTCACTTTGCTGCCTAGGAGAGAAAGAGGCAGTGGCTATGTCTGGAATGTAACACAAGAAGGCAGAGCAGCCCCCCCCCCTCCACTCAGCAACTATTTCCCTTTCCACGATCTGTTACCTGCCGTGAACTTCAGTCTCAAAATACTAAATGGAAAATGCAGGAATAAGCAACCTATAATTTGTAAATAACTTTCATCAGAGTATATTGCTATTGTTCTATTGAATTAATGGCTGTAGTACTTTTTCTTTGTGTCTAGTTTATGAGTTAAACATAACTGTGAGTGTGGACATATAGAAGGAAGCATACTGTCTCAAGCATGGATGGGGGATAGCATTCTTGTCCAGGGCTCTAGAAGGCTTCCCTAACCTAGAGTGAATTTTGATGTTTGGTATTGAGCAACTCAAATGCAGTAAAACGCTTGTGCATGGTAAGTCTAGACATACAGTTTTCTAATGACCCATTATAGTATACCTGGATTTTATACACTTTTAAAGACTTATTTATTTATGTATTTTATGTACATGGGTGTTTTGTCTGCATGTACACACACCCGAAAAGGGCTTCAAATCTCATGGGACTACAGATAAAGACAGTTGTGGAGAGCCACAGAGGTGCTGGGAATTGAACTCGGGAGCCCTGGAAGAGTGCTCTTAACCCCTGCCCCATCTCTTCAGCCCATCGCTGCTTTTTAAATGAACGGTTATCCTGTGGCTGCCGTTTCAGTCTGGAAACAGTGCGTGTCACGTGTCTGTTCCACGCCACCGAAAAGGTGCCTGTTGTGGAGATGGACGAGTTCCCGCTAATAACACCCCCTCCTTCCCGGGGGTGGGGAGGAGTGTTGTTGGAAGGGAAGCAGAATAAAGACCCAGGTCGTGCCTGCCCACAGCGCCCTCCGGGCTTCTGGTCAGAGCGCTTCTGGGTTTCTGTGTGTTTAGTGAGGTCATATTCTCCCTGGAGGGAGGCTGTGAGTCAACATCAGAAATCCCTTGTCCTCACCCTGATCTGCCAGCCCCTTGTCCCTCCATCCACACCACATTCCTTGCCATGTCCTGTCATCATCCTGAATGCTTAGTCCCTGCAGCTGCTGTCACAGGCTGCTCTCCCTCACTACCCTCCAAAGCTCAGTCATCCTAACCCCTATTCACCCTTCTCCTTATCCAAACCAGCTGCCTCCTGCCCCGCTCCCCTGCCTGTTCTTTCCATGGCTAGACAGGGAACCAGGCCTTAGCTTGTCGTTGTCACTCCCCAAAAGGCTGAGAGTCAGGCCACCGGGGTCTGTTACTGTCTCCAACAATCCTCTTCTCTGTCCTCTAGTGAATCTTGTGTTCCTGCTCCCCAGCACCTTCAGGGGTGCCCACCTGCTCCTTCCTGTGCCCCTCTTCAGCAGACTGCCCCACCTCCCCAGACCACACTGTCACCCTCTTCTGTATATCTATTTGCTCATCCTTACACTCGGTCCCCTCCCTTCACCTCTCATCGGACCCCCAAACAGGTTCTCTGACCCACTTTCCCATGACACCCCCCTTTCACATCTGATTTCCTTGCTCTGGGACTGAGCCCTTCGATACACTCACTCCGCCTTCATGAAGACCTTAGGCTCATTCTAGGGCACCACTCAGCGGTACCATTTACAGTCTGGCCGTCCTGTTCCAGACGGAGAAAGTGGAACAGTTCCGGCCTTTCTGGCTGCTGCCTCCGTTGACACCCCGTGCTCCATTTCTCCCACAGGTGTACTTTCCCTGTCATCCTCCTAATCCCACTCCTACTGCTCGAGGTCATGTGTGACGCCATCTACCAGTGCCTTGAAGCTGACCGCTAAGGCCTTTGTCCCTATCCCTTCTCTGCAGTAGAACTTGCTCCTGGCATTGATGAGTCCTGGCTTCCTGGCCATGTTAAGGATCTCTAGGTACTGAGAACCTGGGAAGAGACCTCTAAGGGCTTCTGGGAAGCCTGTGGAGCAGAACAAGGGGTCTGAATTTGCAATTCTGATTTTCCAAAGGTCAATGGTGAATTCCCAGAACTCTAGAGGTGGTGAGTTTGTCATCAGTCACAGACAGGTACATGTGTGGAATCCAAAGGCCCACTCCATATACACAGGAAGTCTTGCTTTCTTTTCTTCAAGGCTGCAGGATTAGTATACCAGGAAGATGCCAAAAATATTTCTCTGCACTTCAAACAAGGTGTTTTAATAGCCATGTGAGCAAGGAGGAAGATATCTCCCAGATTAGGCAAAATCAGGATTTGCGACTGGTGGAGTGTGCCAAATAATGCTGAATATTGGACAGATCTCTAGCAGAAGGAATGTTTGGTAAAGGAAGTGCCCAAGACCTGCCACATTCAATGCTTTTCCAATTTTCTAATGACGATATAGACAGGGCGTTTACAGACGAGTAGATGATATAGATAGAACATTTACAGACACATAGATATTATAGACAGGACGTTTACAGACATGTAGATGATATAGACAGAATGTTTACAGACATGTAGATAATGATTATGAGTGTGATTATGGGGCTGGGGAGGTGGGTGGGTTCCTAAAATGCTTGTCATGAAAGCAAGATGACTGGAGTCTGATCTCCAGGACCCAGGTACAGTGGTTCATGTTGTGACCCCAGGGCTGGACTAGCAGAGACCAGGTACAGTGGTTCATGTTGTGACCCCACAGCTGGGCTAGTAGAGACCAGGTACAGTGGTTCATGTTGTGACCCCACAGCTGGGCTAGCAGAGCCCAGGTACAGTGGTTCATGTTGTGACCCCAGGGCTGGGCTAGTAGAGACCAGGTACAGTGGTTCATGCTGTGACCCCACAGCTGGGCTAGCAGAGCCCAGGTACAGTGGTTCATGTTGTGACCCCCACAGCTAGGCTAGTAGAGACCAGGTACAGTGGTTCATGTTGTGACCCCAGTGCTGGGTCAGCAGAACCAGGCAGATCCCTGGACCTTGCTGACCAGTCAGTCCACCTAAATCAGCAAACTCCAAGCCACTGAGAGACTGTGCCACCCCCTCCCCCAAAACTCAAGCAAACAGAAAACCAAGGCGGATGGCACCTGAGGAGAAATACCTAAGGCTGACCTCTGGCTTCCACACCGGTCTACATACATGCATGCACACACTCCACAAAGTGATATTAGAATAACGAATTGGAATTCAACTTAGCTTATTGATCGATTCCAGCACGATGTCTCTAATAGGAAAATTCATCAAAAACAATACTGAAAGCTGGTAGTGCTGATACAGGCCAATAATGTCAACACTCCAAAGACTAATACAGGAGGAATGAGTGTTCAAGACCCGTCAAGGGTAGAGTGAGAAGACCTCATAAGCAAACCAACAAATGCCTGCCCAATATTCAGTAGAAGTTATAGAGAAAAATGATGATAAATCCCATAAGAAATTCAAAGTGGGAGTGCCCATCAGGGTAAAAGATAGAGAAAAGCAATGAAAAACACATGACAAAAATAAGAGTTGTAGGAATGGAGGGGGCCCCAAAGGGGCCTTTGGGGAGCAGGGACTTCTGTCATTGCGATCACTCTTTAAATGCCTTTATTTGTTCATACACTCTTTTTATACTTGGTGCTGATTTTTTAAAGGGATACTTTTAGAGTCTTATAGGACAGTAGAGGAAATACCAAGTCCCAGAGTAATTCAGTGAAGGAGAGCATTTGATTGGTAACACAATTCAGAGGCAGCTGACCCACATCACAGTCACAGAATCCGCCCTGTCATGCTCTGCCCATCTGAGGTCCTGGCTGGAGACGGCCCAGAGCTCAGGGGCTGTTCTCTCTGAGTCAGGCAAACAGTTGTTGGGGGCCCGCACCCCACACATGATGAGCCTGCACTCCCTTGCTGACAATATTGGATCCTAACAAATAAAGGGTTTAGGAGCAGCCCCAGCTGTTTTCAAAGCTTCCCAGCCTGGTCTCTGCAGCGCCAGATGCCAGAATAGCCAGTAGCTGAAGCCACTGTGAGGCTGGCCCTCTTGAAGTAACATAACTTCCTAGCGAGAGACCTGTGGGAAGTCCTGAGCTTGTGTCCCAGGCAAGGCTTAGGTCTTCTCTTTAGACCATTGCAAAGGGTACCACAGGAGAGTCAGGCAGCTCAGAGAATCCCTGAAGTCCCTTCACCTCCTGTGCATGAGATGAGACTTGAGCATTGTGTGTGCAAAGGAAAGGCCAAGCCAACTCCAGATCCAGAGCCTTGCTTGTAAATACAATCACTGTTGTCTTCTTGCTAGCAATTGGCTTTCATTTTTTGTTTAAAACAGTGAGTGGTATTGTATTTCTATTGTTCCAAAGGTGAAACGCTCGGAGACACTGCAGCTCCCAGGAGCATAGGTCTTCCAGATTGCTGCAGGATGCTGGTTAGCCTCCAGACCTTCTGCAGGAGTGTGATACCTGTTCCTAAGGATCACCCCAAACCGAAGCTGAGGCCGCTTGCTCTCTCCTGCCCTCTGCTGGTCCTTCCCTCCATCTCTTATTTGTGCAGGACGCAGATGGTGCCTGCCTGATTAGGATGGCACAACCCAAAAGCTGCCATCACCCAGAAACATCTGGTGCGTTTACTAACTCTCAGAAAATGATAAATTTTCAGAGTAGAAGCGCTGGGAGACAGCTCAGCGCTCAACCTGACTAGTTCCTGCTCAGAACTGAGTGGTAGCGTGTGGGCAATGCACGGTCCACAGTTCTTGCACTATGGAAAAGCTTGGAAATTTTACCTTGAACTCTAGATTTTTGATATTACATTAGTGGGTGTTCACGGTGTTTCAAAATAGAGATGAAGAAGTGGCCTGTACAGCTGTAGTTCAGTTGCAGACATCGCAGTGTGGCTCTTGCCAAGTGACCATAAAGCCAGTCGCCTTCACAACTACGTAAGGCACAACTCAAAAGAGACACACAGTAACATACAGAAGCAAATCTACCAGCTCTCTGGTAGCTGCGGTTCTTCTTCACTCAGGGACCTTCACGAACCTGTGAGTGGCCTGGAGTGGGAGAGGTCCAAGTCCTACGGAGAGGCTGACATGTCACCTACCATGGGGGCCTTACTGCACCTGTGGACGCATCTTTGCTATGGTCTCCGGGGGAGAATGACCCTCCCTGGGGAGTTCTACAAACAGGACACAGGTTGCAATTGTCCACAGTGGCCAGGTGAAAAGACAGTGGTACGGTTGGCCAAACTGGACCGGCCACATTTGGTGAGTGGAATTTCCTTTGGGCTAAACAGAAGCAACAGGACAAAGGTGGGCTGGACCTCCTTCCTCTATCAAACTCTTAAGGACACATGAGAGCAGCAAGAAAGATGGCTTAGATGACAGCAGTGACTTGTGAACTGTGTCCTTACAAGAATAGTTCTTTGCTTTCCCCAGAGACCAAGTGAACTGGAAAAACAAAACAGTGGTAAAGAGGAGAGGGACAATCGACATAGAAGAGCTAAAGGGGTGGAAGCTAAGCATTCAACTCTGAGCACTCAGGAGAGTTCCAGCGATGTTGAGCCCGTGTAAGTGGAGTTTTGAACTACTTAGAATCTAGACCCCAGCACCTGACATTGAAGAGATCTTTTCCCCCCTTTGTATGTTCAAGGCTCTGCAAATGCAGAGTGGACACAGGCAATGGTGGCAGCAAACCTCCCAATGAGGTGTCAAGGAGCTGAAACATTAACCGGATGTCTACAGGGAATTGCAGGACTGGGCAGCCCCGCAACCGGTTCACACTTGCTCCTGCTCAGGTCTGAGAAAGGAGGTCACCCTTGCAGGCCCCACAGCAGAGCCTGAGGGGGTAGGGCTGCGGTCCAGGACCTACCTCAAAAGCACAAGACCTTGAGTTCACACAAGGAACCTACAGTAATGGAGTTTTTTACAGCACAATTAGCCTCAAACCAGCTTGGAGGTGGGGGCTGCTTTTTTTAAAAAAAAAAAAAAATAGAAAACAAGTTCCAAGAATTCATGTATCAATGTCCTTTCTGATAAAAATGATACTTTATTATAATTTTTTAAAATCACAGAATTCCAGTCTAAACATCATACACACACACACACACACACACACACACACACACACCCTCTGGTCTGGCTCCCATACCCCCTCAAATCTGGCTAATGAGTTATGCTTCAGGGAATTTTTCCAGTTCAACTCATGCTCAACTTGGAGTAACACGCATCATCGGTCTTCTGTTTCTGCCCGTACTTCAGTGATGACGGTACATTTGCTGAAGAAATCGTTTCTGCTGGCTCAGCAACCCAGTGCTGTGGGCACTGTGTGGTATGATCATATTTAAATATGATCTGCACATCACTTCCCTGCAGGCTTTGCTCTCTCTTCTCTCTCACTGTTCCACTGGGTCTCTCCAGGGGTTCCCTTAAACACTATAATAAAATGTATCAACTGGACAGCAGGTGGCTCAGACCAGTACCAATTCTCCACATGAAGTCACCAAGCCTACAACTTTGCGGTTACAATTCAAAATAAATATCATTTCAAAGTGAGGAGATAGATGATTTGCTGACTAGGAAACTGCATGATTCTTTCTAAAACTCACAATCCACTGCGGACTTTTGTTTCATGATACAGTCACGAAAAATGAGGCAAACTATGACTCCCACTGCTGGCAGAGCACCCCGTCCTGTCCCCCTCCACGCAGAGAAATGACGGCAGAGCCTGGTTATCACATCAGTGGCCGGGGTCACTTGAGGTTCAGGTAACAAGTTCCTAAAGTTAGTTAAGATCAGTTATGTAACCACGATGCTAGGATTGGGGCCCTCACCTTGAGGGGTGAGCTAAGAGCTGGGCTAGCTACTCTGACATCAACTAGAGAGAACCTGTCAATATTGAAATCCAACTCTTAAGGACTGGGTGTCTTCAAAACTCATATGCCCTTCTTTTAATCAGGAAATCGACATCAGGGGTGCTGGCCCGAGGAAGCCACCGACAGTCTTAATGGAAGCAGAGATATTTTAGAAATAGGGAACGCATTTTGCGACATCTGTTTCCAGACCACAGCTATAGAAGCACTTTCCAGAGTTGGTCTGCTCGAATGCCTAGCTCAAGAACAAAGGCAGCCAGCCCTCACGAGGTACTGACGTATGTCCTGCCAAAAATAGTTTTCTTTTCCTAAAGTTGTAAGTTCTCTTCAACTATATTACACATCTGTTCTTTTCATCGGCAAAAGGAACGACTTAAAAAAAAGGTCCAAAATGAATGATGTCTACGTAGAATGAAGGTAGAATTTTGGTTGGTTGGTTTCTGTAATTCAGAATATAGATGCAATCAAAAGAGCCGCAATGGTCTGCACATTCACTTCTTCCCAGGGTCCTTGGCTCGGCTCACATGAACTCATCAGAGTCGTTACCGTCCTGCGGGGGACAACAAGTGAGAGGATGAAGGCCTTGAGGGCGGTCAGTCGGTATCTTACGTTTACTAGCACGCTAGCCCACCACCCCTCTTCTTATTCCTCATCTCGGGGTTCAGGGCGTAGCAGGAAGATGACCAAACTCGCCACTGCCCCCTGTCATCGGCTCTTGGAACGACCAGGGAGAGCCACAGCCTACGACATGCTCATTACCACAACCCCCAAGTTACCGCAGACGGAAGCCCACTCCAACTCGTAGAGGGTGGGATGAGGGTGAGGAAGGGGAGGAAATAGCTAAGCATTTCGAATGGATTCTCAATTTTAAAAAGGGAGGAACTGAGATGAGGGCTAGGGAACCTGTTTCCCTGGAGTGACATAACTCTCTGAACACAGCTCATGTCCCGCCAGATACCCTAAACACAATTTAGAAAAGGACCAATCCTCAACAAGTACGCTAATCAACAGTATCTTGATTCCTTAAGCCAACAACACTGCCATATGCAAAAAAATTAAATAAAAGTAAAAAAAAATTCTGCCCTAAACCCCAGTATTTTGAACCTCATGGTTTTCATAAATTTCTGATTTCACATGACAGCTGATTATTTTTCCTCCTTTTTAGTAGGTAAAGTCCTTAAGCCAAGCAAAAGCTAGTAATCAAGCTAGTCAGTTAGGTCTCTTACCACGACAGTGCACAGGCAAAGGGCTGATTAAGTCCCACAGGCCACACAAAGGTGCAGCCCCAGCCACCTTTCATCGGCAGCACTGGCCACTGCACTGGCTTCAATGTCTCTCTTACAGCCTAACAGCAATACTGCCAAGAGCCAGAGGCACAATGTAGGTTCTCTTTAAGGACCCTGGCTGGAAATGATAGGAAAATATTAGGTGAGGATAGAAAATGGTGGTTTTTATAAAGGCTGGTTTTAGCCAGCATCTCTGTGTTGTTCCTCTTCCCCCTTCTTAAAAAACTATTTTAGAGTGTGTGTGCATGTACCACACGTATGCAGAAACCCTTGAGAAGTCAGAAGACGGCACTGGATCCCTTGGAACTGGAGTTTTAAGAGGCTGTGAGCCGTCATGAGGATGCCAGGAACAGTGCCCCCAGGACCTCTGGAAGCAGCAAACTCTTTAACTGCTGTGCCTGGAGCTTCTCCTTTATTAGCACAGGAATCTGGGTACCAGGACTGACTGCCTCAGAGTCCTGGACTTCAAGAGCAGCATCAGACACCGGGAAGAGTCAGTGTGCATTTTCAAATGTCAGCTTCCCCGTCAGCAAGACTGCCTGGGAGGTAAGGGTGCCAAGTCCCTCCAGGGCTACGCATTAGATGTGTGCAGAGCTCCTGCCGCCCACGGGCTGGTATTCTGGGACCACAGGAATGCTTAACTATACGTCTGTGGTCTAGGGCTTTCCTTGGTCAACTATTATATTTCAGATTCCCCAGTTCCTAAATGATTCAGCTTCAAAGCTACACCTCTTGTCACCCAGTGATAAACTGATAGGCAAGAGGACTGTAACAGCAACAGTCTACGCCTCCAAGCCCAAACCAAAAAGGACAAAAGTGACAGATAAAAAGAGGTTATGCTAAATAGAAGACTAAAAGCTCTTATGAAAATCTAGCTCAGGGTGGCCGGTGGCCCAGCACTCGGGAGGCAGAGACAGGCAGATCTCTGAGTTCAAGGCCATCAAGGCCAGCCTGGTCTACAGAGCAAGTATCAGGACAGGCTCCAAAGCTACAGAGAAACCCTGTCTCAAAAAAAAAAAAAAAAAAAAAGAAAAGAGAAAGAAGAAAGACAGAGACAGAGATGAGCTTGCACAGTCCTATCTCACTTAAGCATCAGCCTTTGAATGGAGACCAAGTGATCACATTACAAATCAGGTTGTTAAAGACAAGATGGTTAATAGAACAGAAACTGTTACAAGGAGACTGAAGCCTTCCCATTTGAGCACCTCACCCACAGCAGCAAGTAACAGAGCAGGAGGAAGGGGGACCAGTGAGCATTTGTCTCTGGTTGAACACTGTAGTCCTGGGGCTCTCAGTGACAGTAATTGTGTATACACGTGCACCAATGGCCCCTTGCATCTGTGTGGGTCTATGTCTGAAAATCCAACCAAATGCAGACAGAAAGCACTTAGGAATCCCACACACATACGCACAGGCCTTTTGCTTGTCATTACTTCCTAAGCAATAAATTGTGACAACTGTTTGCATCTACATTGCAACTGGTATAAATAGCAACACAGGATAAAACACATGGGGAGAGAAAACCTAAGTTACATGAAAATATTCTTCCATTTTATAAGGGTTTTGAGCATCTACAGATTTCAGATTTTAGTATTCCTAGGGCCTTGAAACCAGAGCCTCAATCAAGAGCTGATTGATGAAGCCTGTGCGCATACATGTCTGTGCTTCCAATTCCGGAACATGTAAGCTGTTAAGACTCACCATGACAGGACTGTCATGTACAAGGTTGAAACACAGGCCAGATTTCTGGTGAAAGCTTCTAAATAGGAAGTCTGGATAAATACCAGTCGGCAGAGTAGAGGCTGGAGCACTAGTTTTAACTGAAGTGGACTTGGAATCTATCACAGACTTCTCCTAATGTTAAACTGCTCTGCGTTGTAAGAAAGCCAAGAATAATGTTCAGAGGGCTAAACAAATTCAGCGCTCAGTAAGGACCAGGGACGACTACCTATGTCATGACAGAGTCTCGCACGGTCTTCACGGCACACCCTTGTTTACAGGGTACAACAACCTCATGAGGTAATGTCTCTGTACTGAGCAACATCCCCCTAGCAAGGCTAAAACTGCAGTAGGCTCACCCTAGAGACAGTTTAAATCTCCTGACTTCATACTCGGTCCTGTTGGACTACACGGTGCGAGTCTGGAATTTCTTAGAAATAATTTATAAAGATACATCTTGATTCATAAAGGATACTCAAAAATTTAGTCCTTCACAGAGGTGGGAGTAAAGATACAATCTTACACATTCGTGGATAGGTACTGGATAGATAAACAATGTCTAAAATCCTACTGAATGCAATTCATACACTGAGCTAGGAGTTTGAAAAGATAACCTTACTTGGGAAACTGAGACGCTTAGCAGAATTTTCTGTACTAATGGCAGGTCCTTCACTGTTGCTGACATAAGTAGCCGCTGGGCCGCACAAAGCTAGCGTGACTAAAGAACACAGGTTTAACATAATTTTCATGTAAACAGCCTTTGCAGTTCGTCTCTAACATACCTGACAATACAGACGGAAAGCCTGCATTTTAAAACCGTATTATACAGATCTGAGCCAAATGTGATGGTAGATGCTTGTAATCCCAGCACTTGGGAAGCAGAGGCAGGAAGAGAGAGTCTAAGACCAGGCTGGGTTAAAGAGGGTTTCATGGCAGCCTGAGCAACAAAACAAAACCCCATCTCAAACAAAACAAAACAAAAAACCCAAAACATGTCAATACTTATTCCTGGTACTATCAAGGATGGAAAAAAAAAATCGGTGTTGCTATTTAGGCTGAAACAGATGACCTCTGTATTTGGTACACTTATTTTTAATTAAAAGGAGTAAAATTCTGGTTCTGTTGAACTGTGCTGTGGAATCTATAGCCACATTAGTGGAGGAAATTAATACATGCAAATACATTTGAAAGTCTGGAAATAGGAAAGGAGCAAGGAAGTGGACTGCAGGGGGCTGCCACAGTCTGGATCTGGAAATGTCCCCAAAAGGCCATGTGCTGAAGGCTTGTTCTCCAGAACATTTAAGAAGTGCTGCCTGGTGTGGAGAAGTCAGGTAACTGAGGCACGCCCTTCACAGGATACTGAGACTCTTCCTCTTTCCCTCTTTGCTTCCCAGCTGCCACACAGCGAACAGCTTGCCGGCCCATGCTTTCCCACCAGGATGTACTGTCTTAATATAGGATCAAAGCAGCAGGGCAGCTGACCATAGCCCAAACCCTCCAAAACCCTGAGTCAAAATAAAGCTTCTTTCCTCATAAATGGATCATCTGAGGTATTGTGTTAAGTGACAGAAAGCTGAATAACATACTGTGCAATACTAATAGGCCTGCCCTTCACAGCAGGCGAGGCATCAGACTCTGCTTCCGTGCAGTGACCCATACAAAATTAACACAAGAGCACGAGGAAGAAAGGCAAGGCCTGCCAAATCTACCCCCAGTGTGCTAGATGGTAAGCAATCTGAAATGCAATAATAGTAACTCAGTTACTAAAGACTCTGTGAAGTATTTCAACACACAATATTGGAGCAAGAAACGTGAACATACTTGATTTGAAGACATATTCTCAACTTTCATTAGTGATGAGTAGCTCCTAGAAGAAAAAAGATTCAAAGTGAGGTTATTGCTCAATAAGCAGCTCATGGGTAGCTACCACCCTAAAACCCACATCTCGCAGATGGTTACCACACTGGCTGAAGGCTGAAGCCAGTTGTTGAAACTACCCACTGATGAAAGCGGCACACAAGAGTGCCTTTTGGAAGGCCACATTTGCTCCAGGCTCCCTCCTTTTAACCCAACTGCCCCAACACCTTTTTAGATGCCAAAAAGGCATTTCCAGACTTTCGGTCCACATCCAACATAAAACATCCCCCATGAAAAGAAATGCATTTCTTTCTCCTGTTGCCTAGAATGGCGTCACTGTCTATTCCACTTCAAGCCAGAAACCCAGGAGTCATTCTCAGCTTTTGTCCTCAACCCAAGCTACCATCAAAATGGATCTTATCCCGTCACCAGGGAATTTGCCTCTCACTGGTAGATCTTCTCTACCTCCAAGTCACCACCATAGTCCAAGCTACATCATAGTCCAAGTGTGGTGTGGACAACTGCCAATCACTTAACTTCCACCGACACGGCCTCTGGCTCCCTCTATAACTGAACAGGCAAAGAGCTCTTACTAAATCACAAGCCATGCCTGCAAAACCCAACACTTAGGAGGCTACGACAGGAGACTGCCACAAGTGAGAGGTCAGCCTAGGGCAAGTAGCCAACTCCTGGTCATGCTGAACTACAGAGTGAGATAGTGTCACAAAAAATTAACTGGCTCACTCACTCAAAAGCCTCATCATTGCTTGAAACGTCAAAAACATTGTGTATGCATGTAAGTGCAGCATGCGCACTGAGTCAGAGAATGGCTCTTCATCCGCCATGAGTTTTGAGGATCAAACTCAGCTTGTCAAGTTTTGGGGACAAAATCTTTTACCTGCAAAGGCATTGCTCCAGCTCTGCTTGAGACTTTGATGACATCACAATGCTCAGGAGGAAGACAAACAGGCAAAAAAGGCCCCTGCATGGCTTGGCTCCATGTTCCTTGAGCCTTCTCGATCTAGTATTCCAAATATTTGGGACCTTGGTCCTGTTTCATTTTGTTGCCTCCTATATAAGGACCCTGAGCCTATAGAATGGCTGGCTAGCACACTCCTTAGTTCTGATACCAGCTTCTAGAATTATTCTACCAGGGAATACAGTTTCATGTATTCATTCATAACACAATGACTAACTACACATGCGAAATGTTGTCTTGTTCAAGGGGTCACAAGGCTCTGCAGAACTTACAATCTACACGAGGAGTCCGGGCGCACAGAGCAGTGACAGCAGACAGCAGTAGGGGTTTGGGTGTAGTGGTACTTCTGTGATCCCAACTATATGGAGTCTAAGGCAGGGGGATCATAAAGAGACTAGCTTGAACAACTTGGTGAGACTGTGTCTCAAGAAAAAAATGTTTTAAAGGAATATAGCTCAGTCAGTTGTAGAGTGCATGCAAGCACAAGGCCCCTGGTTCAATTTCCAGTCTTTTAAAAAGGGTAATGAACACTGGGCGGTGGTGGTGCACTTCTTTAATCTCAGCACAGGTTGAGGCTGAAGGAGTTCAAGGTCAGCCTGACCAAGGTCAGCAAGAACCAGGACTGGCTCCTTAGCTACCTCGAAACCCTGCCTTGGGGGTAGTGGGGGAAGGTAATGAGCAATAAAAATGCAGGGGTGGAGCAGTCCCCTCTTAGAGACTGGTCGTCCTCTAACCAAGGTTTTGTGCTGATGCCTTCTATATGCTGCTCCTGACTACAAGCCCATTTCTCCACAAACACCCCACAACACCTGTAACTATGTGAATCTTTCCAAGTCACTAAATGCACCATTTTCCAGGTTTACTTGCTCGTGTAAGACCCTGACACTGGTCCTGCATCAGAGGCAATGGATTCAGAATTACACAGGTCTCAGTTTCCTCTCTACCGCTTACAGCTGTCCAGTCACATGTGAAACTCCTTGCTGAAGACAGCTCTGCCTGGAAACCACGTTTATGTCTTTAAGCTGATGACACACTGGCCTGTGACTTCCCACTGTACTTCCATCCTGAGATTCAGCCTCACTTACAAAGTCCCAACTTACATTCCCCAGTTTCAAACCCCCCAGCTCCTCTATCATAACGGCCCACTGCGGATATGCTATCTACCCAACGCTATTTTCCTGATCATTGCTTTTGCCTTTTGGTCATGGCCTATAAGGCAGACTCGATTTCATGTTCTTAAGTGTTTGATGTGATAATTCAGAAAGACAAATAAAACACAAAATTAAAATAAAGCAGGTAAGCAGCACAGAGTTGATCTGTGGCTAGAAGGTTCAGAGACAGAACTTAAAGAGACGCTAGCACGGTAAGTGTACAGATTACAGGGTAGGGGGCGGGGAGCCCCAGGCTTCACTGGAGGACCTGGGCTGACAGTAAGACCCTGTGTCTCAAAAGTTCAAAAACAAGTCCACAAAATGTTGAAAGCACAAAGTCTGCTGCTGGACTTTTAAAAACTGAAGGACTGAGTTTGTGGAACAAGCCCTGACAGGCTGTTATCCTTTGACACAGTGGCCCCGCCTCAGGTTCTGCCTCCACAGCCTCTGATGGAACACAAGAGAAACAGGGGCCACACAACTGCAGCTCACAAGGTTGGTTACGACTAGGTGAGAATGGAGGGACTGGCTGAACTCTGGGACAGAGTTTATACTGCATGATGGAGAATTCTCCCCATTTCCATGAATACTTTTGCTATAGATACTCTGAAAACAAATCTAGAAGACACTATGGTGCACATATCACAAATGACATCCACAGACACCCAGGAGTTCCATGGCTACAAGTTATAAGGACAGCTTCCCGTTAAGGACAACAAGAGGGGCCTCAGAGACAGAGCTCTGGGATGGAACAATCGCCAAGTGTGCATGAGGCCCTCATTCAATGCCCAGCACTACATAAAGAGGAGAAATAAATAATAAACAAATAAAGTGAAATAACTTTATGGTTGGGGTCACTGCAACAGGAGCTGTCTGAAAGGATCGCAGCACTAGGAGGGCTGAGAACACAGGACTAGAAGCACACGGCGCTGGAACACATTGCAGATGGGACAGTTATGACAAGGAGATTCCTGGGATGATGTGATTATGTCTGATCCTTAAAGCAGAGAAGGCACAAGAAGGGGCAACAAGCCACAGAATGTGGGCAGCCTCTGCAAACCGGAGTCTCCTCTAGAGCCCTCCGGAAGGGAATTGCCCTGACGACTTCTTGTTTGCATTAGTCAGAACTCCTCAGTCTGTCCTTTTCTTTGAGGAGTTAAATTTGGGGCCATCTGTTATGGAGCAGCAGAAAACTGATACAGTCAGCGTTCTCACGGCCACCTTCACTGAGACTTCTGGAGCCAACCTGTATGTTAACAGCTGTCTACAACTGCAAGGCACTGAAGCAGGCCCCATCACACTAACGATGTTCAACTTTCTAAGGGCAGAAAAGGCTGTGGAAACAGCTTTGAGTTAGTCAGCTTCGCGTCTCTGTCCCAACGGCACAGCTGCGCAAGACTACACACTCCCTTACCTTTTCCTTCTCAACAGACCGGATTCTGAGGAAAGCTCACAATGGCTTACAGTGAAGGACAACACATTCAACACTTGGAGCTTTAATGTGCCCTCCTCCCACCAGAAAATCTGTGAGCAGAGCCCTCGGGGATAACCTGTGTCAGCCAACAGCAAGGCCACAGCCCCATCATACCTAAGTTCATCCATTTCCCGTTTCTTCTTCATTTCTTCTTTCTCTCTCCTCTTCATTTCCTGAATCTGGGCTTTTTTCTCATTCCTCTCTTCGCGGTCTCGGCTTTCTTTCTCTGCTGCTAGGTCAGGAAACTTCTCCGATTTGGTCTTTTCTAATCGATTCAAGATTTCATTCACTTTCTTCTCTACGGTCACAATTTTTACCTTTGAGGGAGGTAAGGGGGAAAGTACTTAGCCTTTTTTCTCTCATCTAAGAGGGGCAAGTCTTGGGCTTTCCTCACCCAGTGTAACACCCTTAGGAACATCACAGTCAGCCTGGAGCCGGGCCCCGCCTCCCGTGGTGGCATGAACACTTACATCCTTCTGCCTGTGAAAGCCTATCTGCCCCACATCCATGTCAGCTGTTTTCTTCAGGTTAGACCAAGGCGTGTATACCACATTAACGTTGTTCATCTTGCAGCCTGCCGAGAGAGACTGTCTTCAGGCAGGAAACATGAAACCGAGTGGCGTAGCCCTCACTCACAGCAAAACACCACCTACCCATCCCGGACAAGGCTTGAGATTGGAGATCTTGACACCTCCGATGTCACAAAGCACGAAAGACAAGTGGAAAGTCAAACATGAAGCCAAAGTGTTACAGTGGGAAAAGCAAGGGTAAACAACTAACATCAGGGGCTTCCAAGAACTCCCCAAAATTGAACACAAAATTACCATGTGCATAGTTTTCAAGAGAAAAGAAACAAGGGAGTCTCCCTAGACTTCAAGAGAAGGAATCTCTGAGGCAGTAATGGGTAACCAGTAATATACAGCTATAGCCTGGGATTTCCGAGAGCCAGCCTGGCAATACAAGGGGCTGGAGCAATGGCTTAGTAGTTAGAAACACTAGAAACTCTTCTAGAGGACCCGGGTTCAATTCCCAACACCCACGTGGTGGCTACAATTGTCTGTAATCTGACACCTTCTTCTGGGCTCCAAGGGCACCAGACATTCACATGGCATAGACACACATGCAAACACAACACCATACACATAAAATTACATTTAAATCTCTAAAAAAGAAAACCTGAAACAAACCCCTCTAATGTTAAGATCTGATGACAAACGATGGCAGCGGAGCCACGGGACACACCTCCTTAGCTACCAGCACTGCACTGCTGCCGGGACTTGAGGAGTGGGAGATGAGCTGCTACTCCCTTGACAGGCAGCAGAACTGCCCCCTCCTCAGCCTTCTCCTCTGGGGTCCTCAGAAGCATGCCAAAATCAACAGCATGCTTGCTAAAATGGACTTCATTCCAGACACAGAAAAAGTACACACTGACTCGGAAAACACCCATAGGAAAACTGACCTTGAATGCTATTGGCCTTCACGAGGTGGGCGCAGTCCATGAGAACCTCCTTTGGAATGTCTTCTATCTTCTCTCCCTACAACATAAAATAAACCGAATGGTCCTCTTTGGTTACTGATGGTCACTGGGACACTCACAGCACCTGCTCTTACCTGTGGGACACGGGCTTACAGCAAGCAGGGGCTCTTCGGGTTGGTTACAGAACACTGAAAATGAAGTGCCCACACAGGATGCTACCTGAACTAAGAGAAGGTACTAACAGGGAAAACTACACTTTACACCTTTTAAGAACCATGCCGCAGATATTAACTGCAGTTATGGCCCAGGAGCTTTTGTCCTTCTTCTTTTCTGGAAAGCATGTGGAGAAATGGTGCCCATTCGGCATCTAGAAGTCTCCCTGCCTGAGGTCCCTATAACCGTCCTTTGAAAGAGACGCCTTGGAATTCTGGATCCCAAACATCTCACAGACCATCTTCCCCCAGCCAAAATCAGGGCGAGTTCTTGTGGTGGATCCCCATTATTTACCACCACAAGGGAGAAATGACAGAGATGCCACTTTCTCTACAGAAATTGCTATCAAACAAAGATCTGAGTAAATAAAGCTATTTCCAAAAATACAAAGACAATGGAGAAAATCAGTTTAGAATCAGGTTCTATTGGGCATGGGATTAAGGAAACAGCCATCAGACAACAAGTGCTACATAGAACTCAGTGCTGAAATAACTTTATCTCACTACTGTGCTTCAAACTTATATAATTTCCAAGTGTGTATGTGTCATGTGGTGTGTGTGTGTGTGTGTATAATGTGTGTATGTGTCGTGTGGTGTGTGTGTAGTATGTGTGTGTATGGTGTGGTGTGTGTGTGCAGTGTGTGTGGTGTGTGTGGTATGTGCGTGTGGGGGAGTGTGTGTGGTGTGGTGTCTGAGGGGTGAACCCAGAGCCTTCCTTCTACATGCTAGGTAAGTACTCTATCAATCACTAAATTACATTCCCAGCTACATTTAAAATTATGAATATATGGTGCTCATCACTAAAGAGTCATGAATTCATGTTTACATTCCGTTACCTTTTGCAATCGAAGGTATACATGAGCCGAAGAGAGTTTGTCCACGTGAAACCTGCAAGGAAGGAAACCACTTTTAGCAAAACAACCATGTCCTCGGCCACTTGCATCAAAAACATCCCACTCCAAGAAAGTACTCCCTGGGACTTATTATAAAAGTGTCGCCATCTCCAAAGGGCCGGCCAGCGACCTGGAGAGGCAAGAGGAACCCGAGAGCTGTGCAGCTGGCGTGGCTCCAAGCCAAGAGGAGTCAGAGAGTAAAGTGACATCCTGGGAGAGTGAAGCTTCACGTGACAAAAAGAGCTATCAGTGACCAAGGGCTTCAAGGAAGAATTGAGATTTGGCTGCCCCTGACTAAAGCACAGGCCAAGAAAAAACCAGGGAAAGAATTTCAATGAGAAAGATGGAAGAAGTCAGTGAAACTCCACTGCTGCTGACCTGGGAGCCTTTCAGGACTGCAGTCTAGAGAAGAGGAGAATATGGTTTCTGATATCTCAACTTTACAACGTTGGCAAAACAACCAAAAACAAGGATCAAGTTTAGATTTAGAAAAGTCAGCTAAGCAGACTACATCATTAAATGGATCAGACTTAGAATTCTTCCAATCCCCCAGCAAGCCCCACTCACAGACAATGGCATCAATGCGCATCCCTGAGTGGACACGGTCTCTGCGGCACTGGTGCTGTCCTAAAATCAGTCAGGATGCCCCACAGCACCGCTTCTTTCTTGGCATAGGACTCACTACATAGCTCTGGCTGCTGGGGGACCAATGGTCTTTTACTCTGTCACTTGTATTATTTTTAATAAAACGCTCATTGGCCAGTAGCCAGGCAGGAAGTATAGGTGGGACAACCAGGCAGGAAGTAGAGGCAGGACAACGAGAACAGGAGAATTCTGAGAGGAAAGAGTCAGTCTGCAGTCATCACAGAGAAAGCCAGACATAGAGCAAGCAAGATGTGACTGCCTCACCAAAAAAGGCACCAAGCCACTTGGCTAACACAGACAAGAATTATGGGCTAATGTAAGTTATAAGAGTTAATAAGAAGCCTGAGCTACTAGGCCAACTAGTTTATGATTAATGTAGATCTCTGTGTGTTTATTTAGGACTAAACAGCTGTGGGACCTAGTAGGACAGAAACCTCAGTCAACACCTGGCTGGTCTGGTACTAGCATTTTACTTACAGAGATTCTTCGGCCTCTGCCTCCTAAGTGTTGGGAATGAGGTGGGACATATCTCCACAGCACATTAAAGTCACGTTTCCTTAGGATCTGTACTAGGTAGTTTTATGTCAGCTTGACAGCAGCTAGAGTCATCATCAAAGGAGGGACCCTCAAATGAGACAATGTTTCTATAAGATGGGGCTGTAGGCAAATCTATTAGTGATGGATGTGGGGGATTCTGAGTAGAGCCACATGTCAGTGGGAGTTTGAGTTACCTAGCCCATTGTGGATGGGGTTATCCCTGGATTGGTAGTCGTGGATTCTATAAGAAAGCAGGCTGAGCATCATGGGAAACAAACCAGTAAGCACCACTCCTCCATGGCCTCTGCATCAGCTCCTACCTCCAGGCTCTTGCCCCGTGTGAGTTCCTGTCCTCACTGCTTTTGATGATGAATGTTACATGGGACTGGGAGTGAAATGAACCCTTTCTTCCCCAAGTCGTTTTTGGTCAAGGTGCTTTATCGCAGCAATAGTAACCCTAACTAAGACAGGGTTCTTATTATCCATCAATTTAATGCAATCTATTAAAATTGATGTGAATTTTTCATGCTTATAATTCATCAAATGAAGTTGACTCACTTCATTTGACAAAGAGATGGGCCAAGAATTCAAGCATCAAACAATGAACTGACCTCAGCTGAGAAGGAACACCTGCTACTCTTAACTTCTGCCTGTTTAGTGACAGTCTTTATTAGTGACAGTCCTTCCTACACACGCCTGGCACGGTGACTCCGTTAACTTTAGCTGGAGCTGTCCCTAACAAGGGTTAAGGAAGCCTATGGAAACTGAGCATAGTGGCAAAGCTTATAATTCCAGCAGACAGAAGTGTCGTAAGTTTAGAATCAGCCTGGACTACTTAGTAAAACCCTGTCCCAAAACAAAGAAACAAAACCCTAAGGAGGATTCATTGCACCCCCTACAGACTTCCCCAGGCTTTTTTTTGTTCTCGACATCTATTCTAGGTGTTAAAGGGTCATACATCCCCACTTGGTACAGGATATAGACAAGTATGATTCAGTACGAAGGCTAAGATTATGCTGTTTCTAATGTCCTCAAAGAAGCAAAATATCTTATTTGTTCTGGATACAGAACAATATTCAGACTTCAGGCAAATGATCCATGTTGCTTCTTAGTTTACTGAGAGCCAGGAATGGACACTACATAATATTTGATTCATGTTTTTCCAAACTGTTAATTTACTCATTTGCGTTCCCATGTAAAATTCATATTAATTATCACCTTTATTTGGGCATTTTTGTACCCTGAAAAATCCCTTTTATAAATCTAGAAATTTTGTATATTTCATTCTCCTCTCAGAATCTTTTTTTTAAAAAAATATTTATTATGAATACAGTGTTCTGCCGCCATGTGCCTCCATGCCAGAAGAGAGTACCAGAACTCTCATAGGTTGTTATGAACCACCATGTGGTTGCTGGGAATTGAACTCAGGACCTCTGATAGAGCAACCAGTGCTGTTAACCTCTGAGCCCTCTCTCCAGTCCCTCCTTTCAGAATCTTAAGGAAAATATTATGCTGTGAACTGACCTCAAGTGAGAAGGAACACCTGCCACTCTGACTTCTGCTTACTTAGTGGCAGCTCTTTATTAGTAAGAGCCCTTCCACTAGCAACAGTAGCTATAGCAGATTCTTTTTCTTCAAGGTCTCCTATATGGAATGCTGTCAATAGAAATATCAAACTAATTCAATATATACTACGAGTTCATACTTAGGTATGAACTCATAAGCACTCATGAGAGTATCATGGCTAGAATGGTGGTTTGAGTAAGAATGGCCCCCATGGGCTCATATATTTGAATACTTAGTCACCAGGGAGTGGAATTCTTAGAAAGGAATAGGGAAGTGTGGTGGGTATGTCAGTGCGGTGGGCTCTGAGGTTTCAATAGCTCATGCCAGCCCCAGTCTTTCTCTCTGCCTGATGCTCTCAGCTACTGCTCCAGTGCCATGTGTGCCACCACACTCTCCACCATGATGATGATGGACTAAGCCTCTGAGACTAAGTAAGGTCCAAATACATGCTTCCTTTTCTAAGAGTTCTGTGGTTACGGTCTCTTCAGGCTTACATTTACATAGTTACAAAGGGCAGAGACCAACAGAAATGCAGGGTTTGAAGTAATTCAGAGCAAACTTGCTGTGTTTGCTAAGTCTTTCTAGTGTTCCTAACGATGCCCACTTGAAGTTTAAATTATGCCCACTTTTAGCCTCTTGTCCTTGTTATGTTCCCATCCCTGCTCATCTTGATCCCCTTCACTAACTCGGAGACTAGAATTTTCGATAAAGGAACAGTTACTTGAGGGTGTAGAGGCACAGGCAGTGAGCGGCTCAGTTTCTTGAAGGGAGGGCTGTGCAAATACTGTGCATTTGGCAGTCTGGAGGTAGCAAAGACACACTTCTCTCTTTTCCTCGCTTGAAAACCGATTTATTTCTAATCTCATTTAACGCCTAGAAGAGTCTTTGCTTAAAGGAACCTCAGAAGGTTTACCAGACAGACTCAGCTGCTGCCACAGGTAAATCCCCCAAGGCAGCGTCAGGGGAATATCAGGTTAACATCAGAATGCAGAAGAGCTCAGGGCCACTCTTTTGTCCAGGACAATCCCTGGCAGATTGTCAGGACTGACAGCACAGGAACTGGAACAGGGCCCTGAGGTTCGGGGCTATTCCAGCAGCCCTGAGTTCTCAAATAACTTCTGGAAATAAAAGTCAACTGTGCTGAACTTTGGTCATTAATCTCTGGACTATTAAAGGTGCCAAAAGGGATCTCTAGGTACCTGTCGATATAAGCCTGGTGAGTCTCAAGCTTAAAAAAAAAAAAAAAAAAAAAAAAAAAAAAAAAACCTCAAGCAAACTGTCTTTCAAGATATATTTTAATATGTAACCTTTCCTACATAGGCAGCTATCCTCAAATCTGTATGCTAACGTACAGCATCAGTGAACATGGTACCTCTAATTCTAACACCTAGAAAACTGAGAGAAGAAATTTCTGTGTTTTCAAAGGCAGCCTGGGTTACACAGTGAATTCCAGGGAAGCCTGAAATAGAAATAGTCAAACTCTAGCTTGAAAAAAATGAAGGGGCAAAAAGTATAGCAGGTAACTGCCTAACAGACACAGACAGTGCATCGGAGAGCCCGGCATCTACAGGAACTACTTCAGCTGGGGACAACAGCCACGCAAAGGAGAGACAACAGGAAGCAGTCCTTGGGAGGAAACTTCGAGGGGGTGTTTGTAGGATGGCAGCAAGTGAGTTGAGTGGGAAGTCAGTAGATGTATGGAACTCTCATTATGTGCCAGCACTAACAACCTGAGTAGTTCACGAAGCAGGTGAAGAGTTGTCCTGTTGAAGACATAGGGCCTTCTGAAGAAAGGCACAAATTCCAGAAATTCTGAGCAGTACAATCTGCCCTAAGCAGGGGCCCTAAGCAGGCCCTAAGCAGGGTCTCATCTGATGGTGCATTTGAGCTGAGAAGCCAGGACACTGTGCTGGAACAGCTTTTGTTTTTATACGGCTTTAACATTCCTTGTGTGTCGGCTACATCCTGGTTCTCAGTGTGGACTTTAGAATGATAGGTGAACATGCCCACCAGGGCCATGAACTAGAGCTCTGTACAACCAAGTAGGTAGAAGTCCAAGAGGTCCTTTGGGGAGGCCCCGCAGATATGTGGAGGCTTCTGAGCCGCAGGTAAGGGGGAGCAAGTGGAGCTTGAGTTACTCTCCATACAATACTTCCCTGTTAAGTGCTCAGTGCCGCACACCTCACTGAAAACTGAACCAGCGCTTCTGAAAAGTGGCCATCTAACCTCATAGCACTCCAGGGAGATAAGGGGGAGTTCTCCAGCCCACAGCTGGAGAAAAGAAAGAGATCTGTAGAGCTACAGCAATGGGTCTGGGGGTGGGAGTGGGGGGTGCGGTGAACTGAAGCCAGAAGAACGGCGCCCTTAAGGAGAGAGCGAATCAATGATTTGGAAACTGAGCTGTGCCTGTGAGATCCTGGGCTGGGCCAGTAATAGCCAGTGCAGACCTGTTCTGTCCCTCATCTGTAAAACAGGTATGATAGCAGTACTTCATAAATGCTGAGAAATGTATTGACACTTGACAATATTTGGCAGAGTTAAGCGCTTGAGAAATGTGCACTAAGTGTTGTGGGGTATTATTTTAAGATGTGTTACATTAATTTATGCTGTGGAATATTTGTTTAATGATGCAAGGATGTGTTGCATTCTTTTATGTTGCATTTGTTTAACTCTGTGAAGCTGTGCTACTTTGCCTGCCTATAACACCTGATTGGTCTAATAAAGAGCTGAAAGGCCCATAGCAAGGCAAGATAAAGGACAGGCAGGGCGGCCAGGCAGAGTGAATAAAAAGAATGAGGAAGAGGAAAGAGCGAGAGAAGAAGAGGACACCAGGGGCCAGCCACCCAGTCACACAATCCACGGAGAAAGAAGGAAAGAAAGACATGTAGGATAGAGAAAGGCAAAAGTCCAGAGGCAAAAGGTAGACGGAATAATTTAAGAAAAGCTAGATAGAAACAAGCCAAGCTAAGGCCAGGCAATCACAAGTAAGAATAAGTCTCCATGTATTTATGTGGAAGCTAGGTGGTGGGCCCCCAAAGACCAAAGAGCTAAGAAAAAAAAAAAAAAAAAAAAACTACAGCCAGGTAAACAGGGCCTGAGAACTTATCCAGGGAGAATGATACTCCACTCAAATGGTTGAGACTAGGTTCCAGGAGAGAGAATATGACGGTCAGAATAAGCAGTGGAAAATGGCCATGGAAAAGAAAGTGGCTAAAAAGGTGTGTTGGGAGCCCGCACATTTCTCTTGGGTCATAGGGGTGGAGCACTGAGGGAAACCACAGCTATTTACTCATGAATGCTAGAAACAAAACACCACGTAGGAGGTGTTTTAATTAATTAAAGGAGGCAGGTAGATGGTTATGTCTAAAAATCTAAATGATAACCTAAATGAAGCAGAATAAAAATTGCAACTTACCAAATATCTTCAGGCCAGCCATACTTTATCAGATCTTCATCTACAGTAAGATACAAGAGGATGGAAAAAGAAATTAAGAAAAACTGTTAAGTGGAAATATCCAGGATTTTTATTGTTGGGAAGGGAAAAGCAGCCCATACCCCTTCACTTTCTCCTCTTCCTTAAAGGAGACAACAGTGGCAGAACTAGGAAGCTTGAAAAGAAGGACAGCTTTTTTTTTTTTTAATGATTTATCTAACTTTATTTTATGTGCATTGGTGTGAAGGTGTCAGATCTCGTGGAACTGCATTTTCAGACAATTGTGAGCTGTCATGTTGGTGCTGGGATTTGAACCCATGTCCTCTGGAAGAGCAGTCAGTGCTCTTAACTGCTGAGCCATCTCTCTAGCCCCAAGAAGGACAGCTTTTACAGTCAGACAATATACACTACATGGCTTTTGTCACACTTCCAATTCAAAGCCCAAAGATGTTTCCTTTGAATGAAACAAATACTAGAAAAAAACTTCAGCAGCTGGGATGCTTAAATGCTAAAATGATTTTGTTCAAACTTTAAAACAGTGGGTTACATCATTATCATCATCATCGTGATCTGGGACACATTGGCTGTTCAGTGGCTGCATTGCTTGCCTAATGTTCACGAAGCCCTAGGTTTGATCCCTAACACCACAGAAGCCGAGTGTGGTTCACACAGTCTGTGATCCCAGCAATTGGGAGGTAGAGACAAGAGTATCAAGGTTCAAGTCATCCCTGGCCGCATAAAAAGTTAAGACCAGCCTGGAACATGTCTCAAAAGTACAGACAGATAGACAAAAACCTTGAAAATTCAGCAGGGTATGGCTGCATACACATGAGAAGCTGAGAAAAGATGGTGAGTCTGAGGACATCTTGGACTAAAAGGCTGATCAAGTCAGCTTAGTGAGACCTTGTAAGGCCCTGTCTTAGAACAGTGTCAACGAAAGAAAACAAACAAATCTTTGATTGTATACTTAAGAATATTATGGACAAAATATGCTTAAGAAGAAAATAAAAGTCATATCTGGAAACTAACTAGCAGAGAAAGGAGCTGAAAGTGTGAAAAGGAATTGTTCTGGGAGGAAGTGAGTTTTGTGGGATATTTACAATGTGTAAAGACATTGCTGCGATCGGTTTAATAAAGGGCTGAATAGCCAACAGCTAGGCAGGAGGTATAGGCAGGACTTCTGGGTAGAGAGAGGAAGCAGGAGGAGATAACTGAGGCACAGAGGAGATGCCAATGAGACATGGAGTTGGACATACTGAGTACAAGAAAAGAAAAAAGCCCATGGTAAAACAAAGCTTCATAGAAATAGGTTAATTTAAGTTATAAGAGCAAGTTAGAAACAAGCCTAAGAAATAGGCTGAGCTTTCATAATTACTAAGTCTCTGTGCCATTATTTGGGATCTGGCTGGACAGAGAAAGACTTGTTACAAGGAAGAGTTTTGGGAGCA
This sequence comes from Alexandromys fortis, assembly GCF_014885135.2. Taxonomy (NCBI): domain Eukaryota; kingdom Metazoa; phylum Chordata; class Mammalia; order Rodentia; family Cricetidae; genus Alexandromys; species Alexandromys fortis. Next base: position 701,210 of record NW_026067956.1, read on the forward strand.
TGATGAAAGAGCTACTAGAGGTGAGGACCTGACTTTTATTATTATAAGAATTATATTATTAGCTGATATTTAAGCTGTACATGTGGCAGGTAAGTACTGGTTAGAACTTCAAGGAAACCATGGGATTCCTATGTGAAGATTTTAGATGTATCTAAGAAAGAATAGCCTACTACTGGCTAAGATATATACAACTCATAGGAGTGGGCACTTGGTGATAGTAGAGACCAGGAGGTTTCTGGCAGACATCAGGAATTTACTATGTGAGTGGGAAGCTGGGCAAATAAGTAAGGGAAAATATTAGTTGCAAAACATTTCTAAGTGTGCTATGTATGGCTGAGGCCACCTGCTGGCTAAGAAGAGAAAATACCTGTCTTAAAAATTCCACTCCGGTTTTATCCACTGCTTGCTTAGAAACTGCAGGGCTATGAGAAATAAATGGGAGGTACTAGGCATATCCCCAATAGGAGCTTTAAAACACAGCTCCCTTTCTTATTGGGATAAATTGGAAGGGCCGATACCTCCACACAACTCCAAAGTTTCCTGATGAGCAAATATTCTATACATACACAATAACACAAAACACAAGAGGGCTCTAGACATCAGATTCAGGGCTGTGGAAACAGATGCTCATCGAGGTGTGTGTCTCTAGGCATCAATTCTACTACAAATACAAGACCTTTCTCAGGTCAGTGCCTCAAGCCCCATTCACCATCCCTTCCACAGCATGTGCTAGAAATCACTGCATTTTGCCTACACTTTAAAAATGCCCTACATTTCAGAGCAGTTTTAGCTTCACAACAAAATGCAATGCTTTGGTTATGTCTGTATGTCTGTGTGTATACACCTGAATGGAGCTAAAGTCCTACCAATGTCTTCCTCACGGAGGTTGGAATGAGGCCCCCCAAACATAAGCCCTCAGTGAAGAGAAGACAACCACAGAAGGAGGAGAGAGACAGGTGGGAATGTCTTGCCCCCTGCACCCCAGTTATACAGTGCAAAACCTGCATTACTCACGCAGCAGCCGGGTTATAAGTGCTTCCCAGAAGCCGCAGTTTCAGGCTCCACCTCTGATGTAGTAGAAAGATGTTGGAAACTATTAAGGTGTGTGACTGTTGTTTATGCTGCATCTGTTTAACTCTGTGAAGCTGTGATTCTTTGCCTGTTTAAAACACCTGATGGTCCTAATAAAGAGCTGAACAGCCAACAGTGAGGCAGGAGTAAGGATAGGCGGGGTTGGCAGGCAGAGAGAATAAATAGAAGGAGAAAGGAGGAGCAACGAGAGAACAAGAAGAGGATGCCAGGGGCTAGTCACCCAGCCAGCCACAGAGTAAAAAGGAAAAGAAGATATACAGAACTAAGAAAAGGAAAAAGCCCAGAGGCAAAAGGGAGTCAGGATAATTTAAGAGAAGCTGGCAAGAAACAAGTCAAGTTAAGGCTGTGCATTCATATCTAAGAATAAGCCTCCACAGGTGATTTATTTGGGAGCTGAGTGGTACCCCCCACAAAACTAAAAAGAGTTAAACTTCGCACAACAGAAAGTAAACCATATTTGGCATCAGACTTGCGTTCCTATCCACTCTAAATAACTATGGCTCTATAGTGGTGGCTTACTGTTCACTGTAGAACAGGGAAACAGACAGCATCCTTTCCTTCATGAGACCAGGAGGATGCTGGGGGTCAAGTGAAAATAATCAGTGATATTATGGGCTATGAGGAATAACCTAAAACTCAAGTATTCATGTAGTATGGATGACGTCACCATTAGGTCACATCTTAGTCAAAGCCATAAATTCATTACAATGAAAAATTGCTTCAAAATGTGTTGTGTTGTTTTATTTTGTTTTTATCTGTTGTTTCTCTCTTCATAATGATACACTTTAAAAAAAAAAAAAGATTTCTTTATTATGTATACACACACCAGAAGAAGGCACCAGATCTCATTATAGATACTTGTGAGCCACCTGTGGTTTCTGGGAATTGAACTCGGGGCCTCTGGAAGCGGCCAGTGCTCTTAACCTCTGAGTCATTTCTCCAGCTCATGATACAGACTTTTAATCGTACCAGCTCTGCTTTATGGCAACCATTTTTTTTATCTTGTTTAAAAATGAAAATTACTGGCAAATATCTCTTACTGAAGAATGGTATGTGTGCCTCTTTTAATGCACACAAACTGTCCGATTCTAACTGCCATCAATGTCAAACTGCACCTGACTAGACACCAACAGTTCTTGTAAGAAACAGGAAAAATAGACAAGGAGTACCAAAAGTTTAAACACCTATACAGTGCGACCGACCAGTCAGCTCTCCAGACTTACTGAGGTAGTGGCACCCAGCCCCAGGGACAGTGTTCCTAGAGAAGCAAGGTGGGGAGTGGCATCTGGGAGCTTAAGAAGCTCCAGTAGTCTCTCAACCAGCTAACAAGTGTTCACAGGGGTTAGGCACTCCACAGGTCCTTCCCTTGACAACCTTTTGCGGTAGCTACAGTCCATGAGCCTCTCATAGCTAAGAAATCTGAGGGCCAAAGAGGTTGCACAACCACAGCGTGTTTGCTAAGGAGCTGATGCTGGTACGACTTCACAGCTGTCTTGTCTGAACCCTCGCTCTACTCCAGGAAGAAAGCAGCTGTTTTTCCATCTCAAGGAATGATACCCTCTCCAGTTCCTCTGAGGTTCTGCCTTCCTCACCTCCACACTGTGAGCAAACTCTGTGCTCTCTCCACTTAGGTCAACTTAGCTAGCCACAGTGGTTCACGTGCAGAAGCTCAGCATACGAGGGGCTGAGGCAGGAGGATCGCTATGAGTTCTAAGCCAACCTGAGCTATAGAGTGCAAGCTTGTCTCAAGGGAAAACAATTGCTCAACTGGGTCTGGCATGTAACTTAGCTGCAGTATTTGCCATCAGTGTTCACGAGGCCCTCAGTTCCACCATCCCCTCTAACGCTGGAATTATAGTCACATAAGGCACATGAACTACAACTAAGCTGCACACCAGACCCAGCGGAGTAAGACAAGCAGAGGAGAAAGCTACGGAGAGGCCGGCCAACCGGTGGAACCATAATCAGAGAGGACCGCATCTGCTATTCGGTGGCAGAGTAAATACAGTTACCAAAGTCTAGGCCAAAGTAGCTAGAAGACAGGATGTTGAATTCTCTAACCGACAAGGAATGATCAACGTTTGAGGTGACAGATATGCTATGGGTTCCAATCGGACCCCCTCACAATGTGTGTATGGACTCAAAAAATATGGCCAATTGTTGTTCGTCAAGTATAATTTCCAAAAGGAATGGAAGAAATTAATAACAAAAACCGTAAACGCAACAAACATCACTCACCTGCCTGCAAATTCAAAATCAAATGCTTTCATAAACTTACTTTCGTATTTATCCTTTCCCATGTAGATGGTGTACGTGGATGAGTTAACTGAAACAGAAACAAAAAGACAATTAGTTAAATTCACCAACAAACCTGCTTCACAGGAAACCCAAGTGTCAAAGGCTCTGATAAGGAGCTGCAAGCCACACCTGACTTACCCATCAGCTCTTATATCCTTCAATAACAAGTTTTATACTTTCAAGTAACCGGTAACAGCAGGACACAATTAAACCATAGCAAGAGCATTATAGGCCTACTGCCCTCAAAATAGTATCTCGTCCCCAAAAATGACGTTTGCCAATACTTATTGCTGAATGGTTTGTTTTCTCCTTTTCAGGGAAATAGCTTTTGATTTGTTCCTTCACAGCAGGATAAAGTTTAACGGCCACTCCCAGATCAGTCCTACACCTTGGCCTTCTTCAGTGCTAATGAGCAACAACCACAAGTTCAAGGCCAGTCTGAGCTACCTAGTGAGTTCTAGGCCAGCAAGGGAGGTATAATTAGGTCCCGTCTCAAAAATAAACAAGTACCAAGTACACAAATACTGAACATCACTCCACACTGGGGGACCTAGAAAGTAACACCAACAGTAGGGAGGCTTGAGGCAGGAGGGTCCCTGTTTGAAGCCAGCCTGAGCCACTCACTGTCTCCAGAAGGGGGAAAAAAAAAACCAACACACAACTGCCGCTCTACGCTCTACGAGTAAGGCATAAGCTTAGGAGACAAGACAAGACAGACCTGCCCTGTAGATCGAGCAGGCCACAAGAGAAGAGCGGTGTTAAGTCATGTTAAGGGGATAAAGAAAATGTATACTTAAATCATGGTGTGGGAACTAGGTCTCAAAAGGTGTCTTGGGAGAGTCAAAGCTATTTTTTTTTTTTAAACGAGGTGAGCTAATCAGAGATTGATTAGAACAATACGGACACAGCATTTCCTGGACACCAAAACACCACTTTCTCGCCTTCCAGACCCTGCTCAGTAGTGTTACCATATGTCAACCGGACAGCACGTCTGCCCGGCGAGGGGTTGTACTGACGTTCTAGTCCTTCTATTGCTTTCCATGGCACTCCCGCTCCTCCCTTCGGAGAAGGGCAAGGTACTCTTCCTGTAGGAGACAGCTGTTGGCACCTGTCTCATTGGTCAACGTCGCTCCTCCTGGGTGCTGCCAGAATGCTAGGGCGAACCCACACACTTCCCGAGCCCCGGCAGCGTTCGAGGGTCTGTCAAGTGGGGGTGTGAACATTCCCGGGTGTAAGGAGAGCGGGGGCGCATTCCCACGGCGCTCCCCAGGCCCCGACCAGAGGACCAGCAGGCAACCGAAGGGACAGCCGCGCAGGGACCCAGAAGGCGGTGGGACAGACGCCCGCGGGAGGATGCGCTCCAGGACCAGGTCCAAGCCCAGCGGCGGCTGGGGAATCCCGGTTTTGGAGGCAGCTGCGGGGACAGGACCCCGGAGGGTGCGGCATCACTCACCACTGCTGCTGGTGAAATAGAACACCATGATCCTGGTAGAAGAGTGGCAACTCCTGCTCAAATCGCGAAGCTCACGAGCCCACAGGCGCGAGGGTGAGCCGGCTTCCAGGCTCTCCTCCGGGCACTTCCGGCGGACGTGAGATCGCCGTCACAACGCCCTCCTGTCGGCGCCATCTTTAGTCCTGGCGAAGGGAAGGCTGTTGGCGGGTGTCCCCGTGACGGAGGATTGCGCCCTAGCGGCCGGCTGAAGGAATAGCGCCAGGAAACCACATCTTGTTTGAGGCCATAAAGGAAAAATTGCTTTTTCTCTGACTTCCCCTCCACCCAGCAGGGGCTGCACGAATGCAAAAACGGCCTCTTTCATAGTTACAGGTTCCTGTTCCCATGACATCCGAAGACACTCAGTAGGGGCCAATTCAATTTTAAATGAACTCATTCCTCCACTACTTGATTTATGTGAGGTGTTTTGTTTTGTTTTGTTTTGTTTTTCCTTTTGGCTTGATTAAACTAGTCAGAATAGATGTGGGTAATTTTCCACTGGGATTCACCATCAAACTCTAGTTAAATCTGAAATGGCCTCAGCTAGAAAACAAGATGTTGGAAGAACCTTGCACGGTCTTGCCCTGTCACAATTAAATAAATGGCTGTGCATCAAGGGCAGGATATAGAAGGTACTCGAATGAATTGTTATTGATATTTTCCAGAGGTAGTGTGCATACCGGAGTTTGGACTCAAGACTATTGTCCCTTTAAATCTAATGTCTACCCTTTATTACCCACCAGACTGGACAAATCCCAAACCTCTTCACTTCAGAACCTCTTGCTATAAATTCCCAGAATGCTCCATGGCATCTAGGTTTCAGTTGTTAATTTTCCTTATTTCTGATAAACATTATAAGAGTCCATTTCGAACAGAATTCCTCCAACAAGCTCCAACAAGTCAGACCAAACAAAAGCGGAGTCACTTGGCTAAATGCTGAAGAAACTGAAGTTTTAAGATTCCTAGAGAGCCTGCTCTCCCTTAGAAACGAACTCCAGTCCAGTAGAATCTGCATGATAAGTCCCCTGGCTTTAACTTTCAAAAAAGTAACTAGCCACAGCCTGATATGAACTGGTTTCTCCTATTCTAGTTCTTTTATTTTACAAAGCCCCCTATTATTCTGGGTCTCACGGTGCTGGTCAGGTTCTGTTCAGACAAGGATTTGAGACAATGGAAAGTCTTTACTTGCTGGCAGGCCATCACGCTAGGTGTGCAGGATCCCAGTGGAGCCCCCAGCCTTTCTCAGGGAGAGATTTTTAGACCAAAGCCACATCCGGGGCTGGCATACTTCAGCCAATAAGAACAGTTAGCCAGAAGCAGAGCCACAGAAGCCAAAAAGCAAAGTTACTACATTTAGAGACTTTACCAAAACTACGGATTTTGATGAAATAGGTCTTTGTTTTTGTTTTGTGGCACTATGTGCTAAATTTTACAGCGTGGATGGCATTTCCATCATGGAGTCAGCTGTGCTAAGGTCTGGGGCCCTATTGCAATCAAGATTCTAGAACATGGGAGATGGGGGCTGATTTTAAGTTATGGATGAATTTGGGGTAGTGAGGCCCCAATTTCAAAGACATCTCCCAGCACAAAACACAGCATCCTACCATTACGCAGTGGGAACGTTCATCTTCTCACAGAAGTCGGCCTATTCACGAATCGTGTAAATAACTAAACTGATAGTCAGTCATCTGTCACTTCCGCCAGTTTTGTTCTGTGAAGAGCAGCGTCATTTAAACTTACCTAGAACACGTGTCTGGAACCTGTGAGTGCTTTAAGAACGGTTCCTCTTGCGGAAGGACACATGGTAAAGTAGTTCTGGTTGGGTGACACAGGCCTTCTCTTTGACTTTCTGTAAAGTAGGAATGATTACACAAACCTCATAGATTGTGGTGAGCAGTAAGAGAAATAAAATATGTAATGCATCAAGCCGGAGATATTTGGGGGGCTTAGCTACTCCAAATACATACTACTCTTGAAGAGTACCTGAGTTCAACTCCCCATGCCCACATGTAGTGGCCTACAGCTGTCGGAAACATGATTCAGGGAATCCAACTCCTCTGGCGTCTGTTAGTGCCTGCACTTATATGCACATATCCACTAGCAGACATGAGGATAATTAAAAATAACGAAATTTTTTTATAAAAGCAAAACCAATCATCAGACTTCAAATATGAAAAATATGAGCCACCAGTATCTTGGAGATATCATTTAATGCAAACTCCTTACACCTGACTACCTCAGAATTTTACTTCTGATTCAGCTGGATCCGTGAACTACAATTCCCATAAAGCACTGTCACAGGCCCGTGGTCTCGAGCCGAGGTTGTTGCAGGATTTTTTTTTTTTAGGAGGTGTGGCTTCCTTCACCCGGGTCCGCTTTGGCTCACAAGGGCGGGAGAATCTTGGAGGCCACCACCCCCGGAGGGCGGGGCAAGGACTAGGGAGAAACCAATCACGGCTCAGGCTCTAGGAAGCGCTGAGCGGCGACGAATCAGAATGCAGCAATCTTGGTCTCAAGTGGCGCGCGTGAATTTGAACGCCCTGGCAGACCGCCGGGCTCCTGTGAGGAGAGCTGTGGGGTCGCCGATCTGCGGAGCGCTCTCTGCGTGGGTTCCCTGCACGAGTGCACGCCGAGCCAGCCGGAGACTGAGGAACGCAGGTAACGTCACGAAGCAGGGGACTTGGCTGTGAACCTGCTGCTCACGCGGGGCTCGCGCTCCCGGTGCCAGCTGCTCGCCGCAGCCGGGCTGGGTCGTGCCTCATCCCCGCAGACTTTGCGTTTAGCTTAGAGATCGCGCTTGCGGAATTCTGTGGGGCTGACATACCAGATCCGAAGGAAGGCGAAAGGAAGGGAAGAACATTCTAGAGTTACCTCTCTGTGGGAAAAGACTTGCCTGCGGTATCTCCTTAGCAGCTGCCTGACGAGCTCCGCGGCGTTTATAAATGAGGAAGCTCCGGCGAGGGAGCCTAGCTGGGACCTGGGGGGGGGGGGGGACGACTGTCCTTCCCTCATCCCCTTGCTCAGATTCAAGAAGGGTCCGCACAAGCTCTGCGGCCACCGAACGTGCTGACTGTGGAGATTGTTAGCCCAGAATGTATGCTAAGTGCAACAGGGATGAGGCTCAGGGTGCAAGGGGAGCTGGGGACAAGAGCATCCATCCGTGGGCATGGTGGAGGGAGGACGGTGCCAAGGAAGGCCTACCAGGAGAGCTAAAACTTGGCGTGATTAGCTTCATTAAAGGATGGCGTGCCCCTAATGAGGGTCCACCTGACCTTGTCAGTAGGCTCAACTTTCTGTTCTAAATACATAGGTGTGGGCAGTATTTCCCCAATCCACCACCCTTCCCTTCTGTTGCCGTTCAAGTCTCTAATATTATCGTTTACTGTTTTGCTTCTCTAACTCAGGATCCTTTTGCCTCAGCTTCCCATTAGCACCTTTACTCTTGACTAGTTTGCTCTTTAAAAAAAAAATCTGTTATTTGGAGACAGGCATGCTGGCTCAGCCTGTGATCCCAGCCTTGGAAAGCTGAAACATTCTCCAGGTTCCTCCTTGGCTACAGAGTGAGTTGGAATTTGAGGCCTGCCTCAGCTACATGAGGCACTATTTCCTTGGTTTTTTATTTACAATCGCTTATTTGGAATTCAGATTTTTTTTTTTCTCCTGAGACGAGGTTTCCCTGTGTAGCCCTGGCTGTCCTGGAACTCCCACCTTAGACCAGGCTGGCCTTGAACTCACAAGAGATCCGCCTGCTTCTGACTCCCAAATGCTGGGGTTAAAGGCGTGCGCCACCACTGCCCGGCTGGAATTCAGATTTTTAAAATACAATTTTGACATATTGCATTTTCTATCACCTTGATCACTTTGATTATTATTACCAACCTATTTATTGCTTTTAGGAATTCACTTAAGATGATGGCAGCTTTTACTCCAAGGAAGAGAAAACGACAGAATGCTGATAATGGTGATAGGTAAGTCTTAACCTTTACATAAGAACTCTTTTGTTTGTTTTTGTTTGAGACAGGGTTTCTCTGTAGCTTTGGAGCCTGTCCTAGGACTTGCCCTGTAGACCACGCTGGCCTCAAAATCACAGAGAGCCACCTGTCCCTGCCACCCAAGTGCTGGGATTACAGCCCAGCTTTGCTTTTTTTTTTTTTTTTTTTTTTTTTGAGACAGTCTTAACTATGTATACCAGGCTGGCCTTAAAACTTGTTGAGATCTGCCTGCCTTTGCCCTCCAAATGCTGGGACTAAATGTAAGTGCCACCATGCCCAGAGCCGGTGAGAGACAGAGAAATAGATTTTGAAATGCATATACATGTATATAAAGCTTCTTTGTAAGTGCTGTTTGCTTTTATGAATGTTATCTTTCTGTTTGTCTTTTGTTTTCTTTGTGACAGGGTCTCTATGTAGTCTTGGCTGTCCTGAAACTATATGTAGAATCAGGCTGGCATTGAACTCATAGAGATCTGTCTCTGAGTGCTGGTATCAAACACACCACCAAGCCCAGCTTATGAAAGTTAACTATTTAAATACTTTATTTAGTAAAGACAAAATTTGAGGATTATGTTAGACTAATAGATAATGTGAACCTGTCAAACAATGGAGAAGGATGTATTAGTAGGAAGAAATTTATTATTGGGTCTAAATTTTAAAGAAAATGCCAAACTTACTGGTGAACTTTTTTTTTTTTTTCTTATAGCCTATTAACAGATACTTCATCAAACAAATTAGATTTAAGCTTTTCTGAAAGCAATACTTGCCAAAGCAGTGATCAAAAAGAAGAAAAGTCTTGCTCCTCCCAAGGCCGTTTCACTCCAAGTCCTCTCAAGGTAGCAGAAAACAATAGGTTTCCATTCGCAAACTACAGTTCACTATTTAAATCTGTTGTGTCTACTGCATCTTTCTACAATAAAAATAAGCAATACCTCAATCCACTTGAGAGGAAGCTGATAAGAGAGAGTAGATCTATTTGTCCAGCAACTAAAAATGGAGATAAACCCAGTGTGATAGAGAAAATGCAGAGAAAACCAACCCGTACCAAGAAAAGCAAAAAACCACAGAAGAGTTTAACTGCTAAGTATCAACCGAATTTTAAGCACATCAAGTCTATGTCAAGAAACCCTAAAAGTTCGAAGCCAGTTGTGGATAAAGAGAACAGCTGTTTTCCCACAGGAAATCATCCACACACTCCTCCTCGGGTGCTAAGCCAGAAAATAAAACCACAAGTCACACTCCAGGGGGGAGCAGCATTTTTTGTTAGAAAAAGAAACTCTCTTAAGAAATCATCCCTGGAAGATAAGCCATTGCAGAAAATCGAACCAGAAGAGACCGAAGACGCTGTCCCAGAGGCAAAGCGAGTACCAAAGTCCTTGTTAGCGGAAGAGAAATTGAATGTTGAGCTACTGGGTGCAAGAAGTAAAAATGAAGAGAAACTAAGAAAGGTAAAGTTAAATATATCATTTTATTTTCCTTTTTGTTTTTCTCTGCCACTATTAAAAAGGAGGAATTAAAAAGTTGGGCAGTGGCGGCTCACACTTTCACACTTTTAATCCCAGCACGTGGGAGGCAGAGCAGGCAGATCTCTGAGTTCAAGGCCAGCCTGGTCTACAAAAGTTAGTTCCGGGACAGACTCCAAAGCAACAGAGAAACCCAGTCTCGAAAAACCAGAAAAAAAAAAAAAAAAGGAATTGTTACTGACAAAACTTCCCTCTAACGACTCCAGAACTGGTTGCTATTACTGTGTGCGTGTGCACGCATACGTGCATGTGCATGCACTCACAATGGGAATGAGAGGCCAACGACAAGTGTTTCTCACGTGCCATCTACTTGGATATTTTTTGAGACTGGCTCTCTTCATTGGCCCAGAGTCCAGTTATGCTACCCTGGTTCGGGGATCACAAGCACCACCAGGTGCTAGAACCTAACTCAGGTCCTCACACTGCACAGCAAGCACTTCAATCTATCTCTCTCTCCTGCCCTGGTTATTGTTTTTTAAAGTCCATGATGAGAATTAGCCCTTCTTAGTTTGAAAAAGTTTATTTTTCTATTTTTACTAACCTTTAAAAGTTCATTTCATTATTATAAAAAGAATGGTCTATAATTTTTCATTCTGCCATTCTTCATCTTTATACTTTTAAAAAAGATTTATTATTAACTTTTAATATGTATGAATATTTTACCTGTATGTAGAGGTATGTGAATGTGTGTTTAGTGCCCTCGGTCCAAAAGAGGGAATTGAATTCCCCGAAACTGGAGCTGCAGACTAGAACCACCAGGTGAGTACTGAAAACCACACCTGGATCCTCGAGAAGAGCAACCAGCACTCTTAGCCACTGCACCATCCCTCCAGTCCTTGAAGCTTCCGTTTTTTTACAAGTATTGTAGTCTATGTCTATACCTGTGCTCTGACATTTAAAAGATGATTCATATTCAATGAATGCCGAGGAAATAGATGGAAAATTGATGAATCGTGCTCTGAAATGCATGGTCAGTCTTGTGAGATTCATTCATGAAAGGGAAAACAACCAAGAATTAGGATTTCTTTATTTCTTAACCTGTTCATCATTTTCAGAATTCCTCAGGTGCCGCAGTTTCTTCAAAAGAATGTAAACTTGATAAACATGGTTTTCCTTCAGAGAATTCACTCGGTGAGAACAAGACAAGTAAGTAAGAAAACCCACATTAATCAGCCTAGCAGCTTGTAACAAGCTTCACTGTTCAATGTGTATTGATATAGAATTTTATATATACTAATATTTTCTGGGCCTTTATCTTTAGGGAACGTCTTTCACCTCTGGTAAAGCAGTGCAGTGTGTTTTACAAAGCAGGAAAGGAGATTTTTTTTTTTTTTTTTTTTTGGTTTTTCGAGACAGGGTTTCTCTGTTGCTTTGGAGCCTGTCCTGGAACTAGCTCTGTAGACCAAGCTGGTCTCGAACTCACAGAGATCCGCCTGCCTCTGCCTCACAAGGGCTGGGATTAAAGGCGTGTGCCACCATCGCCCGGCAAGGAAAGGAGATTTTAGGGTAAAACATCAGACAGGAAAAAAAAATTTATCCTTAAGTAATTTCTGGCTATTTCTAAATTTCCTAAGATCTCTACTATTATTGTGGGTGCGACTGTAGGGCCCTTATGGCATGGTCATGTGTGCAGGTCAGAGGATAACTTTCTGGAGTGGGTTCTCAGTTTCCACCTTGTTTAGTCAGGGTCTCTTGTTTCTGTGATTCCCACTAAGTGGCCTTTAAGCTTCCTTATGATTTTCCTCTAACTCCATCTCCCCATAGGAGAAACGGGATTACAAGCACCAAACTCTGCATCCGATTGTTTTTTATGGGTTGAACTGGGATCAGGGCTCCACCTCAGGTGATCTGTCTGTGCTCTCTAGGAAGTTAAATGTTCTCAGATTTCTCCATTTATTCCCTCATTTAAATAAACAAATGAGCTCATGGATGTGTGTCATTATGGGTAAATGAGTGTTTATTTTATATTTTGGGCTTAAGTGCAGTATAATTTTTATTGCTCAAATTGTTCTGTTTTGACCATGAAGGTTGTTTTTCAGGTTAGTTCTCTGAGTGCTGTCTGATTTCTACATGTTGTTAAGGGGTCATTTTGTATTTTTGCTCTGTCCCTGGAATCAGCAGTTTCTCTACAGAACTTTTATTGAAGAATGGTATTTAGAGATCAGGACCTGGGCTCTGACTAGAAGTGTTACTAGAGTGTCATTTCCAGGCCCTCTCTCCAGACGGGACTGGAGAACACAAACAAATTATTTCTGTGTGTCTTCGTCATCATCTTTTAGTGTGAGTTCGTATTAATGTCTCTAATCTAGCGTCACAGGATTTAGCCTACACTTTCATAACTTATGTTTTGTTTGGTGATCCATTTTGAATGGATGCCCAATTGTTCTAGCACCATCTGTCAGACTACCTTTGTCTCTGTCACAAATCGTTGGTTTATATTTATATGGGGCAATTTCTCCTTTGTTCCATTGACCTACCTGACTCTTTTTGGAAATTTGTACTTTCTTGATTATGGCTGATTCTTAAAGTCACGTAATGTAAATGCTTTGTTCTTGCTATCTTCAGAGCCATATGAGTCAGTTTAGTGTTTCTTTGGTAATATAACTATTGCTGGGTTTCCCCCTAACAGTTTCTCCTGAGTCTGTCATCTATCCCATCTTCAGTGTTTCTTCAGCGAATACGAAAAGGTAGGAATTATTTTTGCTCTGCCATTTTAATTTTATTAGTTATATAGGCTTCCTTTTCTCTTATAAGGCTACTTTATTTGAAGAGCTTCCCCCCCCCCCCCAGCCCGTACCACTAAGGGGAAATAATCATATTGAGAATAGAAAATGAGATTGTTTTTTTTTTTTCATAGAGATGGAATTTATCTTTACGGACTTGAGTAATAATCATTACATTATAAATATAGTAGCTAGCTTGTAGTAATTATATTATTTCACTTAAAGATCCTCAGGGCAATCTAGAAGGTACATACTATTAGTATTGTTATAATTACATCTCAGCTGAGGAAACTAATCAATTTAGCCACCACTGTACAGCTAATAGATGCTCAGTGTTAGGGCCAGGGATAGACTTCACATTTGAATCAAAAGCTCACTGGGTTATATTGCCTTCCTAGGGGACACTATATTAATGATAACTAAATTTTAATGAACATTTATAATCAATACAGGTATTAGTAGCTTGCATTTTACAAATGGGGAAAAACTGTGCCCAGAGAAGTAAATAATTAAAAGTGGTCTAGTGCTATGATAAGTTGTGGCTGAAGCTAAGTAAATACCGTGATGGGGAGGTGGTGTAGGTAGGCAGAGAACATGACAAGTAGAAGATCCAAATTTTGTATTGTCTGGACATCTTGCTAAGAAACACCCATTTGGTGTTGAATGGCCAATTATTCAGCAAAGAAATTTTTGGCCAAGTTTTTTCTCTCTCCCCCTCCTTATCTTTCTTCTCCCCTCCCCCCATACTCTCATGTGGGCCCACGTGCATACAGACTGTGGAAGCCTGAGGTCAGCCTTGGATGACATCCACCTGTTTTTTTTTTGAGATAGGGTTTCTCACTGGCACATAAGTACCCAAGTAAAAATTGTTGGATCCTAATATCCTGGTGTCTTTGATTGCCTTGGGTCTATGAGATTCAACATGAACATCTACTTAGGAACTTTTTTATTTAAATGGGTAAATATTGTCCTAAGATCTAATAGCAAAGAAAAGTCCGTTTTTCAAGCGAAGTTAGCTTCCAAAGTAATTCTATGTATGTGTGCCTGATACTACAGGGAAAGGTTTTTTTAATGTAAGTCAGATCTGAATTTGAGTCTTGGCACTGAATTTCTTTATTATGTTCTTTGAGTAAATGATTATTTCTCTGGGTGAACTGTTCCCACTGTTCAGTGATATTTACCAACCTTCTCTTTGAAGGTCTCCACCTGAAGAACAGTCTTCTATGGAATCCACTGCATGTACTAACTTCTTGAAACAGACAATTGCGCAGAAAAATATGAATTCCAGAGATACAAATAAAGGAGGAAAAGACCAGCTCGTCATTGTGAGTAAATTTAAAATAAACCCTTTCCACAGGTAGAACATGCAGTCAGCCTTTCCATGGTTTTCTTGGGTTATGGATTTCCAGGTTTGTAATTGCCAGTTTTGTTGCGGTAGCATTTAAAGCTAGCCAGTACTTTAGAGCTCATAGTGCTAGCGTTTGAGTAGGAATGGTTTCTTCCAGGTAAGAAATTAGAGCTAAGTTTAGCAAAAACTATGGTCATGGCCTGGAACCAGTTCCATAACCCATGAGCTGAAAATAGTAATTAACATTTTTATGTGGTTTTTGTTTGTGGTTCTAGGAATTGAGCCCAATGGTCTCCTTCATGGATAGGCAAGACTCTGCCACTAAGCTACACTGCACCCACCAGCAAGGCTTTTTATTTGGGGACAGAATTTTACTAAGTTACATTCCTTCTACCTCAGCCTCTGAGATAGCTATGATATAAGTCTATACCTCCAGGCTTAGGCGTTCAGACGTTGTAAAGCAAAGAGAAGACTATATGACTGCATTAGTTACTTTTTCCTGTAGCTATAATAAAAATACCATGAGTCATAGGAGAGTTTGTTTTGGCCTTTGGTTCCAGAGGGGAGTCATAATGATACAACAGGCAGCCAGAGTGTAGGGAGCTGGCTAGCTACATTTCAGCCCCACACAGGAAGCAGAGACAACAGCAAGAAGGGGCCAAGTCTATAAGCTCTCAAAGTCCACCCCAACTCCAGTGTTGTACCTCCTCCAGCAAGGCTCCATAACCTTCCCAAACAGAACCACCGGCCAGGGACCAAGTGTTCAAATAAATCTCATTCAGATATAGCAGTGACAAACCACACGTGATCTGAAAAGCCTGAAGTATTATCTTCTACCTTTTCACAGAAAAACTGCCAATCCCTAGTATTTTCAGTAGTTATTTATTTATTATGTATACAATATTCTGTCTGTGTGTATATCTGCAGGCCAGAAGAGGGCACCAGACCTCATTACAGATGGTTGTGAGCCACCATGTGGTTGCCGGGAATTGAACTCAGGACCTTTGGAAGAGCAGGCAATGCTCTTAACCACTGAGCCATCTCTCCAGCCCCAGAGTCTAGTATTTTCAAGGGCATTAAACACAATGCTTTAAGAGAGTGAAATTTATAGAACTTTATCAATTCTTGATGCAGAACATTTTAGTATTTAAGAATAAAGAATTTAACACTCTAAATGACTCAAGACAAAGCAATGATTAATACAGAAGTCTGAGAATGTTGTTCCTTCTCTTTGAAATGAGGCTTTTGCTTTTTCTTGCTCTTTCATGTCCTTCCTAAAGAAAGTCCACTGTGGGCCTGCAGAGATGGCTCAGTAAAGAGTACTGACTGTTCTTCCAAAGGACCTGGGTTCAAATCCCAGCACCCACATGGCAGCTCACAACTGTCTGTAACTCCAAGATCTGACACCTTCACACAGACATACACGCAGGCAAAACACCAATGCACATAAAATGATAAAAATAATTTAAAAAAAGATCCATTGTTCACCCACTTCTTGGGGTTTATGCTTTTGTTTGTTTGCTTGTTCTTCAAGGACGCGGGTCAGAAACATTTTGGGATGACGATATGTAAGTCTTGCGGCATGATCTATACTGCTTCCAACCCTGAAGACGAAATGCAGCATCTCCAGCATCACCACAGGTTTCTGGAGGGAATTAAATATGTGGTGAGTCGAGAAGGCTTTCGGTTTGTTCTACGGGTAAAACTGTATGGAAGGCAGTTTGTGCCATTGTTGGGAAATCTATATATCCATAAATATTTCACTACTTGCAGCAGAGGTTAGTCAGGCATCTTAGCTCCCACCTGTGATCCCTGAATTTGGGAAGAGGTTGAGACAGGAGGATCGTGAGGTTGGGGTCACCACACCTGCAGAACTGTCTGGAAGTGTTGCAGCATTAGGAAGGTTGAGGGGAAGAGTAGTTGCTGCACCAGGTGTGACTACATAGGAGCCTAGAACCCCAGGGCTGTAGGGAGTGTGGGAAAGGATTTCTGGGTTACAGATTCAGGGAGGAAGAGAATGAAAGAGCAGGGCACATAATATCCTCTTCTGACTGGCACATACACAACCCTAAGAAATAAAAATAACTGATGATATTAAAAAGTTAGCTTTGTTTGTTATCCTTCAGTGCCAGGCATCGAGGATGGCCCTTGCATACACTAAGCACATATGACGGAAGCTGTAACTAAGCCTGGTAGGTTGTACGTAAAGCTGCTTCAGATTCCACAGTCCCGGTATAGTGGATTAGGTAAACCCTGCACTCTGCGGGATATTGAATTAGAGTGGTAAAACAATGAACATGTACTCTTTTCACATATGGGGCAAAAGTATAAGGACATCGCCAGTGCATGTTTGTCACACGCATGGAGAAGGTTCACCGACAGAAACCATGGGAGCAGAGAAATAACTTAGCACAATCAGTAGGCTTTTGAGGACTGTATCCCTGTAAGGGTTAAACACTGAGAGGGACGTGGGCAGAAACACTAAAGGAGATTTGAATACATGAATGAGAGTTTCCGCATTCCTTTGTGTAAAACCAATTACTTTTCTCTCTACTGTGACAAAATATTTGATAGGAATTAATTTAAACAGGGAAGGGTTTTTATGGATTATAGTTGAAGGGAATTATCCCACCATCATGAAGACATAGCTTCTGGCATGGTAGCAGGAGCAGGAGGCCATCTGGTAACATTGTTATCTATGTTCAGGAAGCAGAGAGTGAACAGGAAATGGAACCCAACTAGAAAAGTACCCCCAGTAGCCCACTTTCTTCTCCATCTAAACTCCATCTCCCAAAGGTTTTATAACCTCAAACAGTGCTATCAGCAGGGTACAAGTATTCAAGTGCAATATAGGATCAGGCCTGTGCTGAGTTGCTGAAAGGTAGGGAACATTTGGGTCTCAGAATTACCTGGGTTTATCTCTCTCTAGTCCATTTGTATCCTCTCTTTGTGATCTTTCACTTCCTGGGACTTAGCTTGCTGCCTCCCCCCCTCCGCCTACTCATAATTTAGCAGATCTTACTCAGGTCCAGTGAGTTCAGGATTGCAGTTGCTGCATCATGCCCACAAGATGGCGCTTCGCAGCCCTGCTGCCTGTCTTCTGGCTCTATTTTCTCTCTTCTGTGATGTTCTCTGAGTCTTAGAGGGAATGGAATAAATGTCATGTTAGGGCTAAAAGCTTGTTTTCAGCACTTTGAACAGCCATGAGTATTTTCTGCCACTCACCACAGAGAGAATTGTCTCTGATTAAGGCTAAGCACCCTTTGTCTACACTGTGAGTGGTCAAGGCCAGAATCTCCATCTTGCCTTTCCTGTCACTCATTGTTCCACCGTGACCAGTCTTCTCCACACCAAAGTATTTTATGTGTTTGTTTACAAATTAATAATTTTTTTCTCTTTCCCCACTTCGGCAGGGCTGGAAAAGAGAGCGGGTAGTAGCACAGTTTTGGGATGGGAAGATTGTGTTGGTCCTGCCACAGGATCCAAGTTATGCTATCAAAAAGGTATGGGATTATTTTTCTCCCTCTCTCCTCACTCAAACCCACCATAGTGAAGTGTGAATGGTTTGCCAACTGCCTTCCTTGTTGCATAGGCCTAGGCGTTCGCAGTTCATAGTGGCTCATACAGTGTCCAGGTCGGGTGTGTTAGTTCTCAGTTAGTGCTGCTTCTGTTTCTGAGTTGAATGTTGCCAACTGGAATAATAAATAAAGCTAAAAGTCTGCCTGGCCTCTGCCTCCTCCTTTCTCCTAGGATTCTGAGTGTCTGTTAAGTGTTCTTTTAAGTGGTTTCTTAAGCACTTTTTCCCAAGTACCAGGTGTGTGCATTGATTCTGAAACAAGTTTGAATGTATATAAATTAAAGAAATAGAAATAAAAGAAGCCAAATGATGGGGATCGTGTTTGTGAGAGTATACACAAATTTAGTTTCGTTGTGATTTTTAAGACAAATTCACCTTCTGCTCTTTACCATTGTTAGGTAGAAGATGTCCAGGAGCTTGTGGATCTGGAATTGGGCTTCCATCAGGTTGTTCCCATGTGTCCAAACAAAACCAAAACTTTCCTCTTCATTGATGAAAAGAAAGTAGTGGGCTGTTTAATAGCAGAGCCCATCAAACAGGTACGCTGCATGTCTTGTTGG
The DNA here is from genome assembly GCF_014885135.2 of Alexandromys fortis. Classification (NCBI taxonomy): domain Eukaryota; kingdom Metazoa; phylum Chordata; class Mammalia; order Rodentia; family Cricetidae; genus Alexandromys; species Alexandromys fortis. Next base: position 719,815 of record NW_026067956.1, read on the forward strand.
TTACTAAAATAATTTACACGGTACTTAGTATTTTGTCTTAAGCAGAATAAGTCTATTGTTTTCATGTAGCTATTTTCCTACCTGGGAGTATAAAAATTAGCGATTTTTATATAAGAATCTATAGACCTACGTTATTACATAGCAGCTTAGTGGATGTATTTAGCAAAATCATTGCTTATTCCTCACTTAGAATGTTTTTTTTTGTTTTGTTTTGTTTTGGTTTGGTTTGTTTTGGTTTGGTTTGGTTATCGAGACAGGGTTTCTCTGTGGCTTTGGAGCATGTCCTGGAACTAGCTCTGTAGACCAGGCTGGCCTCGAACTCACAGAGATCCGCCTGCCTCTGCCTCCCTAGTGCTGGGATTAAAGGCCTGCGCCACCACTGCCCAGCCTTTTGTTTTGTTTTTAAGGCAGGGTCTCTAGCTGTGACTGGCCTGGAATGGAACACATAAAGATCCTCCTGCTGCCTCTGCCTCCTAAGTCTGGGATAAAAGGTGTATGCCACTATACCCAACTAGAATCTATTTTAGGCACTAATAAGCAGTGTTCTAAAGTAGTTATCTTATTATTATAAGTTAGAGAAAAGGAACTTGTTTGTATTAGCAGTAAGGCCAAATATTCAAGAATTGTGAGTTATACCTTAGTAAAGTTGATTCTGGGAAAGAAAGCAAAGGGACTACTTTGGCTGACAACAAAAGAACCAAGGGTCAGCAGTAGAACATTTGTGTAGCTAGCATGCAAAAGGTTCTAGGTTGGTTCCAGTATCACTTTGTGTTTGTACACATGTGTGCGCATACTTGAAAATGTTGAAATTAACATCTTCAGTGTTTTCCTCACAGGGAATAAGTATGGCGATAAAATGTTAACTGCCTTGATTCACTTAGTTGACTTATAATGCCTATAACTACAGGTTAAAACACCAAGTTGTACTTTTTGAAAGAAATTCTTTGCAAGATGATAAAGTGGGCCTTGAAGTTGGGATCTTCCTGCCTGAGCCTTTTGTGTTTCAGGCCTGTGCCGCTGGGTGTGGCTTAACTATATCTTAACTGTACTGGGCTTTCCCTATACATGTATAAATATGTACATTAAAACATACAAACACACAGAGACCTCCAGAACTTACTCTGCCTAAATGAAGCATCGACAAGCATTCTCCACTACCTTCCCTCACTGTCTTCTATCTAGTACTTGTCAATAGCCATTTTACTCTCAGCTTCTATGGGTTCAACTTCTATATTCTGTATTTGTTCGACTGTGAAAGATCTGCCATTTTGTGATTGCTAATTGTGCTTGACGTGTCCTATGGGTCCATCCATTTACCCCAAACGACAAGATTTCATTATTATGATTGAATAGAATTTCCTTGACTTTAATTTCTTCGTTGATGGACACTTAAGCTGATTCTGGGCCCTGTGTGGGTTCACTGTGTGATGCTGCAGTGAACCTGAGCAGTATCTTCAACCTCCTGTGTTCTCCTGTGTTCTCATTACTTTGAAGTGGGAGCACGGAGTCATAGTTTTTGTTGTTTTAATTTTGGCTCGGACTCAGTTTTTGTTGTTTTAATTTTGGCATGTTTGTCTTGAGATTTCCGTACTGTTTCCACTACTGATTATTATGTTCCCACCAACTGCATACATGGGTTCCCTTTGTTCCCTCTCTTGGCCAAAACTTTTTACTTATGTAATAACCATTCTAATAGATGTGATGTGGTACCTCTGTGTTCTAACTTGCATTTCCGTGATTATGGAAGTATTGAGCATTCCTTTAGCACCTGTGAGCCATTCGTGGGTCTTTTTCAAAGGGGGTAGTCAGGTCCTTGTCTCACTTCGTAAATTTTATTTTATTTTGATTGTGTATGTGATGGATCAGAGTGTGGCACGTGTGTTGTTGCTTCTCTCCTTGCACTGTGAGATCTAGAGAATAAACCTTAGGTTGTCGGGTGGTACACCTAATGCTTTTCCTATTGAACCATCTTGCTGGGCCCTTGTTTCGTTTGGAAATTTGCAGTATTTTCTTCTGTTGAGTTCCTTAAATATTTTGGACTTAAACTCCTTATAACATGAATGGTTTGTAGATGTTTTTTCCTGTAATGGTCTTTCACTATGTTGTGTCCTTTCCTATGAAGAAATTTTTTAGCTTAATGTCAACCTGTGGTTCATAAACATTTGTTACCCCAGTTCCAGTGGATCCAGTGCCCTCTTCTGACCTCTGCAGACATCAGGGTCACAAGTGCATGTGCACACATGGCAGAAAGAACACTCATACACATAAATATAAGAATTAAGGAATAACAGAATATTTTTTGGAGCTTGATTAAATATAGACAGGTTTTGTTTGACGTTTGAATTTATTTATTTACTTTGCTTTTTAAAAGAAAAGTCTGGTTTTAACTGTAGACGTTACTGTGTGCCATTATAGGCCTTTCGTGTCCTATCAGAACCAAGTACCAGTAAAGAATGTTCTAGAGCGTGGCAGTGTTCAGATGTACCAGAACCTGCAATCTGTGGAATAAGTAGAATCTGGGTCTTCAGACTGAAAAGAAGAAAGCGCATTGCAAGACGACTGGTAGACACAGTCAGGTAAGGAGACAGAATAGCTCTAGACGTTACACAATGACTTACTAGCTTTCTCAGAACCTCCCTTGGCTCATGAGCCAAACAAAAGGATTTCATTAAAACATTACTGTATAAATACCGTCAAAGACTAAGTCAAATGTTGATAAGAAGGGAATAACTCAATATGTAATCCATGCCAAACTTAAATGTAATTCTTTTTCCTTTTTTTCTTGCATTTTCTTTTTCAGATGGGTTTTATGGTTGGGATAGGGACTCATTCATTGTTAGACCTGTCTGACCTTGAACTATTGATTCTTCCACTTCGGGTGCTAGAATTACAAACATGCACCTCATTTTGTCTTTTGTTTTTAAGATTTTTTTTATGGCAGTGTTTGCATATATGTATAAGCCACGTAAGTGCAGTGTCTATGGAGGCCAGAAAAAGATATCAGATCGCCTGGAGCTAGAGTTACAGGTGGTTGTGAGCCAAATTCAGGTCCACTGCAGGAGCAGTACTGTTTTAGTCACTTGTCCGTTACTGTGACAAAAAGTTTGACCAAGGCAATTTATAAAAGAAAGTATTTAATTTGGGGGCTCACGGTTCCAGGGGGTTAGAGTTCGTGACCATCAGTAGGCATCAGGAAGGCATGCTCCTAGAGCATAGATGGGAGCTCACATCTCATCCACAGAAAGCTACTGGGAATGGTGTGGGCTTTAGAAATATCAAAGCCCGTCCCCAGTGACATACCTCCTAATCCTTCCTAAATAGTTCTACCAACTAGGAAGCAAGCATTCAAATAAGTATATGAGTCTATGGGGCCATTCTCTTTTCAAAGTTCTACAAGTTTATATGTATTCCCAACCACTGAGCCATCTCTTCAGCCACCAGTTTAATTTTCTTAACAAGAATATTTATGTTCTTACATAACCGCAGAATGGTCAAGTTCAAGAAACAGTATCAATATCTTTATTTAATTGATAATCCAGGTTTTATTTTCATGACTTAATCTCAAATGCCTTTTACTAGGGTTCTCTCCTGCCCCATGCAGGGACACACTGTATAGTGATTGTTTCTTTAGATCAGTGGTTCTCAACCTGTGGGTCAATCATTGAAAAAAAATACATATTTTTCATGATCTTATAGCTATGAAGTAGCAACAAAGATAACTTTATGGTTGGGGTCACCACAACATGAGGAACTGTATTAAAGGGTTGCAGATTTGGAAAGGTAGAAAACCGCTGCTTTGGATGTTTATTTTTTTCCTATTCTGTTTGACATAAAACTTCCTGTGTAGCTCAGGCTATCCTAGAGCTAAAGATGAGCTAATGATGTTTCTGCCACAGCCTGTCAGGAATTGCCAAGTGTTTGACACTGTGTTCAGGTTTGTTTAGACTTATCTCCAATAACCTGGGATATCCCGTACGTAGCCCTTCTTTGTTTTTTACCACATTGAAGAATTTGAAGTGTTTTACCTTTTTGTGGCTTTGACAGGGTGCTTAACATGGCTTAAGTGGGGTGATTTACTTTGACTCCTGGTTTCAGAAGTGTCAGTCCATCGTGACAGGGAATGCACTGAGCTCAACAACTTAGCTCATGGTGTCCAAGAAGCAGAAAAGGGGAAATACAGGAAGAAGCAGGTGTAAGAGAGTCCTAAGAACATGCCTGAGCGACATCTTTCCCCTAACTAGGCACCACCTCCTAAGAGTGCCATTGCATGAACCCGTCAAGGGTAAATCTGAGATCAGAGCCCCATGAGCTAATTACATGTAGATGCATTTAGATACATGGAGGTGTGCTTCACCAGATCGTCCATGTCTTCATTCAATGAAAGTGACAAAACTGGCTATCAGAGGAGTATAGCTATTTATTTTACAGAATCCCCTTTAGGATTTTGGGGGTCTTTTTGTTTTTAACATTTATTTACTTATTTTGTTGGGGGTGAGGGTGGGTAACATGTGTGCCGTGGCATGTATATAGAGGACAGCTAGCCAGAATTTATACTCTGAAACCCTTTTAACTACTTCATTTTCAGTACTTTTAATTATAGTTGAACAAGAGCAAGGAAACTTTAGATTTGTTTTTAGCCTTCTCAAGCATCTGTATTTGGTTTGAGAAAAATAGTTTTTATTTTTCTGTGATGGTGGTGGCATGGTTATCATTTATTTTGTGTGTGGTGTGTGCATGCCATGGCACACATGTAGAAGTCAGAAGATAACTTGAGGAAACTGGTTTTTTCTTTCTACTCTGTGGACCTTCGAGTTTCTCATCTGAGATGATGCCATGGCATATCCATCTCTAAATGCAAGGCATTCTGGCACCAAAAAATAGTAGTACTTTTTAAATCAATTACTTATTGTTTAATGCATGTGTTTAATTGAAATCTAAAATTTTAGTTGATAAATGTTTTCTCTTTTTTTATTTTGTAGGAATTGCTTCATGTTCGGCTGTTTTCTGAGCATTAATGAAATTGCATTTTCTGACCCAACACCAGATGGCAAATTATTTGCTACTAAGTACTGCAACACCCCTAATTTCCTTGTATATAATTTTCATAGCTAAAGTCATCTGCAACAGCAAAACTGGTACTGTGTGAAGTTCAGCTAAATAACTAGTATCAGAAAGATTTGTACACATGTGCATACCAGTTTTATCTCTTGTATGTTAGAATTTGTTGAATTGTTTGGGATTCAAAGAAAAAAAAAGATCTTTGGATACACTGAGTTCTTAATATTGATAACTTCACAGCAAGGTGGCTTCTGTAGAACCTGGGCCACTTTATAAAGGATCACATGAACACACTTTTCAGATCATGGTTGTCTCGTGCTCCATCAGTAGAGGCAAATCTAAACACAGACCATGAGATAATTTCCGAATTCCTTATGCAGCATTCTCACTTTGTAAACATACTGTAGCAGCTAAGTTGAAATACTTAGAAAGTATTTTGAATTTCCTGTTTGTAATAAGATGGCAGAAATCATTATCTCATATCCATTTATATAAAATAGTTCTATAACAGTATTTTAATCCCTTAAAATTAATCAAAAGCACACTTGCCATAAAATTATGTGAGACTGTATTGGCACTGTTATCATCTGATGTTTTTATTGCATGAAAATGCTGCCAGGTAATTGAAGTCATGAACCAAACTAGTGGACCTAAGAACATAATGACTTATGGAGTACTGTGTACACTTAAGTGCATTCAAATTCCTAGTATAATTTGTATACTCATTTTCTAAAGCAAAAAATTACTCAGATTGTTTTAATTCTTAAAGGTCATTTAACTGGTATCTGGCATGAGACATTAGTTTTTGTATTTAGGTTTTATTGTTCATTGTAAGATCGGTTCATCTTTAGTCTAATTTGCCTGTACTGCCAAGACCAATATGGAAGTGTTAAAATTGTGTGTAATTATGCAAACATTTTAATGCTACTTTCTGCACAAAATGTCTTTAAATGTTTTATTTTAAATTTTATTAATATTATTCCATTGTTGAGTGATTTATGAGAAACCAATTATAATTGTTTTATGGTTGTCATTATTAGTGTGTTTGTGTGTGCATTTCAAGGTGCCATTTGGAGGCCAGAGAACTAACTACTCTTGGGAGTCAGTTCTTTTCTACCATGGGTTCTAAGGATCCAAGTCAGGAGGCCAGGGTTGTACAAGCACATCTACCGAGCAATCTCACTGGCCCAGAATTCATAACATCCTGCTAATACTGTTATTTTTTAGCATGAATATCTTTTGAAAACAAAAAAACAAAACTATAGAGATATTAGAGAACTAGTATGCTGAAAGACATAGTTTCCCTATCATCCTACTTTGGGGTTTAGATACATAATACAGATGAGTTTTGCAGCTTAATTCACTTAATGTCTTAGGTTTCAAATGTACATTGGTTTGCTATCGATACTGTTGCTTTGTTTACAGTTTGGTTTCACACAGGAAGTTTTGGTATTTAATAACAGCAATGAGTACATGGAACATTTAGATCTTGTTTCTAATACCTTTCTCAAAAAAAAAAAAAAAGAAAAAATCTGGAGTTGCTGGGTCAGAGATTATACAGAATGAGCCTAGATCTAAATATCAAAAAGTTTAAAAAGGAAAGCTAAATCTTATGGTGCATGTCAAAAGAATACTGGCGCTCACTCAGAGCCCACAGTGTATACTGCGACCAGCTGATCTGAATAACCACATCAAGTAGTGTAATAAATGAGTCCATACTGAAAGATTCACATGTGCCAAGGCAGACTGCACATAAATGAATACTGTGTTAGCTAGCAGATAACCTGCTAACAATAGTAACAGCTAGTATTAGTCGACAGCATCACCATGTTGATGTTTGATGGTTTGTTGTGTGAGAAGAGTATTTACATTTCTCAAGTCCTATAATCCCATGTGAACATGAAATAAACATCAGGTCTGTTGTACAGAATTCCTAAACCACCACACCCTGAAATTTAGTAGTCAAGCAAGGGGCTGGAACATTCCTGAGTGGCATTTGAAAGGGATCTTGGAACAGAAAAGGTAGTCATTGAGCAATAAATCCAAATAAAGTGTGGAGTTGAACTGCATGCCAGTACTGGTTTGTGAGAAGCAGAGTGGTGTAAAATGATATATAGAAAATGGCGTATCCATAGGAACTGAAAATAAAACTCAAGGTACCAGTTTATGTGTTAAAGCCAATTCATGCTTTATGGTCTGTAAGCAGGTCACTTGAGCAAACCTACTAAAAATGATACATCAGAGAAAGGGTAGGTAAGACTACTGAATCTTTTTTCCATAAGTAAACTTTCAAATTGCTGTCACTTTCACAGTTTTGATGGACAATATGCTAATTAATGATCTGTTGCTGGATTACCTAAGATTCTATCTGTAGCTACCTCTGAGTACATCACCTGGTTTTACCAAATCAGTTAATTCTGGCAATTCCAAAGAGCTGTGACTCAATTGATCCAATTTAATCTCACTTTATACGTAAGAAAATAAGGTTTCAATAAAAACTGAACCCAAGTTCAGTAGCAACACAAGAATAGAAGATAATGCTGAGGTGGCTGTTATCAAAACTGTCCTTTATTAATTCTTGCATCACAACTTTGAAAGACTTAAGATACAGTCAATAAAAACAAAATACATTGAATAAAAATATATTCAATGAGTTAGACACTAAGATGTGAAGAGATACAAAACATCTGTAACCAGGGTCTGAAAACCCTAGGAGCTACTCTTCTGAACCATGTTCTTAAGCTCCAGGGAACATTTAATAAGCACATGAACCAACAAGCCAGCTATATAGCTGGACACTGAACAGATGCAGATTCACTGTATAAGGTAAATTTTTCATGACCCACTAATGAACACCTAAAAAGATCTTTAGATTCTAAAGTCACCTCAGACAGGGTGACTAGTGTTTTAAATCAGGGGCAGCATCTAAGTACCTGGAGAGTTAGTTTTAAACTTCACAGACTATCTATCCAATATAATAAATACTTATATGAAATAATGTCAGAAAATTATGCAAATATTAACAGTACAGTGGTCCTAAAATAAGGCACCTCCAGTGTCTAGCCACTACAGTAACTAAATAAATAAATGCATCTGGGTCAATAGTTCACATACAAGCTCTGCTTCATGCTTGGACCACAAACAGCATCACTGGACATCTAGTTCCAAGGCATCAACGATTTGAGCAGCAGAAGGACGATCTTTAGGATCCTCATTAGTGCACACAGAGAAGAGTTCAATGACTTTCTGGTAGGATTCATCCAGCTCCTCCATGTTGATGGATGGCCTGGTCCCCAGAGCGGCATAGTACGCTTCATCATCGAAGTCACTCTCATCAAAGGTTGTATCTGCACATGAGGAGTTAGAAATGGAAACAAGCAAAATCGTGTAAGTCATGGAACAGCTCAACAGCTTACGTCCTGCAACAAGGCAGGGTTACCCAGACCACAGGTTCAACTATTCCTGCCACAGATATTCGCTATTTTCTCTTCATCAAGAAGTTAAGGAAACTTGTAACTAGATACCCCACCTACCCACCCAGCAAATGTAGTTTATTAGAGAAAAATGAGAACCCATGAGTGGATGTTGCGGGAGGTCCTTCCACCCCTCCAACCAATAGCTGCTGTGATACCAGCCCATTGGGGCGTGGTCTCTCTCCCTTTAAAAAAGCGGCTATTTCCTCTGCTCGCTCTCTTCACTTCCTGCTCTGCTGGAGACTAGACTCCCTTCCTGGTTGTGCAGATGGCTGTTGTCTGGGACGGTGATCTGTAAGTTTTCCCCTTTAAATAAATAACACCCTATTAATCATAACTCCAAACTGGTGTGGCCTTGTTCGTGATTTACGCCAACAAGTGGAGAGGTTACATACATAATACCCCTATTCTCAATCTTTATTTCATTTGTATAAGATTAAATATAGCCAAATGAATCACAGTACTACTATAATCTTAAACAACTTGCTATTTAATTTTAACTTAATGAAAAGACAATTTTATGTACTAATTACCACAAAGAAATTCAGATTTATGTTAAAACCTATTTGTATCTATACCTTCATCATCATCATCATCATCTGGAAGATTGATGTGTGGAATACATAAAGTCATCATTTCCCACAGAGTAAGGCCAAAAGCAAACACATCTGCTTTGTCAGTAATAATGCCATTTTCCTCCAACGCTTCTTTGGGTTTCCATGGTTCAGTACCAATATAACAGGCCTCAGGATCAGTCACTAAAACACAAACACACACAAAAATACAAATAGAATAGTCATAAGAACAGTTGTTAAAGATCATGGAGAAAGGCAAGCAACCAACAAAACAACACAAGCAAAACTTATTTGTGTAGGGAGTTCATAAGTTAATCACTATATTCAGCCTCACTATAAAGGATCTGTCCCTTATCAGAATAGGATGTATTAAAATCTTATCAGTTGGTAAGAAAACAACAGTTCTCTTAGAAAGTAACAGAAATTTAGAGTATAGATAGATGTCAAACTTCCAGACTCAAGCCAGACCATCTTGTAAGCGGTGTGACACAGCAGACTACTTCATGTCTAGGTTTTGGTTTTTTTGTAAGCTCTTAATATCACAGAGGCTGAAAGCCAAATGGCATTTCAGTGCTTCCATAATTGCTAAGTCAGGAGCTCAGACTGGCCTTGAAAGTATCTGCCACTCACAGCCCCTTGCAGTCTAAAGTCCTTTTATCAGCTTCAATAGAAGAGCAAAGCCAAAAGAAAACAAAAAACCAGCAAAAAAACATTAATTAGGAAATAATGGACTCTTAGATCAATCTGCAAAGAACATCTCAATAGTATCAAGTCTTCAAATATACAGATCCTTCTTTCTCTATCTGGTTCCACCTTAGTGATGCTTTATAGCTTCCAGACTAGAGGCTTAGACTTAATGGATTTATTCATTTTTTCTTAGATTTTTTAAATATCTTGGAGTTATAAGTGGAATTTTTAACTTCTCATTTTCTTGTTATTTACTAGTATATAGGACTACAATGGACAGCCACTCACTCTAGTACCACTTTTCTTCTAAAATCAATGTCTCTTTACTAGTTGTTTTTGGATTTTCTAGTTCTTATATCAATTTTGATAATTGCATTATTTACTTATTATATATGCAGTGTTCTGCCTGCACACCAGAAGAGGGCATCAGGTCTTATTATAGATGGTTGTGAACACCATGTGGTTGCTGGGAATTGAATTCAGGACCTTTGGAAGAGCAGCCAGTGCTCTTAACCTCTGAGCCATCTCTCCTGATACTGCATTTTCATGTAGGCTGTCATATTTGGTGAAATATGGCTGTCTGTAATAGTCCTTACACAAGTGTTGAGCATGCAGCTGTGACCCTCTTCACACCTCATACTGGTGGCTATGTTCTTTCTTTTCTCAATCTTGAGAGAATTTATTTTTCCACAGTCCAGCTTTTGGTTTTATTAACATTTCCCAGTGACTTCTGTTACTATCTTTCTTATTCCTTCCATTGACAAGGAAGCAGCCAACAGTGGCCCAATGACTCTCCAATAACTACATAAATTTTCATTGCCAAACTCCCAAAACTCAAGGTTCTCCTAAATATTTTGTTAGAAATCTAATTTAATTCCTTTGTCCAGTATTCCATGGCATCTTCCTTGAGGCAAAATTTCCTTTATATGTTTAAAAACTCTATTTCTCTAAGATAAACCAAATTCACTGGACAGTATTAAAGTTACCCTAAAAATATAATTCTTCAGTATTTCATTACTATAATCTCCATTTTATACAAGGATAGAATTGAAAACAAAATGCTTATAACTCACTTCCAAACAATAGGGGAGAAAAACAAGCAGTTTGTTTAATCAAAGAATCTTATCTTCAAAATTCTTCTTTGAGGCTTTCAATAGATGTACAAGTAGAGAAACATTTGAAGAGAAAAGGGAAGCTATAATAGTCCTGCTTAGCATCATTGGATCAGAATACCCAGAAGCTGGGGAAGTTCTAGTCTGGTGGGTGTGTCTTTCCAAAGTTATTCAAGTAAAATCCAAACTAGTAAGAGCCAGTGTGGGCACAGACTCAAGACTGGAAAGACTGTGAGTCTGACAGTCCATGTAGCAACAGAAGAAGCTGGGCACTCAGAGGAAGCAAAACACCAAAGACACTCTGTATTACACACTTTTCATAAACAGTTCATTTTAAACCATGTGGGTTTATTATGTTGTAGAATGCAAAAATTAGGAGTTCAAAATTTGTATGAATTTAAAACAATGTTACTTACCAGTCATATTTTCATCCAGTGGCAGAGAGACTCCTACATCACAGATTTTAATTGTTTCAAAATCACCTTTAATTACAACATTTGAAGACTTTATGTCTCCATGAAGCAGCTTCTTTTCTTGATGCAGATACTAAAATGGTAAAAACAATCAAATACATGAGTAGAAAAAAAACTAATAAAAGTTCTTTTAATAAAACAATGACTTGAGTCAGGCAGTGGTGGCACACGCCTTGGGAGGCAGAGGCAGAGGATCTCTGAATGCATGGCAGCCTGGTCTACAGAGCAAGTTCCAGGACAGCCAGGGCAGAAGCCCTGTCTCGGGAGGAGGGAAGAACAAACAAACAAACAAACAGCAATGACTTGAACTCCCTTTGTGAACTGGACTTATTTGTTTCAGTGTGTGAATCCAGGAAGGGGACAGGGACAGGCCATGTTATTTAAATTTTTCCTTAAAGATGTCTGAATTCTTAAAGCCCATATAATTTCCTATCCGATTTCAAAACACTCCAATTTCACTTGAGGCCAATAGTTTTGAATTTTGAAATTTTCACAATAACAAGTATCTCAAATTGTGATGTAATGCAAGACTAGCAGGTGCCATGGGGACACTATAATCATGTGCAGATGCAGAGATGTACCCCAGAGCTATATTATGTTTTCTACATGAACTCCTTCTGGGGTGTACGTAATTATAGTCACATTTTGAAGAGTGCAGCAAAATGGCTGTTCATTTGTCAGCAGCTGAGCTCTATACTGTGAGCCCAGCTTAGAAGGGAGAGACCATTCTTGCTGTGATCTGCCCTTCCACAGGAGCTTCTATGCTTGCTGCAAATGCTGAAATGCTTACACCATGTGCTGAATAGGCCCCAACATGGTTGCATTATTAATTTCATTATATATACATAATTAAAGCCATCAGTCAGTAAGTAATTTAGATGTTTCTCCTTTTGTTTCTGTTTTGTGAGACAGGGTTTCTGTGTAGACCTGGCTCTCCTGGAACGCACTCTGTAGACCAGGCTGGCCTCGAACTCCCAGAGATCTGCCTGCCTCAGTCTCACTGGAATTAAAGGTGTGTGCTACCATGCCCAGCTCTGTCCTACTTAAAGTTATCTATAAATGTAATGTACTAAATTGTACTGAATGTATTTACAATGCTTTTTTCCCAATCTGCTCCATAAACCAATTTCATATGAAACTTTAGCGTGTCACCCTGACATCACTCTCATCATTACACTGTGAGTCACCAGTAGTTTTCTAAAGTCACTATTACTAGTGTATAATTAGTATATACATTTCTTCCCTTCCTTATGTTGTATCTATCCAAAAACACAGCAGCATAGGTATAAGCCATGTTTAAGTTCTTCACAGTTCTCCAAAGCTATGTGAAATAGAACAGCACAGTTACCTTTAGCCCTCTTGCCATGTGCAGAGCAACTTTGAGAATGACAGCGGCTGGAAAGGGGCGCCCGCTGTCTTTGTTGCGCTCTTCTATTAAGTCATTCAGAGACTTCTCGCCTCCATACTCCATAGCGAGGCACAGACTGCCATCACTGGCCTCAGTAAAGGCGCGATACCCTTAAGAAAATGTGACATTCTTCTATTAGTCTGGAAACCAGGGCTTCTTCGGTAGTGTAACTTGGACCTGAACTAACAAAATGAGACAGCTATCGTTTACAAAATTAACCCGCAGCTATAATTTCAATGCCTTCAAGCATGTCCAGCACCACAGATCACCATAGTTTTAATATGCTTTCGTAAACAGAATGATCCCACCATCCCCATTAGTACCAAAAATGCAAAGTGAAGACAATGTAAGAACCCATTTAATAAATGTAAATGTTCTGAAATCCTCACAGCACCTGCACCAAATGACTACACCTCAACTCCACAAGGGTTAGAGAAATACAAGCACTTAAAGATCTAAAATATGTGGGTCTTAAATGATGTTCTTAGATTTATGTGTGTGAATAAATGTGCATCACGTATGTGCCTGGTACCAGTGAAAGTCAAGACAGTGGCTCCCCCGTGGACAGTTGTGAGCCCCATGCATTTGCCAACAACTGAACCCGAATCCTCTGCAAGTGCGACAAGTCCTCCTACCGCTTCGTCTCTCCACCCACATTAGACAATCCACATTGCCTTTATCTTTACTAGCATAACCACTTCAGAGCGCATCTATACTGTTTCTAGAACTACAGAATATTGCTCTACCGCATACCACCATCAAGTCAACCTGCACTTACCTATGATGTTTGGGTGATGAAGGTTTTTTAAAATCTTAGCTTCATCAGTCAGTCTCTTCTGATACACACTTCGGTAATCATCATTACAGATAGGATTGATCTTTTTCACAGCCCAAGGAGAATGAGACAATCCTCTTGGAGATCTAAAATATACACATGTAAATTTAAAAAGGTACACAATGAATTTTAAAAGTCCCCAAACTGACTCCAGAGAAATATATGTATTTAAAAATATATAAAACTCTTTAGATCATCGACACCTGATACATTTCTGTTTAAACTAAGTCAGTGAGTCTTGATGCACTGAACAGCACCTGACATCTCAGCTCTGAGAAGGGATTAAAGGGATTAAAGATAAACATGGAATGTTATGAATTTATAAAAGTACAATTAAGGGCTGGAGAGATGGCTCAGAGGTAAAGAGCATTGACTGCTCTTCCAAAGGTCTTGAGTTCAATTCCCAGCAACCACACGGTGGCTCACAACCATCTGTAATGAGGTCTGGTGCCCTCTTCTGGCCTGCAGACATACACACAGACAGGATATTGTATACATAATAAATAAAATATTTTTTAAAAAAGTACAATTAAACAAAAACTGCTTTTTTATTAGAATTTTAGAAAAATTTTCTAACATTTCTATCCTGGGGCTAGAGAGATGGCTCAGTAGTTAAGAGCATTGCCTGTTCTTCCAAAGGTCCCGAGTTCAATTCCCAGCAACCACACGGTGGCTCACAACCATCTGTAATGAGGTCTGGTGCCCTCTTCTGGCCTGCAGACATACACACAGACAGAATATTGTATACATAATAAATAAATATTTAAAAAAAAATTCTATCCTGGCATGTCAGTCTACTTTATCAAACACTTTATCTATATGAGTTACAAGATTCTATAATTAATATTAAAGAAATTTAAGGAGATACTCAAAAAAAGTCTGTATGTTCTCCTTCATTATTTGAAATTTCATATACATATTTTCTGATCAAATATACTTTCCGTCCCCTCCCCTCTAATCCTCGTGTGCTCTTTATCCACTAGGCCTGCTGAGTCCACTTAGTGCATGGGTAGGAGGCCATCTCCCGGGGCGAGGGTAGCTCCTTAGGGGCTACACCCTTCCCTATAGCCATTAAACTGCCAAACGTCCCCCATCCGTGACATGTTCTTCTTCACTATTCCAACTCCCCACAAACAACAGCGATTCTCCTACACCACATTCAAAGCCATGTTCTAGGATCTTTCCAGCACTTCACCTTCTTAGCGAAGCCAGAAAAGGGCTAAGCTACTTCCCTCTAATAACCGCTAGAATAACCGCTAGGAGGAACGCGGGGGGGGGGGGGATGTCGGTCTGAGAACTGGAATGGGGAGGAACTTGCCCACCGCAAGCACATGGACCTAAGTCCCACAAGCTGGAAGTCCTGCACTCACCTTTTCATTAGGTAAACGTTGACCCCAGTCCCGAAGCCGAGCTTCTGCATGAATGGAGAGGCAGGGATATTTACAT
Organism: Alexandromys fortis; assembly: GCF_014885135.2. Classification (NCBI taxonomy): domain Eukaryota; kingdom Metazoa; phylum Chordata; class Mammalia; order Rodentia; family Cricetidae; genus Alexandromys; species Alexandromys fortis. The sequence continues at coordinate 734,882 of NW_026067956.1, forward strand.
ATGGAGTCGAACATAATACTACAAATCAAAAACAAAAGCCAGTGATTGAAAACAGCAGCAGTACAAAAGTATCTTGACAGTCTGAAAACACTGTGGTAAGTTAGTGATAGCATTTTTTTTTTTTTTTACAGAGTACATGAGTACCCTTTGACCAAGACTACTTCTATAACTCACAGTAACTAATGTAAATGGCCTGTTTGGGGGCATACAAGCTAATTTTAAAAATCTAATTATTACTCTCTCGCTCTGTGTGTGTGTGTGTGTGTGTGTGTGTGTATGCAGATGTGACTGCCATGGCACACACATGGGAGTCAGAGGACAGCTTTTGAACTTGGTTCTGTTTGGGCAAATTACACTTAATTACACTTAGGTCAACCTGTTGAGCCATCCCACTGGTCCTTTAAATATATATATATATATATTATATAATAAATTATATATGGTTTTCAAGATAGGATTTCCTCTGTGTAGCCTTGGCTGTCCTGGAACTTGCTCTGTAAACCAGGCTGGCCTCAAACTCACAGAGATCTGCCTGCTTTTGTCTCCTGAGTGCAGGGCTTAAACATGTTTGCTACCACTGCCTGGTCCTTTATGTACATTCTTAAAGGGCTATTTCAAAATAACAAATATAAAGGCTGGTAAGATGGCCCAGGGGTCAAGATCACTTGCTGCTCTTACAAAGGACCAGAGTTTAATTTCCAGCACACACATCACAGCTTACAACCATCTGTAACTCCAACTTCTAGAGAATCCAATGCCTTCTTCTGGCCTCCAAGGGTAACCACAAGCATGTGGCAAGTGCACACGTGCACACACGTACACACTCTCATAAAAATATATCTTAAAGAGATAATAAAGAAGGAAATCAAACAAGCAAGCATGAGCAAATCCCAATGTGGTCCTGAGGGTCCACCAGGAAGGTCACCTTTGTGACACTGTGACACATCATCTACAAAGATCATGCTCAAAAACAGCACTCTAAGCACAAACACAGAAACAGAAAATTGCAAGAAAACTTTGTAATGTTTTAAGTACTTTTATGATGCTGTGCTGAGACACATTCATAGCTGTCCACAGGCTGAACACGCCTGGAACTATGTACAACCTGGCCTTTTACATAGCTTCCTGATCCTGTGACATGTGCCCAAGGAGACACATACACACATCATTGACACATATGTTCGAATTTGCTTTGGCATCTGCAAAAACAAAAACGAAACAAATCTAATTCAGAGCAATCTATACTTATTACAAGGATGAGGCAGTTCTGCTTGTGGTCAGGAATAAGCTGCTCTTGGAGCTGCCCTCTCTGTGAACTGCAACACCTGACAAAATAGTTTTCAGATGCATGGCAAGAGGCAGAGCAGAGCTGCAACCTCTGAGCAAAGACGAACTGATGAAGTAAGCCCTGTCATCACCCCATGCCCTGAAAGGCAGTCCCAGGCTTAAGCAGAGGAAACAGCACAATACTGTCAAACCACAGAGACAGAGAGCAGAGGTCAAGGAGGGCTAGGTAGCTGTGGAGCAGAACACAGGAGGGAGCTGAAAGACAATGCACAAAACAAAAGATTTCCAGTAAAGTGCTTGGCTAATACTTAGCTGCACACCTATTGGGTAGTATTCCCCCAAGCCAGGAAAGCAATGCAAGTCTAGGAGTAAGATCACTTTATCATCATCAGCCAGATCAGGCGGCACTGCAGCCAACTGTTACGTAAAGCCCTCTAAAGGGTAACTATTCAATACTACCGCTAACTTTTAGCCCAAGCAAAGTCTGTAAGAAAGCTTAAAGGCCAGCCTCAAAAGGCACAGGGTCACAATCATTCACAAATAGACAAGGATGGCAGAACAACAAATCATAAAACAGATACACATCTCAGAAAGATGCCCACTGATGTAAAGGATAGTCTGGGCACACTAAGGGATAAAGAGATGTTCTTAAAGGTCCTCATGGGCTGCGGGTGGGAGCACAAGCTATAATCTCAGAACTCAGAGGCAAATGTGGGGCTGGAGTCTGACAAATGCATCTGTGAACAACCACAGCTAACCTGCATTGGGAACAACACAAATATGCCCATTAGCACCTCTATTCAAAAGCGTGCTGACCCAGTGTAACAGGGTGATGTTTAAAGTTAGAGAGATTGCAGTGGGAAAAAAATTGCTAAAATTTCTATTACTCTACACATGACCAACACAAGATACCCTAAACATGACCCTCTGCTGACTGGAATGTCTTCAAGTACAAATTCCTTCAGACCCCAGGAAATCTGCTCGTTTTTGTCATCATACATCTTGAGGTTTCTCAAACCACTCCCCATGAACCCGTGGGTATTCGAGAGAACTAGATCTGAAGTCTGTACAGAAGCTCCTCTAGCACGTGCCATACTACACAGTCTGTACTTGCCAGTCCGTAACGTCCACCTCTCTGAGCTTTCGTGGATTTCTGCTTCACAAGGTTTAACTATTTTATATACACTGGTTGTAACATACAATAAAACAGCATACAAAAAAAAATATCCTAAACAAGCCAGGTGGTGGTCTGATCTCAGCACTCAAAAGGCAGAGGCAGAAGGATCTCTAAGTTCGGGCCAGCCTGATCTACAGAGCAGTTCCAAGGACAGTCAGGACTACACAGGTCAACCCTGTCTGGAAAAATATAAACAAACCAAAAATATCCTAAACAATCTTCAAGAGGCATCAACAGGTAAAAATGCTTGCTATGCAATCGATGTTTGACTCCTGGAGGAATCCTAGGAATCTCCTCCTGGAAGGGGAGAACCAACGCCAGCTAACATCTGGTTCAAGTCAGAAGGCCATCACCAGGAAGAACCTAAAATCAAAAACAACCATGTCTAGTCCACACTATTAGACACTCCGTAATGGTTAGCATGGTTGTTATAACCAATGCCATGAATGTTAACAATGACAAGGAGCAAACACTAAAACTTTTCTAGTAGAAACAGCAACAAGGAAAGGTCTTACTTCTGCAATCTTACCAGATTTCCTTTTTTCAGACAATTTGTTTGGTGTCTTGAAATCATTAATTCCTTCCATTGTAGCAACCACTTTAGGTCCTATAATGAAAACAAGCCAAGTTATAATGCAGCTATAAAGAACAACACTCAGAAGAATCCCATAACATCACTTTATCATGGAAATATACAATTTGAGAACTGAAAATAACCTCAGCAAATACTTCATCCAATTTTATTTACAATGGTAAAATTGAAACCCAGAGATACAATTATTTACTCATGTAATACTCATACTATCAGTGATTAGGGGTTGTGGTTTTTACTATAAAATGTATACTTAGAGGCCAGAGATAAAGCTCAGAAGGAAAAGGCACTTGCTGCCAAGCCTGCCAACTTGAGTTCAATTCCTGAAACCCATATAGTACAGAAAACCAATTCCCACAAGATGTCTTCTGACCTCCACACACACTGTGGCACACACTTGCCCACACACATATTCAACATATGTGTGTGTGTGTGTGTATATATATATGTGTGTGTGTTTAACATTTTTATATAAAAAAATTTAATTACATTTATTTACATATATATGTGTATGGTTTTTCAAGATAGGGTTTCTCTGTGTAGTCCTAGCTGTCCTGAAACTTGCTCTGTAGACCAGGCTGACCTCTAACTCATAGAGATCTGCCTGTCTCTGCCTCCCGAGTGCTGGGATTAAAGGCGTGCACCACCACCACCTGGTTTAAAAAAACTTTAAAAATACAAACTTGAATTAGAAAAAATACTTAGTTCAAAAAAGTACACAAGACCTGGGGATGCAGCGCAGTGGGAGAGTGTTAGCCTAGCATGCACATGGCCGTGAGTTCCATCCCCAGAGCCAAAACATAAGGTAAGCAGTACGTTTCCCTCTCACACTTCTCAGGAGGTACAAACAGGTCTCGTTTTCCTTAAAGACTAGTGTATATGTGTACCTCTAATACCAGCACTTGGAGGCTAAAACCAGCTTGGGCAACAGTGAGACCCTGCCTCAAACAAAACAAAAGTAGAAAACCGCATCCAAACAGCAACACTCCCAACACAGTGGGAAGTACTCCTTAGGTGTTGAGTGCAGAGCACAGCGTGGCATCCGCATACAAAGGAACGAAGTGTTGCCATGGACAACACAAATGAACCAAGAAAACATGCTAAGTGAACAAAACCAGATATAGAAGCCACGCATAGGCTTCCATTGACGGCGCATGTCTAAAGCTGTCCAGAAAATGTCTTGATTTCCCGACGACTTAACTGTGGCTACGGGAAAAAGTTTAAAAAATGGGGGGTTGGGGGGTGGGAGTGGGAGGCTTTCTAGATTGAACAAATGAAAAAAAAAAAGAGGGTATGGGATATTGGGAGCTCATTTGTGAATGTTTTATTGGATCTTGGAGGAAAGGTCAAACAGGTAGCCAAATACAGATCTTGAACAAAGCTTAAGACGTGATTTTTGTGGGCTTATCAACAGAGATTGGGTATCACTGATTTCCTAGATGAGAATGGGTGCAACCCTCAGCACCCAGTTCAGGAAAACAGGGGAACAAATCAGTCTGTAGAATACAAGCCATGTGCAAATTTCTTGGCAAAGAGTGGCCTGGAGAATATCAATGTCCATGTTCCTGCAGCTTGAAGACTGGATACAAAGATGCATCCTGTTTTTAAAAGATTAAAACACCAGCCTGGCTGGTGGTGCGCATGCCTTTAATTCCAGCGGTCCTGAGGCAGAGGCAGGCGGATCTCTGTGAGTTCAAGGCCAGCCTGGGCTGCAAAGGGAGTTCCAAACATAAGCATAGAAAAAACTCTCTCTCAAGAAAACAAACTGAACAAACAAAAAAGATTAAAATACCGAGATCTATGTGAGTTCGAGACCAGCCTGGTCTACAGAGTTAGTTCCAGGACAGGCTCCAAAGCCACAGAGAAACCCTGTCTCGAAAAAAAAAAAAAATACCGAGATCTAAATGTTCCAACATTCCCTTACATTCTTTTTAAAGATTTATTTACTTATGTATACAGTGTACACCAGACTTCATTACAGATGGTTGTAAACTACCACGCGGTTGCTGGGAATTGAACTCAGGTCCTCTGGAAGAGCAGCCAGCTCTTAAATGCTGAGCCATCTCTCCAGGCCCAATAGTCCCTTACATTCTGAACACTCAAAACTACCTTACCTTCCACTTAATACTATTTATACCAAAATATGCTATGTACCACCCATTCTGGTTGTCTGATGGTATTTTTCCTTCCTGACTGAGTTTGAGCCTTTGTCTATGTACTGTCTAGGTCTGCATATACTTTCCGTAGATGTTCACTGTTAAGTTACTATATTAACTTTAAACCACGTCACCTTGAGGCTTAGGGTTCAAAGGGCACATCTGATAGAGCTGGTGGATCTACTTGCTAAGCTCTGGTCATGTTTTGTTCTGTTGAATCTGGGTTTCACCCAAGCTTAACGGGCCTTGAGCAGCCTGTGTGTACCTGGCTAATACCCAATGTTACACCCTCTTGCTTCAGTTCCGAAGGGACTGAGATCACAAGCCTACACCATGCTTGGTTAATCTGATAACTGCTTTTGACATTTCATTTTTCATTATGTAGCTGTGTGTGGCAAGGGGTTGGGTGGTATATGCCCAGCAATACAGGTGCCTGAGGTGAAGGATGGAATTACAGGAACCTGTTGGGTCACTCATCACCGGTGTTGGGAACCAGGTCAGCCCTGTTCCCCAAGAGCAGAGCGGGCTCTAATTACTGAATCAACTCTCCAGCGCTCCTGCCCATAACTTTATATTATTGTTTTAACAGTACTTGGCTTTTCAAAAGTATTCTTTTATTAGGATATGCTAACTCTACAAGGTTATGGGTTCCACTATGAATTTTCATGTATGTATGTGAATATCTTTTTAAAAAAAAAAATCAATATCCCCCGCGCGTAGGAAACTACCCACAGCCACATTCCTGCCTTGTCTTCAGTCTCCACTCCCTAGTGCTGGGGCCACAGGCACTCTTTTGGTCCTGAGGAAGGAACCCAGGGCTGCACGCAGGCTGGGCACGGACTGTACCCAATGGGTTACTGCCCCTGGTCACATCTCTACCCTTTCTACTGTGGCCTTAGTTTAAAAATCAGAAGCATTCGCTTAGAGGTCCTTCCCCGTCCTCTATGGAGAAAGCGGTGATTTCCTCCCTGAACCCCCAAACTCCCCGCGACCCAGGAGCTCAGGGTCAGACTGCGCGATGGTTCCAAGGGGGTTCCCCTATTCTCCGTCCGCTGTCTTCCCCTAGGTCCTCCCTCGATCCTCCCCCGGCCGCCCGCTGCGTACCCGCAGTCAGCTGTCCTTCCCGGCAGAGCTCCTCGGCCGCTGTCCTCTGGGTCCCGGGTCCTCCCCTCGCGACTGTCTTTTCTCCCGTCCGCTGTCCTCCCTCGAGTCCACCACGCTTTCCCTTACCACAGCCACACCCACCTGGTCCTGGAGGTGCAGGAACTCGCTCTAACCGCCGCAGCGTTCAGGCGTTTTCAAAGGTCGCGCCGCGCCGGCTGGCACCAGGGCAGAACCTGCCAGCTGGCTCAAAGCTGTCGGGACAGCGGCTCCGGGAAGTGCAGGGACAGCGGCTCCGGGAAGTGCAGGGACAGTTACTGGAGCTCCAGTAACCGCCGCCGCCTTCAGGACGCGCGCACTTTCAAAGATCCCGCCGCGGACTACGGGGCGGCACTAGGGTCAGAACTCCTGCGTTCGTTCGCGCAATGCGTCTTGCTCTGCATGGGCTTCCAGGTTTGACAGATGCCAAAGAGAAGGGACCTTCCAGAGGAATGGCTGGAAAGGTTCTATAGGAAGTATCAGGCCTTCGGAAGAACAGATGTTGGCCCAAACCCTAAAATGTGCGTCTGTTTTGAAGGCAAATCTACCCAAACTAAAACACTGTTCTGAATATGCATTAGGTAGGATGTTTTGTTGCAGATTTATGTGACCTGAAAATAACTAGAAATGTGTAGAGTTAATCATTTGGAGCTGAGAATGAAAGTTAGATATTTAGAAATTTTACTCTTTAAAAAAAAACTGTGTATGTTTTTGCCACCCACATGTGGAGGTCAGAGGACAGGTTATAGAAACTAGATCTCTCCTCTCACTTCAGATTCCTGCTGAAGGACCAAATCTTTATCCTCCCCCCCGCCCCCCAATCCCCTACTCCCGACCCTTAGCAGTCATAACAGGCTTCAAAAAAGACCCAGCAAGATGCAGGGTCCTGACTAGGGAGGCTGTGCTGAGCCCCTGACCTTGTCCTAATTACTGGAAGAAGCTGCCAGAGAACCCACTTAGGTAAGGAACCTATCAGAAGTTAGCTGGCAGCCTCTGGCCATGATTTTACTGATAACAATGGAACGAAGTAACCAGTAACCGCCACCACTGGATGGCCTTTGTGCAGCTGACAGTTTCCATAAATACCCACACCCCCCTGCAGCCGGAGTCTCTCCTGCTCCACCAATGCATTGGACAGACTAGAGGCCTGGGTTCAAACCTCATAATTAAAGACTCTTTGCTTTTGCATCGGATCTGGTCTTGTTATGTCCGAAATTCAGAATCGGAATCACTACCACCAGACCAACTTCAATGCAAGAACCAAGAGTCTTTATTGTGAGTTCACTTGGGTTCCTCCAACCATCAGAAGCAGCAGGTAGCAACACCCCAAAATAAACAAGAACAGTGTAGGCGAGGGATCCTGAGATGAACAAAGGGGTTTATATAGGGGAAAAGTCTTGGGGCATTCCAAGCCTCTAAGCTTGTGATTGGCTGCCCCCTAGTGGGGTGAGGCGGAATTCCAGACTTCCAGGCTTGGGATTGGCTGACCCTTATGATATAAGGGGCTTTTCAGGCCTGAGGAAAATGCCAAGCCTTTAGGAGCTCAGGGATTGGCTAGTTTTGTGTCAGGGGTAGAGATGGCTCCAATTCTGGGACCAAACTGTGTTTCTTTCTTTATTTCCTTTTACCTTTTTGACCTTAATTTTGGGATCAGGGCAAATATCTTAGGTGGGCTCTGAATCTAGGGACTTAGTACATTCTTTTGGTCCTGGTTTCAGGGTCTGGGGACTTTTCTCGGGCTCTTGGTTCGGAGACAAAGTGTCTCTTCCCCTGGCTCTGGTCCCATTTTCTGGGTGTGTTTCTTTAGCTCGCTTGGAGCTTGGAGCCAAGCCATTCAGGATTTGTGTAGAGGCTACAGATTAGGGATTTTCTGGGAACTGGATTGTAGCACGATTACGAAAAACCCAGAGACAGACATTGGGGTTCAACCTGAAAATCAGAAAAGCAAAGCATCCAAGCCACTAGAGAGTTCTTACCTCTAAGAAACCCTCAGATTGAAAGAGAACAACTTCCTGTCTGTTACGAGCTGGGGGACTTCAGCTCCAGGTTCTTTTCGAGTAGTGTCTATGAGGACTCTGTGCCCTTCTCCCCAGAGAGTGATGAGTAACTAGACCAAGCAAGAGAATTGTTTTTATGATGATTCTTTACTAGCAACTTCAATATCCAATGCATCAATGGGGGTTACAATCTCAATAGGCATGGGGGATTGATAATGGGCAACACACAGGCACTTCAATATTATTTCGTTACCACGGATGCTGGATGCAGCCCCCACATCTGACAGGGCCAGATGGGTGTGGCAGGCTTCAAGCGGGCAAATGTTTCTCTTAATATTTCACCTTAGTAATTTTCCATACCACACACAAGAAGAAATACTTTTACATTACACCAAGTTACATTCATTCTTATTCTATAAATTTCCTGCTCTATCTACACTACAGATTCCCTTTTATTTATTCATTCAGAGGAATCTGCTTCCATGCTCATTACACTGTCTCATCCTGGTTCACACTCCTCGCCAGTGCTGAGATTATTAAAGGTGTGAACCACCATCACCTGGATCTGTTTCTGCATTGATCTTGTGTTGCTCAGGGTGGCCTTGAACTCACAGAGATCCATCGGGCCATCGGGCTCTGTCTCCCAAATCCTGGGATTAAAGATAACGTGTCACCAGTGCCTGACTTCTAGTGGCTTAGTTTTATCCTCTGGTCTTCAGGCAAGCTTTATTTATAAAACATAAATAAAATAGCACTGTTAAGTTGGGACTGTAGACCCCCAGGCCTTGGAATTGCTTTGGTCTGGACTCCAAATCCCAGCACATCCACAGGATACTTAAGTGAACTCCCAAAAGAGGAAAACATGGTCTCTTTTCCTTCCTCCTGGTGGTTGTATTCACGGCCTCCCGGTTCCCCCTGGGGCCACATGAGAGCGCAGGACTCCAATTAAACATGTATATTTCTTAATTTGGCTTGTTTTGACTTGGCTTGATTGGGAATTTGTTTCAGCAGAGAGCTCGTGCTAGGAAAAGTTCCTAACAAGCACTATAATGGTTTTCTCAGTCTCTTGGTGATTTTGGGGGTCCAGACTCAGGGCACAACACTGTGATCTGACTAAGATGGTCAGACCCCAACAGCAAGCCCTTTCCTGCCGCTAAACCTTTTCACTGACCCAATTTTGCTAATACTTGTAATTACCACATTCTACTTAACACATGTTTTCAGAGCACCTACTGTGTGCCGGGTGTCTGGACTTGAATGCCCACAGTGTAACACAGTCTACGACATTCACTACAAGAGACAAGGATTACATTTAGAACAGGAAGACATTCCCAAAACATCTATGGGGCTCAAGGATGGTGTGATACCCTAGAAAAGAAAACACAAAACATAATACAAGGGACACTAAGATGCCTCCCCCACAGGAACACTCAGTGCTGCACTGTGACCTCTTCAATAGTCTGGAGAAATTCAACTCTCAGTCTGAGCCCAGATAGATGGGACAGCCTCTTTACTAAGATAGTGTCTCACAGTGGCATGACTCATATATATGCATTCATGTGCTTATATACATTAACACACAGTCTTGTCTAGTGACATCAGTTTTGTTACTTTTTTCTAAGATTCAGTTTCTCAGCATTTTTCACTTACATATCTTTTTTTTTTTTAAAAGATAGATTCTTACTATGTTTCCCTGCCTGACCTGGAACTTAATATGAAGACCAGACTGGCCTCAGACTCACAGAGAGTCTCCTTTCTCTACCTCCCAAGTGCTAGGATTAAAGGCGTGTGCCACCATTAACCAAAGTAATTTTTTTAAAAAGCTTTTATCTATTTTTATTTTACACATTTAGGTGTTTTGCCTGTGTATATGTCTGTGTGCCATGAACATGCAGTGCCCATGGAGACCAGAGAAGGAATTGGGTCCCCTGGCATTGGAGTTGAAAGACCTCTCACTCAAGTCTCGGGATAACACGACCCCCTCACCCCCAGTAACTCATGAGAGACCATCCTTGCTGCAATCACACGAGGTTTATTGACAGGTACCAGCGCTGGGGCCAAGACCCATGCAGGGGAGGAGTTCAACGATGAGTAGCTGGGAGGGGGTATTTAAGGGAAGAAACCACAACCCAGTAATCCAAAGGGGGGGGGGGGGGGCGTCACTGGAAAATTCCGAAAATACCAGTGATCATTGAAAATTCCGAAAATACCAGTGATAATCATAAGAGGGTAACTCCCTGTTTCTCGAGATTATTCTCAAGATTATAATCTAACTTTATCTTCAGCTATTTCCTGAAACAGAGACACTGGACCGATTAATCTAGATTTCTGATTCTTCTCTCCCTGCTTAGATTTTTGGCTCTATTTTTTCTGCTGGGGGGGGGGTCTGGATTTATCCAGGTCTTTCAGAGTCACAGACAATTGTGAGCCACCATGGGTGCTGGCAATTGAACTCAGGTCCTCCAGAGGAGCAGCCAGTGCTCTCAGCTGCTGAGCCATCTCTCCAGCACCGCGATTTCTTTGTGAAGTCGGGGAAACTTTTCTCGGTTTAGAACTACCTGACATCATTCAAGTGAGATAACTTGATTTTTTTATTCTTTGCCCTGTAGTATGCTAAGCAACTGTTGAAAATCAGTGCTAAGAAGAGGGTGTTGTTCAGCTGAAAGCTCCAGGTTGCTCCTGCATGATCCAAAAAGCCTTCTTCCTGTCTCTCTCTCTCCAAACCCTGCCCTCTCAGAGAATCTCCAACAAAGAAAAGACACCACAAAGCCCAATTCCAAATTCTTGGCAACTATTGCAGCATCCTCCCCAGTAGCAACCAGCAGCCTCGGTCCCCACCCGAGCATTCACTTTTGATCATATTTGGACGTAAACCCAGCTTATTGTGGATATGTCATCACCCCTTGCCTACAACCTATATAATCTCCCTGCTTTAGTTCAGACATGCACCTTCTCCGTGTGGGGCACAGAACTGCTTGGCTACACTGCTGCCATGACAGACTTAATTTAAAAAAAATCAGCTGAAAAGTAGGTCCCAATTTCAGTTTACTGCCAGGCAGCACCTAGTCCCAGGAAAAGCCATAAACTGACACCACCCAAGGGTGGCCAGCATCCAAAAGTCCCTGGCACTCCAGCCATTAGATAAGATTGTAAGATGTCCCTGGGCCCAGCACACACCTATTCCTCTTTTGTCAAGACACCCCAAGACAACTGTCAGTCAATCAGGATCCTGAACCCTGGAAATCCCCTCACCCCCAACCTCTACTATGATAAAAACCCTACCCCATGGTTCTCTCTGCTCACACCACTGCATCAGATAGAGACCAAGTTTGAGCTTGAAATAAAGGCTTTTTGCTCTTGCTTACGGATTCAGACTCCTTGGTGGTCTTTTGTGGGACTCGGGATCTGGGTTTTACCCTCCCTCCTTGATCTCTGGAACTGGAGAACCCACCCGGGAGTTACTTTGCTCAAACCTGTTGTTTCGGCTTGATCAGGTTTACTGCATCAGCAGAGAAACCTATTGGTGGGTGGGCAGAAAGCCAACTAGGTGTCATGGAAACTCACGGGCTTCTGTCGTACAGAGACCTGCTCCCCAACAATTTGAGCTATTCAGATAATATGAAAGAAAGCCAGTCACAGACTCCTGCGCTGTGTCCACCCTTCAAGGTCAAATCCATTGTGCACCTGTAACCTTCCTTAGCCTGTTTCACTGGCCTCAGGAGAAAATGTCCCTCCTCCTGCCTAAAGTGCCAAGTCAATCCATAAGCTCTGGAGACCCCTCCTTCTGTCCCACACTGCTGCCAAATCACCTGCCTCTCCTGTAAAGGTCTTTAAGAAAAAGTGGTAACAGCAATGGCAAGCACTTATTTAGTATTTCTGATGTGTCTGACATGGATTCATGTGCTTTCCATGTATTCAGTCCTCACACATCTATCACATGGGTTGCTAGGATCAAACCTCATTTTCCCTTTGGTAATACACATAATGTGATTTTAAATCTAGACTCCACGTATGAAGAAAATGTGACATTTGCCTTGCTGAATCTGACCTATGCCCTTAACATGTGATTTCCAGATTGGTCTGTTTTCCTACAAATATCATGATAAGCTTCATTTTCTCAAGTGAGGAAATTGAGGGAGAAAAGAGTTAAATAATATGCCTAAGGTCAAAACTAATAATTTATGTGACTAGGATTCAAACATATGTTGAAATTAGTATTGCTTTTAAACAAATATACTCAAAAATCTCTTGCATCACACACACACATGCACACAAACACACCTTCATTCCCAGAGTCTTCCCATTTTACATCACTCTCTTCCAAGCATGGAAGCACAGTATCTTCTCTCACCACCCCATTTATTTATTTATTTATTTATTTATTTATTTATTTAGTATTGAGATAGTTCTTGCTTGTAGTCATTGCTGGCCTGAAACTCATAATATAGATGAGGCTAGCCTCAGAGTCACAGAGATCTACTTGTCTCTGATTCCTGAGTATTGAGATTAAAGGTCCATGCCATGATGTCAGGCTGGTTTTTGTTTTTTATTTTGTGTGTGTGTGTGTGTGTGTGTGTGTTTGTGTTCAGGTGCCCTCCGAGGCCAGAAGAGTGATGACATAAGTCACACAACAATCCAACACCAGTTCAGAATTATGAATAATAGGAGTGTTATTTATTTAAGGGGAAAACTTACAGATCACTGTCCTAGACAACAGTCCTCTGAGCAAACAGGAACAGAGTCTAGCAGCCGGAAGTGGGAGCCAGAAGCAAGAGAATGGGTGCACATTTAAGGCTGCTTTTACAGTATAAGAGACCATGCTCAAGTGGGCTGGTATCTTAAAGGCTATTGGCTGAAGGAGCAGAATGTGCTCCCACAGCAGAAGAGGGTGTCAGATTCCCTGGAACTGGAGTTACAGGCAACTGTGAGCTGCCTTACCTGTGTGCTAGGTCTCAGGTCCTCTGCAAGAGCAGCAAGTACTCTTTTCTTTCTTTTTTTTAAAATACTTTTTTAATTTTTATTTTGAGCATTGTTTAGTGTTTTGCCTGCATGTATGTCTTTGTGAGGGTGTTGGATCTCCTGGAACTGGAGTGGCAGACATTTGTAAGCTGCCATGTTGATGCTCACATGGAACTGAACCTGGGTCACAAACTTAGCACTATTGCCTGTGAGATTCATCCATTAACCTCAAACCCTTGCCTGCTAGTCAGTTGTCTTAGAATGCAACTCTAACCTGAAACAGCTGTTTATTTCAGTATATGCATTTATAATGAAGTGGAGCTTCTTTTTGTGCTGGACAGTTTTATGTCAACTTGACACAAACTAAAGTCATTTGAGAGAACCTCGATCGAGAAAACACCTCCATAAGATCCAGCTATAACATATCTTCTTAATTAGTAATTAGTGGGGGAGGGCCCAGCCCCGGGGAGGGCCCAGCCCCTTGCAGGTGATGCCATCCCTGGACTGAGGTCCTGGGTTCTATAAGAAAGCAGGCTGAGTAAGCCATGGGAAGCAAGTCAGTAAGCAGCACCCCTCCATGGCCCCTGTATCAGCTCCTGCCTCCAGGATCCCGCCCTACTTGAGACCCTGTCCATCACTGCTTCTGATGGCCAATGTTATACAGAACTGTGAGTGAAATAACCCTTTCCTCGCCAAGTTGCTTTTGGTCAAGGTGTTTCATCACAGCAACAGAAACCCTAAGATACCTTTCCTCCCTCACCTATGTCCTGACATCTCTTCCTCCTGCATCACAGAAGCCTCTTCCTTCCCCTGCCTGGATCACCGGTCCTCCAAGCACTACTGTCAGAACACAGCTCACCTCCTAGCTCACAACCCTGTTATAGCTCCTCCTCCCTTCTTGTAGCCTTCCCCTTCACAGTCTGGTTAATCCTTCTGTCTGGTCTGTAAACTTCATCCTGTCATCCTCCTGCTCAGCATCCTCCAGGGACTTCGTAAACTCCAGGGTGAAATTCACCCTCTCTGTGACCTGACCCTGAGTGGCTTCCCGGAGCTTGCCTCGATGGGACTCTGGGCTCTGAGTCTGAGGCAGTGCCTAGAGGGCTCATGGCTTTTTCCACATCTCCAACATAGACATACACTTTCTTCTCAGCCAGGAGGGCACTTCCGGTCTAGATTGGCCTCACCTCGCCACTGCTCAGTCCAGGCACCACCCACTTCCAGGCACCCTGTTTTCTCTTCACATAGTCCGCTGTCACGGCTGTTCCTCCTCTGGGCTCCTAGAGTACCTTCCAGTTCCCCTAGTCCAGGACACTCCAGCACAACAGAATTCTCTTTACTCCTGTCCACCTCCTACAGCATCAGTTCTAGATCCTTCTCCTGGGTGTGTGCTCAGAATTGAATGACAAAAAAGATGGACACACTCCGTTATGTGCAGAATCTATCTGTCCTTCAGTGACATGCCAGCTGGTCTGGGGAAAGTCACTGATGTGATGTTTTAATGTCTTAGCAAGAATCCCCAAGCCCATGTTTGCCATCTACTGCAGCTGAGCTGTGTGCCCAAGTTCACCCCTACACCCCAGGAAAAAATGCACATCTGAATTCCCTAGAGCCTACTGTGCTGATATCGGCTATGAGGCCTCCCTTTGGAAACCCATTAAAACATGAACAGAGTCATGAGGGTGGAGTCTACTTTGACAAGACCCATGTTCTTGGAAGAAGAAATACCGGCCAAGCCTCTGAGACCGTTTGGATGCCCAGTTCAACTCAATAATGTTATTAATCAAAGTTAGCAAAGATCCCAAGGTGAAGGGTACAGTCCACTAACACTTCCCTTCATGTTAGCTGACACTTGCAAATACTGGGTCCCCAAGTTACACATAACCTGTGCCTACCTTGGCTACAAATCTGTGATCCCCTCCATGGGTTCAGTCATTTTCTAGATCTGTTCATAGAACTAAGGGAAGAGTTGATTTACTATGGCCAATTACGACAAAGGACATTTTAGTCATATGAAAAAGTGCAGAGAAGGTCCAGAAAGATTCCTAAAGCAGAAACCTCTGTCCCTGTGGAGGTAGAGTACATCGCTCTTTTGACACATGGACACATTCAAGAATCTGGAAGTCTCATGAACCCCATATTTTAGGGGCATCTATGGAGGCTTCATTATATAGACACAATCAATTACTAATTCAGTCTTCACTGCTCTGTCTCAAAGGCTGGGGAGTGGACTGGAAGTTCTACGTTTCACCCATGCCTTGGTCTTTCTGGTGACTAACTTCCACGAAGAATCCGTGAGAACAACCGATGAGTCCCTCACCCAGGCAGCTCCAAGGCATTATGGTCAGCAACCAGGCATCTGGGAGAGAAGGCATAGCCACAGCCATAGAGAGAAAAGCAGGCAAGAGGGAGGCCTCTGTAGCCATGTGCTTGGAAGGCACTGGCCCCTACTCAACCTGAAGGTGTCCATGCAGCTTTTTTATTTCTCTCACCTTCCAGTAAGAAGTGAAATTTGTGGGTTCTGGGAACACAGGGCTTGAAAAACAAGAGGCACTTGGGAAAATGTGCTATGATGCTATGATCTCACATGCCTATAACTGATGAGTTCCTGCTCCCGTTGTGGTCCAGCGGACTTGGAAGATGTGGCAAGGAATTCAAGCCCTCCCTGAGGGCAGACGCCCACTATGATGCCTAGCAAAGCTGCCTGTTCCGTCTCCTGTGATTGTGTAAGACTCCAGGCTGGCCCCAGCAGCTGGCCACAGCCTCGGGGTCCTGACGTCATTTCTGCTCCACACTGTTCTTCACTCTTTCCCAACCAGGAAAAAAAAGCAAAAAAGTATCAGTTCTCAGCTTCCGAGGGTGAATGAATGCAAGGACTATCAGGAAATGAGTTTCGGTGGTTTGCATTTTTAACTCCTCCGTGCCCACTTGGAATGTGTAGGGTGGTGGGGGCTTACAGGGAATAGAAGTCCTTTTGCCTATTGCCTTCTGTTTGACATTGTCCTGGCACAAAAGGCAATATAACCACTTAATATACTTACAGTGGCCGACCTTGATCATCAAATTCATAGTATCTGGAAGCAGCTAGGAGGCCTGCCTCTGGGCAGGTCTGAGAGACCATTAAGGAAGGATTAAGAGAGGGGAGAAGATCTTCTTGAGTAGAGCGACACCCTCCAGCACTACCCAGATAATGTAACCCAGGAGTCAGAGGGCCTGAGAGATGTGACCTAAAAGCCTCTTTTTTCTACCTAGCTGTGACACGTATGAGCCACAGAAATGGCCAGCATGGCAAGATATCCCTAAGGGTGCAATGGTGGTCCTCTTGTCTTGGCAGTAACCAACAGCTGTCTAATTGGACCCGTGGCCTCCTGAACAGGAGGGCAAACGTGCTTTCCTATGGCTGTGATAAGACACCACGACCTTATAAAAGAAAGCATTTTATCTGCCGTTGAAAGTCATTGTTACCCCAAGGGCACTTGCTTTTCACCTGTGCTATCTTCTAGGGGTTTCATCATTTTCCATTATACTCTGGAATCTGTGATCCGTGTAGTTAGTTACGCTTTGTAAAGGCTGTGAGTCTGGGTGGCTGTGTCAATTTCCCTCTCAGCATGTGACTATCCAGTTTGCTCCAGGCCATCCTGTCTCCACTGTCCTGCTTGTGTTCCTTTGACGTGGTCGTCTTTTCTGACCCAATGATGTCCTTGTCTATTTGCCACTGAAAAGGATTACGGTGGAGAGCAACAGGGCGGACCCGGCTATCTGCTTCTGGGCTCCGTGCACATGCTTGGTGTCCGTGCACATGCTTGGTGTCCGTGCACATGCTTGGTCTTTGTGCACATGCTTGGTGTCCGTGCACATGCTTGGTGTCCGTGCACATGCTTGGTCTCCGTGCACATGCTTGCAAACGTGGGCACTTGAGCATACATATTTTTATCTAATGCCTTAGTGTTGGCTACATCTTTACTCCTACTCCCCAAAGCAGCCTTATCCAAATCACAAGCTTCGGAACCTGTTGGCCTTTTAGCTCCAGGCTCAGCTTTCTCTCTTCTCACGTCTGCTGGCTCATCTGGAACTTATACATCATTTCCACTTTCAGAATTGTTGAGTTTCTGCCCTACCGCCACTGGCTCATTCTTATGACTATATGGCTATGAATGATTTGCATTATTTTAGTTTCACTAGGGCTTGGGGAGTCAGTAGAAGAAGATGCATATGTCCAGTCTTACAGCTTTGAGTTATCATCTTGATATCATACATACACACACATACGCACATTCCCACAACATACACATACACACACATATGTAGGTGTGTTGTGGGAATGTGTGCGTATGTGTATGGATATTCTCATATGTATATATGTGCATGTTTAGGGGAGTGCATTGTGCATGCGTGCACACATGCGTGTATGTGTGTGTTTGTGGTCAAAATTTATGTTAGGAGTCTTCCTCAGTGGCTCTTCCCTTTATGTATGGAGGCAGGGTCTCTTGTTCAACCCAGAGATCATCAACTCTGGCTAGTCCAGCTGTCAGCTTTTCCCTGAGAGCTCCTGACTCTGTCTTCCAAGTGCTGGGATCACCTGCAGCTGCCATGTCCGCCCAGGGAGTCTGAACTCTGGTGTCCATGCCTGGATGGCAAGCATGCTGTCTACTGAGCCATCTCATACGTATGCTTTAGTGCCCTTCAGCAAATATTAACGGAATAGAATTAAGTTCTCCTGAGTTTTCTTGAGATGAGTTTCTTTCACCCCACTGAGGTGGGGTTGCCCTCTGTATGCTGTGAATATGTTTTATTACCATTGGCTAATAAAGAAGCTGCTTAGTCCTATGGCAGGGCAGAATAAAATCAGGTGGGAAATCCAAACAGAGGTATGGGGAGAGAGTAGGAGAAGACAGGAGACACCATGTAGCTGCCAAAGGAAAAGAACCAAGACTCTTACTACTAAGTCACAGCCTCATGTCAATACACAGATTAATAGAAGTGGGTTAATTTAAGATGTAAGAGTTAGTTAATAAGAAACCTGAGCTAATAGGCCAATCTGTGTTGTAATTAATATAGTTTCTGTATGATTATTCAGGTCTGAGCAACCAGGAAATGAACAAGCTGCCTCCACTTACACCCTACTCCCTTTGCCTTGTGTGTTCCTCATTACTCGGGTTTCTAAGACCCCAAGTCTGTGTTCCCCTAAGCACCTCTAGATTCAACACATATGCAATTGATCTGGACTTTCTGATTCTGTCAGAGTTGGACTCTTGCTGTAGTTTGATAGGACTTATATCCACCAAAGGTTTGTGTGCTAAGAGTGTTGAGCATCCCTACCCCCAGCTTTGCAGGGTTAAGATGATGGAATGTCATCACAAAAGTATGGTGAGATGTCCTCCATATTCTCGGATATCCAAATACTTGGTCCCCAGTTGGTGATACTGTTTGGGTAGGTTTAGGAGATGTGGCTTCCTAGAGGAAGTATGTCACTGGAGGAGGGCTTTGAGTTTTCAAAAGCCATGTATTGTTTATAGTGTGCTAGCCACTGCCTGTGGCTAGAGATGTGAACTCTCAGCTGTCCCTGCTGCCATGTTCACACACACTGTAATGCTTACACACCTTCATGGTGATGGACTCTCATCCCTCTGGAACCTTAAGCCCCAAATAAACTCTTCCTCCTATAAATTTCCTTAGTTACAGTGTTTTGTTTCAGTAATAGAAAATTAACTGATGCAGAAGATAACTAGGTCTTCGGTTCCATCCACGGAAAGGATCCATGCATGCCTCCTGGAACTGGATTAGTTCCTTTGGGAATGGATTGTCATAAGAGAACTTGGCACCTCTCCAGGATGCCTCTCTGCATGTGCCATTTGCCACTCTTGTCTCGGCTGCCACCACTGTGATGTGATTTTCTGTGCTCTCATGCCAGAGCTAAGCAGAAGTCATTCCATGCTCTTGAGCCCCCTGAACTGTGAGCCCAAGAAACCAGACTATCCAGACTCAGATTCGATGTAACAACAGAACGTGGATCAACACAAGTCTTTCTGTTATTGCTAACCTTGACATGGACTGACTGGTTACCAAAACGATACCAACAGCCCTTCCTCATTCCTAGGTTCTGTTTGTTAGGTTTGGCCAGCTGTGAACCACAACCAAAGCCCTCAGATCTGCAGAATCCCTGATCCATCCTTACTCTAAGGCAGGCAACCCTTCTCAAACAGGAAGAGAATTTCATGAAAGGGCCTTTCTACCCTATGAAGCACGGAACAGCATAACCTGGATTCCGGCTCCATCAGGATCTAATCTTGCCTCCTTGTTCTAATTGTCATAGGAGATCTTTCCAGAGTTATGATCTATTTCTAAGGATGTGATGGCCTACAGAAAGTTTTAAAGAAAAGACTTGACACTGTTTGTTTTGAAAGAGATTTTTATTTTGCCCCAATTGATCTTGCTACTCCAAATAATTTGCAGGAAGAGTGGATGACTTGATTCCCCTCGCTAAGAGGAAAGATGGCAGAGAAGATTAAAAACCCTTTAGAGTTCTTTGGAGGCACAACATGAAATTAGAGATGGAAAACGAGACCCCAGTGGCAGGCTGTTTACCTCTGGGGAACATGACATGGGGATGCCTTGACCACAGACGTGCTCACGCCAGAGGGAGTGCCCACTCTCTTTGTCTCTCTTTGTCAAGTTCCACAGAACTTGATTCTGCTCTTAGCTCGTACTGCCTGTGGCCACTCAGTTACTGGAAACCTGCTGTGCCAGTTCTCTGCTAAGTGGCTTTGGCAAGGCCTCAGCTAGCATTTAATCACCGTAAGAAGCCTCGGGAGGCTTCATTAGATGTAGGACGGCTTACAGAAGATGTTAGCCTGAGCTGGATGAAGTCCAGCGCAGCTGCAATATTCTTCAAGTACAAAACTTCTCAGAGCGATGTTAAGCTAGACGAAAAGCATTCTGGGATTTAGCCTCAAATCATATTACTAAAGATCACAACTATCCCATCATTCATAGCATTCTTGGACGCTGTTATGTAAATCCTACTTTCCCATTCAATATATTTTGATTTCAGACATGCTTAATCGGTATTCATGGCTAAATGTCAATGTATATACTCTTATCTCTCTTCCTGGAGAAATTCCTCTGGCTTCACAAAGTTTCTTTGGCAGCTAGTTAAATACGACAATGTAAACACACCAGGGTGTCTATCTAGTTAAAGGAGTACTTATTGAACATTTTTGGTAAGTGAATATCCATTTAGGGTTTTGCTATTTTATGTGTTACGAGAATTAAGCCTTAGCTTCTCCCAGAATGTTTAATTTGGCTCACTTAACCAGGCGAATTTCACCTTCTAAGAATGTAAGCCATGGTTTGAATCTGGTGTCCCCTGCAGGTTTGTGTTTTGCTTGCTTAGTCCCCAGCCTTGTGGCACTGTTGCGGGCCACAGAGGAGGTACGGTCTGGACGACAGAAGGAGGTCACTATGGGTTTGCCTTTGGAGTTTTACTTGCTTTGATTTGGCCTATTTCCTCTGCCTCTTCATCAACAGCCCTGCTAACCAGCTCCTGCCACTCACCTTCACTGCCATGGAGCAAACCCATTGTCCTTTCCCTCTTTGAGGGGATTCTGACTCTCTGAAAACATGAGCCCAAACAAGTCTTTTTTTTCCTTGAGGTGTTTCTAACTGGCATTTTGTCATGGGAAAAGGAATGACTGTAGAAAACAATACTGTCTTGGTTAGGGTTCCTATTGCTATGGCACATGACCACAGCAACTCTAAAAAAGGAAAACATTTCTTTGAGGTGGCAGCTTCAGTTTCAGAGGGTCAGTCCGTTATCATCATGGTGGGGAGCATGGTGGCATGCAGGCAGACATGGTGCTGGAGAAAGAGTTTAGAGTTTTACAGCTTGCAGGCAACAGGAAGAGGTCTGTCTCACTGGGCATATATAAGACCTCAGAGCCCATCTCCACAGTGACATACTTCCTCCAACATGGCCATATCTACTCCAACAAAGCCACACCTCCCAATAGGGCCACTCCCTTTGGGGACCATTTTCTTTCAAACCACCACAAGTACCAAGGAGCGGTGTCATTGCTGTATAAACTCAACCATTTGGTCTTTTAGGCCTTGGAACTAGACTGTAGGAGGAATACGAGTATGAATATATTGAATATATATGAATATAGTCCTAGAGTACTATAAGCAGAACCTAATGAACCATTCTTGTGGAAGTTCAGAAGACCAGACTAGCACCGGAAATATGGACAGTAAAATTGTTCATGAGGTTAAGATAGTAATAAGGACTCTATCAGGAATTGAAGTAGAGACCATTTGTGTTACCTCTGGCAAAAAAAGAAAAATCTGGCTACATTTTACCTATGTCCTTAATTTTGTGTGAGTTGAATTTACAAGTAATGAATTCGTCCATCAGCAGAGCATAGCAAGACAACATACATTCTGTGTCGCGGTTGATGATGCCTGCATTTAGCAGGGTTTTAGAGTAACCAAGAAGATGTAAAGGCATGCCATTTGGTAAGGAAAGGAGCATGGGCACATTTAAAGCTGCAGGTATAAGGTGACTGTCATTAGGATTGTTAGTTCTGTTAAAGAAAACCTGACCTTGCACCAGGACACAGAAAAGGTCCTGGAGGGACCCAAGGTGCCCAAATGCAAATGCCTTAGAAAGATCTTCTCTGGAGAAGAAAATATCTGGGTCAGAGGTATAGTTGGATGGTAGCGCATTTGACCAGTACGTGCAAGCCCCTGGTTTAATCCCCAGTAATACGAAGAAAAGGACAAGAAAGGAGAGAGTGTCTGAAAAGAAGCGGTCTCGGGACGCTGAGAAGGAAAGGACCTGGGAAAGCATTTCCCTCTTTCTGTCACCCAGGCACCTGGAGGCCACTGACCAAAGCTATTATAAAAGGGGCCCTGTGCAAGATGTGGCACATGCTTGAAAACCCAGAGCTTGGCAGACGGTATACATGATAAATAAATAAATCTTATAAAATATAATAATAAAAAAGAACTATCAAGAAACAAGCATAAGCTCAAGGCCAAGCATTCCTAGCCAATATTAAGTCTCTGTGTCATGATTAGGAGCTGGTTGGTGGTCTAAGAGAAAGCCTGCGACACTGAACTAAACGCACTATACAACCTTCACACAATAGTGTCCAGCCGGGCGGTGGTGGCGCACGCCTTTAATCCCAGCACCCGGGAGGCAGAGGCAGGCGGATCTCTGTGAGTTCGAGGCCAGCCTGGTCTACAAGAGCTAGTTCCGGGACAGGCTCCAAGCTATAGAGAAACCCTGTCTCAAAAAGCCAAAAACAAACAAACACAAAACAATAGTGTCTAGCTGGCCGAGGTAGGTCACTACACACATGCTTTTGGAGGTTATATTTACTTCAGGTTCTAGCCTGTTTTTCCTCTACCTACTGGTCAGTGGCCACGGGAACAAGTTACTACCACACTGTCCACCACCAAGGACTGAGATGCTTTGCTTTGCCATGCTGAACTATGACGTTCTGACCCCATGAGCCAATATAAACCTTTCTTAAGTTGTTTCTGTCACGTATTTTATCCCAGCAAAAGTAAGTCACACAGCAAACACAATGCTTTTGCCTGTGACTAATGTCTACTCCCAACAGGTGGCAGTGTTTTCGATACTGACTATTCAGCATTCTAAAATAATGTTTTAAAATATTTCATTTTAAAAATAAGACGATCAGTATTTTTTTTTTATCTTTTTGAGACAAGATCTCCTGTAGCAGCCCAAACTTACCGTGTAGCAGGTGACCTTGGAACTTCTGGCCCTCTGCTTCCACCTCTGACGCAGAGCACTGGGATTCCAAGTGAGTACCACCACACTCGCTGTGCACAGCGCTGGAGATGTGTGCACTGGACAAGCATTGCGCTACATCCGCAGCCCCGTTGACTGTAGGTATTTTCCTTTTCAACTTAGCCTACTTATCACCTTATTTCAGTGCTTGCTTATATCAATTTCCCTTCAATGGGAACTCTAGTCCTCTGCACGGCACTTTTCTATGCCACAAAACAAATGGCCACACTCTTATTACCTTAAAACAACAAACACTGTGGTTTCCACTCACTGAGCAACAGGTCCCCAGCCAAGCCAACAAACTGGTGAAGTTGGTGGAGTCAAACTCAAAACTCTGGAAATTATCCTAAGGGCAGGCAGCAAATAAAGAAGAGTTTATTCAAGAAAAACCAGTAAAACTTGTTTAGAGGAGTGGGAATCTGTGAGGGTTGAACCCTGATTCCCGTCCTCCCCAGACCAGTTCACTGTGTCAGAAACTCCGCCCTCGATGGTGACGAACAGGCTGCCACAAGTCTCCATGCCATCTTCTCAGCCACACACTGAAGCCCAGGTGAATACAGTGTAAAGACCAAATGCTCTCTCCTCTGCTCAGCATCCGCCTAAAGGGTTAAGATTCCATAGCAGAAAGATCACAAATACAAAGGCTCCAATCATCTGGGCCCCAGCTCCTTGCTAGGGAGAGGGTTTAGTGATAGGAGGCCAGCCAAGGAGGCCAGAGGTGACCACTTCCGCCCTGTCATTTGCTTAAAGCGAGGTGCTACTCACAAGAGAAGCAGGCCACTTCCAATTCAGCAGCTCCAGGCTTGTGGCTTAGAGATTTCATTAAGGGGAGAGACAGAAAATGCCTCGCTTGCCCTCAGAGGACCCAACTTAATTCAAAACAGACGGTAAGGAGGTTGAAGCCTCAGCAGCAACTGGAGGTCTGGATTGGAAGTAATTAACACGAGTGTGTTAGCTTCATCTGTTTACCAGAGAGCATCAGGGAAGGAGCTAAGAGCATTCTTGTTCTCAGGATAAAACCCTGGCATCAAAGCCCATCCTTGCGAGTGTCCCCACCTTGTTGGATCAGACTGTGATGAGGTTTCTAACCCGGAGCATTAGTAGAGAAACCGTAGAGCGATACACAGAATTGTCATGATATATTTCAATCACATTCTGACAATAAAGTTTGCTTTGAGTCTTAACGGAGCTAGCCATTAGCTGACCAAAATTAACCATAGAGGTTTTGGAGGGCTGAGGACAGATAGGAGACAGGATGTAGTAAGATGGGGATGAGAAGATCTCAGCCCTTTTGGATGGAGGAATGGGAAAGAGAGGAGCTCACTGGTGGCTTCTCTGCCACTTCTCTGATCATTTAGGTTCTTACGCCAATATCTGATTCCTGATTTTTTTTACAGTTTTTTTAATGTCTTTATTGACTCTTTGGGAGTTTTACATCATGCACTCCAATTCTGCTCACCTCCTGATCCCCCCCATACCCTCCCCTCATCCCTGCTGCAATCCCACCAACAAAAGGAAACAAATCAAAGTAAGCAAGCAAGCAAACAAAATCAAAAACAAACAAAAACACCAAAACCAAACCAAAACATAAACCACCACAACAGAAAAATCTCTGCTTCTCCTTTCCTGCCTCTCCATCACCTCTTCATTCATCCTGGTGACATTGGAGGCTTCAGTGTAACCTATAGGATACCTCTTTGTCCCATCAGTTTTACTGGCAAATGTTCATTGCCAGTGAGTCACTGGTCTAGTTCAAGGCTTCTGGTTTCTGGTACACCACCATCTCTGTATCCTCACTGGAACTGCTCTAGGACATCCTGTGGCTGCCATGAGTCTTGGTGATCTTGCAGGTATTGTTCTACAGGACTAGTCCCTTAAAAGCTCCAGCAGGTCCAAAATGGGGTAGGTGCCATCGTTGGCCAACCCAAGGCCCGACTGTGGGCCTGGGGTGGCAGCCAAGCTGGTCAGTCCGGGCCCCTGGGACCACCTGCCTAGGGCAAGGTGATGGAGTCTGCCCTCTTACACATGCATGCACTGAGGGTCAGTTAATCCTGGCCGGTGGTGTGGGGTGGGGGCCATCTTTTCAACAAGCAGGGGCCAGCTTTCTTGCTGTAGTAGCCAGGCAAGGCCAGCTTTCCCAGGGCCAGCGAAAGGCGGGATGGGCTCAGCATGGCGCTGATCTCATCTTGCATGGTTCCTAAGGCCTCCTGAGGTGACACAGGCCACAGACATCCACACAGACCCCAGTTGTATCTGGACCACAGACCCAGACATGGCCTTTGGCTGCAACTTGGTCCCAGACAACATCCTGGCTCTGTGTGGAAGAAATGGCCCCTTATGTGGGAATGGTTCTGGTGGCCATATGACCACCAGACACCGCCAAGGCCTCAGGATGTGGCCCTGACCCTGGACCTTTATGTGACCTTTGGTGGCAATTCAGGATCTGGACTTCAGCACAGACCCCAGCCATGGTAGAACCATGGACCCCAGCATGGTCCTTGGCAGCAGCTAGGTCTTAACTCCCAATTTTTTATTGATAAAGAATAATTAGATAAACGTATCACAGAATTAGTGTAGCCTAGAAGATTGGTGTGGCCGGGGAAAGAGATGGCCAAAGAGAACCCTGAAAAATAGCTCTCCTCCCAGGAAGAATATGAGCAAGCCCAAGGCCGTGTACCTGAGGGAAAACCAGAAGCTTCACAGCTCAAGGAGCCGTGGGCTGGTCAGAATCCCGTCCTGGGTTGGGGAGGGGCTCGTGAAGCAGAGGAGTTTCTGG
This sequence comes from Alexandromys fortis, assembly GCF_014885135.2. Classification (NCBI taxonomy): domain Eukaryota; kingdom Metazoa; phylum Chordata; class Mammalia; order Rodentia; family Cricetidae; genus Alexandromys; species Alexandromys fortis. The sequence continues at coordinate 760,777 of NW_026067956.1, forward strand.
CATTGCTGGTTGCTGTGGGAGGAAGAATCAGAGTTCCTATGGGTGTGTGGCTTCTGGTAGATTGTCCCTGCTGGGAGCACTGCTGGACTTAGGTAAAGAAAAGAGCACGAAGCTGGGAGACTGCTGTGTCCTTCTAAACTCTTGGTGAAACTTATTCCCTAGTCAAGCATTAAGAGGCATGCTCTAAAGAGGGGAATAAGCCATGTGGGCTCCACCTTCATGAGTGGGGTTATTTCTTCATAAAAAAGCATGAAGCCAAGTTCTGGCTCCCACCTGTAATCTCAGTGTCCGAGAGGCTGAGGCAGCAGGATTACCATGAGTTCTAGGCCAGTCTAGACTGTGGAGAAATGGAAACTTGTCTCAAAATTAAAAACAAACAAACAAAAAACCACATTAAGCAATAGTAGTGGCAACAACAGCACCACCACAGAACAGAGGGCTGAAGAAGGCACGCGTGGCCTTTCTATTCCCTCTCCTGAGTGAGTATACAGTGTGCATCGCTCTTAGCTTCCCAGGTCTCCTTCCCTCTGAGGACACAGTGTCCTCTTCTCCAGAGGGCACAGCAACAAAATGCCATGGGCTGTTGGCTCCCTGAGAAGCGGGCTCTGGAAGTAGGGTTGTACCTGCCCCAACTCAGACCCAAGTGTGTATTTCAAGTGTCCTTCAAGAAGCCTACTCTGGAGAAGGTCTGGCACCCTGAACTCTGGGACAGAGAGAGAACTCTGTGAGAGAAGGGAACAAAATGACCCAAGAGTAAAAGCACAGGGTCCTTCAAAACAGAGAGAGGGCGAACCACGGTTCATAGTTGTTTACGCCACTATGTGAGCATGCCTGCGCGAGAAACAGACGCTGCATTTCAGCCATGGTGGGAGAGCCAGCCAACTTCCTCAACTCCCCCAGTGGGTTTCTGCAGGATGCTACGAGCATTTGTTGTGATGATGGCCTTACTGATTCTGTTTCTTCTTTTACTTGGAAGCCTCATCCAAGGAGACTCTCTGGGACTCTTTGTCAGAACCTCCAGCTGGCTGCCTTAACGGGACGTTGTTGGCTGATTTTCAAAGGATGTTTTGAGTATCTGATTTAATGATCGCTCTCTCTTCTCTACTTTATTTTTGCTTGCAGTATACTTATTAAACTCACTCACTCAAAATGCACAGTATGGCAGGCATTCATTCTCTGACTGCACAGAGCAATCATTGATGGAGCTGGACTTTGCAGTGTTTCAGAAGCTCATGGTAGGGACTAGGGGCTGCAAAAGCTTTGCTAGGGATTCGCCACTATGGGGGTTGGAAGGATAACAGGTATGAACAAAGGCCCCAGGAGCGTGCCACACACAGGGGAAGCTGGACAACAGAGTTAAGTGGTGGCTGTGTCAACCAGTGATGTGGCCAAGGCCCTTTTGTCCTACTTGAATAGATATTGGCTATAAGCAATGAGTAGCTTTTGTAGCATGGGGCTATTGAGTATCAAAGGCTTGTGGGTGGGCCTGAAAAATGTAGATGCTCATAGCCTTGAGAACTAGAGAGTCATGTCTAGATACTCAGATAGGAGGCTTAGTGATCCGGGATTTTGTTGCCAGTGGGTTCCTGGCACTTGGCAATGGCGGCAACAGTCAATAGCTGTTAGTGCCAGCCAGCTACAGCTCCTAACCTTGGTGTCAAGACCCTTGGCCTCCAAGGTTTAGCAGCTCCCTAGTACTCTTCCAGAATCCAGGGCTAGTGATCTGTTTGAACCTTAGATCTTTTCCTTCCTTCCTTCCTTCCTTCCTTTCTTCCTTCCTTCCTTCCTTCCTTCTTTCTTTGTAGACCAGGTTGGCCTCGAACTCACAGAGATCTGCCTGCCTCTGACTCCCAAGAGCTGGTATTAAAGACATGCATCATCACCTGCTGGCCTGACTTTGGACTTTAACAGCCATCTGACTCTCCCTTTCTCATTCTGTACCCCCGCAGCTTTTGTTATCCCCATCACCTACACGCTTTGCCTTTTCTGCTCCCCACCATGTCCCCCTCTAGAACACGTACTCATACCTCTGCTGCTGCCCTCACTGCTACAGTAAGAATGGAGTCTCCCTCTGGGTGGAGACGTGCCGTTGTCTCTTCCAAGTTCAGCTGGCCAGTCACCTGGCCAAGGGACCACCCCCTCAGGAGGATGAATCTACCTTAAACCATGCTGAAGAGATAAAAAAGATGAATAATTATCCCTTTAATGAGATAATGTGTGTTCCCCCCTCCCCCACCCCTTCCCAGAATTCCTGTCCTCTGTGCAGTCGTCCCAGGGCTGCCATGGGGTTCTGTCGGGTCTGCCTCAGAAACAGTCACTTTTCCTTCTTCTGTCTTCTCACCTATATTTTTCTTCTGGATGTTAACCAGAGCCTAAGCAGCTTTCCTAACCCTCCAGGCTTTGATCTTTCTCTAGCGCCCTCCTCCTTGACATGTGACTGCCTTGTCCATCAAGTGCTAACCTCCATGCCGGCTTAATGCAGACAGGCAAACAGACATGGGCGTTTCCTCCTCTTCCCTGTCCTCCTCCTCCAGGCACCTGCTGAGATAGACAACTTGTCTGCCCTGGCTGTAAAGGTAAAAATAAAACAGTACCGTTCCCCCAGTGCTGGGACTAAAGGCATGTGCCACCACTACCCAGCTTCAATTCCTTTTTTTAAAAACAAGATTAAGAATCTCTGGACAGTGGGGAAAAAAAAAGAATCTTATAAAGAGACACTGGTTTCTATGGTAACACGCAGCAACTCCACCAGACTCCCCCAGATACTCAGCAAAGCTGCCACTGAGGCAGCGGCTGCTGTCACCTCTGTGGCTTGACCATCGACTACGTCCTCTTAATGATACTAACTCAGCCTGTCCTAATTATGACAAATTCAGAGGTGGGTGAAGAAATGACCCTTACACTGTTGTCACACCATGGGACAGCACCCAGTTCCACATACAGGAGCATGGTATGGCGTTAGTGTGGTGTCCAAACGTGGTGACCCGAACACCAGTTGTAACACAGCTTCCAAGCTCTCCCATCTGGCGACTACAGGGTTTCGCTGATTCACAAGAATGGTCTCCCTCCTCTACTATAGTCCCTGCAAAGTCCAGAACAGCCTCTGGCAGACTCCCGTAAACTTGCTCCATGCTTCTCTTGCTTGGGCTAAAGGTTCCTGTCACAGTGCTTCCAGAAAAGTGCCTTAATACCATAAACACCATTTCATCTGCGTGATGAAGCGTAATACCAGTCCCGGTCCCTAGGGAGAGTTCTCTGGTTTGCCAACGCTGTAGTCTCTGGTGAGCTTTGGCTTATCTCAGTGGCCCTGAACGAGAAGAAGGATTGGAATCTGCTGGTCAGGGCATGGGAATAAGGAAACGGACCAGGCAGAGCATTGCGTTTGGTATTTGCTTTGAAGAGGAGACAGGACCATGGTTGGAAGTACAGTCAAGAAAACCATGTTCTTAAGTCACGGCCAGCAAGTGAAGGTTCTATTTGCTCATTTCACTCAGCGTTGACAGGGTCTTGACATGTGCCAAAAATCTGTGCTGTTTGCTGAGGAGAGGATGCTGAGTGGGACGAGGCCCCAGGTGACAGGCAACTGGCTGTATACACAGTTTTCTCAGAAACACCGGAGAGGAAAATGGCCTTGAGTGTGGCATACAGGACAAAAGAGTTCTGTCTCGTAGGAGCAGATTTTTCTGCTGTATTGGTTTGGCAGAGTAGGGTGTTTGGGTTTTGCTGTTGCTGGGTTTTGGTTTTGTTGTTGTTTATGTTTGTGAATTTGTGTGTGTGTGTGTGTGTGTGTGTGTGTGTGCACCTCACAATGCATGCTTTGCTCAGGGGACAACTTGTGTGAGTCGGTTCTCTCTGTCTACCATGTGGGTTGTGGGAATTAAATGTAGGTTTGTGTGGCAAGCGTTTTTAGCTGCTGAGACACCTTGCCAGCAGGTGAAGAGGTTTAGCAGTAATACAATACTGGACCCTATAGAGAACAGAGATACCATCTAATTCCAGTCCTTCGTTTTACAAACACAAAAATTGAGTTCCTCAGAGGCTAAGAAGCTTTGCCCAAGGACACATTCGGCCAGTGGCCAACTCTGGAAGAAACCTCTTATCTTCTTCTCTGCAGAGAATTTTCCACTGCCCTGTGCCAGATTACACACACACACACACACACACACACACACACACACACACACGTCACTTCTGCAGTCTAACTCCAATACCTTAGCCACTTCTTTAAATGGTAATGTTAGCAAATTCCATGAGCCAGGGCTCATTTTCCATATTCTGCCCATTAATTGTGGTTTGGGGATAATCTGTTCCAAGTCCCTTGGTTATAAAACATGGCATTGGCTAATCTGTTTTTCAAGGTAATTCATTCCAAAGTTTGGATCAATTATACCTATTATAGCTGAGGGTTAGCTCAGTCTTCCAGTTAAACATCAATAGTGCTATTTGTTACCCTCATGGCACGATTCCCGGGAGGAACTGTTCCCCGTTCATAGACAGGATCTTACTCCGTAGCCCCGGCTGGTCTGGAGCTGGCCTCGAACTCACAGCAATCTGACTGTCTGCCTCCAGAATGCTGGGATTAAAGGCCTGCACCATCATACCTGGCTCTGGGAGCCACCACCACTGTGGGTGCGGGCTCTCCACAAGACATGGTGACATAGATATTCTGGGGAGTGAAAAGGGTCAGGATTGAAGGAACCCCGTCATCACTTGGTGGGTGACAGGCAGGAGCAGTCTGATGTCTGCTTTCTTCTATGGTCTGCAGCCAGAGGCCACAGAAAGAAGGACCCACTGTTATTTGGAAGCCCCATGCCCCCACTTTCTCCCAGTAGTCTGCAGTGGGTCACCACCATCTGGAAAATAGGAAATTTGTTTGGAAGACAGAAGCACCTTCCACTGCATCTAAAGTGGGTTACTTCCATAGCCAAAGGCACATCCCAAATAAGAAAACAATTAGCTATTGTATCAACAAGCATTTTCATAGCCAAGACTTCCGGCTATCAAATTCATTTCTGGTGGCCTCTGCCTCACAAACCACTCTCTCTCAAAGAGGCAAAGAGGTGGTGTACACTCGAGGGAAGAGGTGGCTTTATGGGCCAGGATGTGTTTATTTTTGCTGGGTGTTTTTTTNCTGGACTTCACTCTGTAGAACATGCAGTCTTTTAACTCGGAGATCCGCCTGCCTCTGTCTCCTGAGTGAGTGTCTCCCACTCACTCACTAAACACACCAGCCAGGGTGTGTTTAGACAACATGGCACTGATATGGCTTTCCCTTGGTTTCCAGTGTGGGTCAAGAATGCATAAAATACCTTAGTGTGGTGTCCAGGCTGCTAGGGGTCGTAAGTCATCTCGGGTGATCAATTTAGTCCCTACTGGTAGAGAGGGGAGGAGGGACAACCTTAAAAAGTTCTACACCACTCTAGGAGGAAGGAAGGAAGGAAGGAAGGAAGGAAGGAAGGAAGGAAGGAAGGAAGGAAGGAAGGAAGGAAGGAAGGAAGGAAGGTAGTTTCAGTGTGTTTTTCTTTCAGCTCAAAACAGTCCTTATGTCAAAGTGGCGTTTGTTTTTGGGGGCAGGGGATGTATATCCTACTGCCCTTTGAAAACCTTTCTCATGGTTCTGGATTTCAGAAGGCTTGGGACATAAGGCTTAGGAAACGAAACACCAAATTGTTTGTTGGAGTACCCACTTCCGCTCTGCAGCTTTCTCACCTATAAACAAGAAAGCTGGTTAAGACAAGCTCTAATATCCTTTCCATCTCTGACAGTTCTTGCTCTGAAAGCTTTGTTGAGCCTTGTTGCTCCTTAAATGGCTGTGGGCAAGCAGCTGCAGCAGCACCTAGGAGCTTCTCAGAGACGCAGAACGCTGAGCCCTGCCCTAGTACTTCCCAAGGAACAGTGTGGTGATTGCCTTGTGCTTAGACCTGGCTTCACTCTTGGTAGGCGTTTCTCAGCCGGCTCCAGTCTGTTTCTCTCATGAGCTGGTAGATGTCACCAGAGAGCTGACAGCAGGTTTGTGGAAGCAGGAGGTAAACTTCCTGAAACACAGTTTGATTTGCCCCCTGCCTTTCAGGGAATTCTCTTTTGCTCTCTGACCAGATGCCCTGTGACAGTACAGAGAATAGAGCCCCAATAAGAGTTTCGAAGCTACCCACACTGCAGACACGGAAGTGCCTGTCAATTCAGGAAAGAGCTGCCCCCAAGGGCCTCTGAGTAGACAACTCACACAAAATGATTTTTAAAAAAAAATAAAAATTCTGGGCCTGGCGAAGGTGGCGCAGGCCTTTAATCCCAGCACTCGGGGGGGAGAGGCAGGCAGATCTCTGTGAGTTCGAGACCAGCCTGGTCTACAGAGCTAGCTCCAGGACAGGCTCCAAAGCCACAGAGAAACCCTGTCTCGAAAACCAAAAAAAAATTCTGGTGTGTTCTCTTTGTTTTTTTGTGTTTTGAGATAGGATCTCACCATTCCCAGCTGACTGAAGATAAAACTGAAATTGATCTTGAACTTCTGATTCTCCCAACTCCTCATCCCAGGGGCTAGTACTACAAGCCTATGCCACCACCCTCACCTGCTTCCTTGCATTGCTATGCTTGCTGGCAAGCACCCTAGCAACGGATCTATATCCCTAGCCCATCCATTTATCCATCCATCCATCCATCCATCCATCCATCATCTATCTACGTATCTATCTACATATCTATCTACGTATCTATCTACGTATGCATCTATCTATCTATCTATCTATCTATCTATCTATCTATCTACTTCTTTATTTTCAAATTTAGATAAAACTATGTTGGATGTTTTCACTCTAATAATGCCATCTAATGAAACACAGTCTATTCTGGTCCTAGAATATTCATGAAGGTATCTATGTCATACATTAGTTTTTTAAAATGCAATTTGTTTTATTTTATGTGCATGGGTGTTTGGACTGCATTTGTGGGCATCATGTGTGTGTGTGCCTGGTACTCAAGACCAGAAGAGGGCACCAGAGTCCCTGGACCTGGAGTTACAGATGGCTGTGAGCTACCACGCAGGTGCCAGGAATTGAACCTGGGTCCTCTATAAGAGCAGCCAGTGCTCTTAACTGCTGAGCCATCCCTGTTACACTGTATTGGACACCAATTCCCCACAGCTTTAAATGATAATGACTCCTCTCCCATTAAGCCAGAATCTTCCATGTTATCCAAGCTGTTATTTATATAATGCTTCGGAGTGTGCAAACCACTTCCAGATGAACACTTTCAGCCCTCTTCACTAAAGGTGCACAGGATACATAACGATGACCCCGAAGCCATTGTTCGTCCATGAGTTTGTGAAAGCACACTCAGCATCTAGGTCCTTCAACCCCATATTCCTGTCAAATAAAATTTTATAGGAGACATTGATTTGGCCTAAGCCCAACAGTCAAGCAATATGGGCTTTAATCACAGTAGCAGGCCTTTATTTAGCTCATGGCAGGAGGCTCTGTAACCAATTATCTAATTAAGCTGTAACCAATTAAATTGTCTCTCACAGTTCCATTCTCTATAAATGTCAGGTTACGTTGTTGGTTGGCGTTCTCAGAATCTGTTCCAGTTTTGGAAGCAGCCTGATTCTTGAACCGTTTTTTTGGCTTTTGCTTTTCCTTTTGCTTATTTTTGTTTGGTTTTCCTTGCTCACACTAATTTCGCTAAATGTAATCGGTCACAGGAATTTTCCTTTCAACATTCCATAATTTTTTTATTACACTAACAATCTCCACTAATTATAATAAAATTTCTGCTCTAGGATGATGCCAAGACGTAGTCACCCACCATTGAGAAGTTTCATGTGTGGACTTAATATCTTTATTTTTGTGTTAAAACTCATCATTATTGTTAATATTACTACTACTACTACTATTATTATTATTAGTGTGATGTATGTGTGTGTGGACATGCACATGCCACAGTGTGCATTTGGAAGTTAGAAGACAACTTAAAAGGGTCAATTCTCCCCTTTCACCATGCAGTCTGTCTGGCTGAATTCAAGTCAGGTTTGGGAGGCAAGCACTTTTACCGACTGAGCTATATCACCAGCCCTCCATCTTTATCTGCTAATATTTTTTCAACAGTAATGAAGAAGGTAGGTACTACCATTCCCAAAGATGACCCCATTGTGTCTGCAATTGGGAAGCTGCTTCCGGTTTTGAAGGTGATGTTCCATCAAAAAGTGATGACATCTACCTAGAAAGCAAACCACGTCCCTAGTTCCCATGTACCACCATTCTTTTCTCTTCTTTCCAGGGCAACGAGAACCCCCTCCATCTCCCTTCATGCTCAGATACTAAATCTGAGCCTCCGACAATGTGGGCTGTGGTAGCAAACTGCCATAACTAGTAGCTAACAGAGAATGGGACTCTATCGCTTATAGTTCTGGAGGCTAGGAAGCAGAGCACCCAAGGATGGACAGATTTGATGCTTGGTAAAGTCCCGCTTCTGGCTCAGAGAGAGCCATTTTCTTACTGTGGATGTGACAAAAGACTCGGCCTCTTAGAGGGGGCCACTAAGGAGGGTACCAATCCCTGCCCTAGCCACTGCCTGAGGACTCGGATTTCTACCATCACTTTGGGGGTTAGGATTTTAATGTATGCATTAAGAGGGCACACAGACATTTAGACTTGTACCCAGAACGGATGGCACAGTGAGTGACTACCACCCTGTTCCTGCCCTCACGGAACTGTCTATTGCAGTTGGACACTGGGCAAACAGAAGTGGTAGCGTGGAGGGAAAGGATGGGGTTTCATGACAGCTAATAGCAAGGGGACCCCAGCATGGGAATCAGGCAAGTGTGTGGTTCCTGCTCTCCGGTGGGGGAAGAACATGGTTGTCTCTTTTCTCTCAATACTTGTTTCTTGGTTTTTCTAAACATCCAGTTAAGACTCTATCAGGAGTGAGGAGACTTTGAAGTTTGAAGTTTAAATCTTCGTTATACTCACGCACAAGGAAGGTGTCTTCATCTTAGCAATTTCCCATTGGTTGTTCGGTTTTGTAAAATGGTCTGTGTGTCGGGGCAGGGTAGTTGGGTGTTATGTGTGCACAGGAAGTGGACAGAGGAAGATATCTGAGACAGGGTCTGGCCCTCGATTGGCAGCCGGTATATCTTAGCAATCCCTGTCTCTTTCCCCTACAGTGCAGGGGAAAGCACACAAAGCCACGCCCAGATGTTGACATGGGTGCTGGGGATTTGAACTCAGATCTTCATGCTTTTACCTACTGAGCCATCTGTTGAGCTCCTTATTCGGGAGTTTTATAAATGTGAGTCTCTCACCTATACACGCTAAAGTCGGTTTTCTTCCCAGTCCCCATAGCGTTCCTCTCCTTGCCGTGCATGCCGGCATCTCTGGACATGGTGGAAGAACAGCAAAGACAGCCTGATGCTTCTCTCTGTTTATTTCCACGTTCACACTTGAAATGTTTACGTTCACATCTGTTTCTTCTCTGCTGTTGACAGAGTTCTTAATGGGAAGTCCCCACCTCTCCTTAGCCCATTAAAAGTTCTGATTGCATATAAATATTGAATTTTCTGTGTTTACTGAGAGAGTTGTTTATTTTTCTCCTTGAGTTTGTTAATGTGAAGAATTACAATTATGGAATTTTATTATGTCAAACCAAGTTTGCATTTCTAGGAAAACTCCAGCTCAGCCCGTACGCATAATTCTTGGTGCTTGGTGGGTTCTGTCTACTAAAATGTCGTTTGTGGCTTTTGTATTTGTGTTGGTGAGTGAGAATGGCCTGGAATCTTTCTGCTTTCCTATGCTTTTGTCTCATTTTGTTATGAAAGTGATTCAAGTTTCACAAAATGACCCAGGACAGTGTTTTCCCCCTTCCATGTTTCAAAGCTGCCTGGACAGTGTTCTGCAAGGGCTGGGGTTCACCCTGTAAGTCACTGGATGCTGCTTCCTTTGTAGGAAGTGTTTTCAACGACAGATTCTCTTCTCTTGGACTGACTGCACTATCTTGATTCTGTTTCCACATGTGTCTTAAACTATAGTCTCATCTAATCTCCCAAAATTGCATTGGCATAAACTTGCTCATAATAGTGTTTTGCCATGTTTTCCTATGTGGCTACACCTCTTCTTTGCCCTCATTTGCATTCCAAATATTTTTATTTACTTTATTTATTTACTTTAAAAGTGTTTGGATTAGATATTATTATTATTAGTTTGCGGTAGGAGGGGCTGAACTCAGGTCTTGCACGTGCTCTGTCAGCACTGTCCCGGAGCTGCATCCTGGTCCTTTGAGACGTCTATTTTGAAAAGGCCGTGCTCACTTTACTTGGGTTAACCTTGAACTCACTATGGAACCCAGGCAGGCCTTGAAGTTGCAATGCCTAAGTCTCCTGACTAGCTGAGATTACAGACTAATATGTCACCACACCCAATTTATTTTTAATTTTAAAGCTTCATGACCAAAGCGACCAAAGCGATTTAGGAAGGAAAGGGCTTCTTTGACTTACACTTCCACATAACAGCCTATTATGGAAGGAGTCGGGGTCGGAGCCTGGAGGTAGGCACGGAGCCAGAAGCCGGAAGGGGAGGAACACTTGTAGTCATTGTGCTTTGCGAACAAGCACCTTCACGTCCCTGTGCATTTCCTGTCGATGGATAGTATTCTCCATGGGTGGTCAGGGTTGTCTGAAAGGCAGTGACAAGAACAGTTTTTGTGATCATAAGGACCAAACTTTACACGTGTGCACCTTTCTCTCTTGTCCTTTTGCAAAGAATGCCAGGCAGGTCCTGTTGACACCTGTTAATCATGGTAAACGGGCCTCATGCGTGATGGATACTCAGTAGCTCATGATGAGTGAATACGTAAACAAAGGGCGTGAGAACTGTGTCGGCGCTACTTCCCCATGGATGGGGCATGAGTTTCTGCAAGGAGAGAATGCTCTCATGGTGCCCACGAAAGTGAGTCTGCCTTTGTCCACTGCACATGTGTGAGGCCTGTCCTCAGGACCACAACCACGTCTCCAGGAATGGAGCTCAGGGGGACGTCAGGGGAACAGGCACTACCTTGGTTCACAGAGAACACAGCTCGGGGAATAGGAAATTGCCACTGGTGAGTACTGTAAAGGACCTGAGAGGCTAGCAAGCTGGGGGAGGGGCCATCCAAGTGTTACCAGTTCTTTGGGGCCACAACACAAGCAGCTGCTGTATAGCCTACTTGGACATCTTGTCTGGTTTAAACCCGTTGTATCTGTGTGGAAATGATTTCCTTGTTGTTCACCCGTGGCTTAGGTCTTCAAATGCTAAAGGAGAACCGGTGGAGAGCCTTGGGACTGACCTTCAAAGGGAGTCTAGTCTGGGGCAGAGGGGCTGAGAGGGAGACTCTACGAGGGAAGGTTACAGGAAACTTTTGCTTGTTCAGTCACCCCTTCCTACCAGATCTTTCCAGAGCTCATCTTTGCCAAATGGTGCTGTGTTTGAACAAAAACTTTCCCTTATGATTCTCCTGGACCAGTAAGTAGCCACAGGGAAGGCTCCCGGCCTTGTGGGACACTTACCAGAATTACCCATCTTCTGACATAATAGGAAAATCGCAAATTGCCCAACTTTCTTGAAACCTATCATTTAAGACATCGAACAATGAGTAAAGCGAAGACTGTGATCCCCGAGATGAGGTGAGCAACTGGGCAGATCAACCTTGGCCTAGATTCCTTCCCGGCAGCCTGAGGAGCAAGCCAAGTCTAGCAGCTGTGTGGAGGTGAGGGCTGATGACCGGGGTTCAGAGGCCAAGGTTCGCAGAATTTCTCAGTATGTGAGAGAGTGGAACGGCAAGGTGAAAGTTCCAGAAAGGTGCACGGGCATCCCTGTGAAGCCTTGGCAACTCAACATTGATCAGCACATAGGTGAAGCTCATGTGGCCAGTACAACTTCTAAAGAAAGACCTATGAGGAGAGCCCACACTACTGACTCCACTTGGACTTGCTCAAGGTTTCCCCCTTTCTTCTAGAAAGTTCCTTTACCTATTCGGCTTGGTGGATAGGGTTGACTAACAAGGCCCTGGCAGGCAGAACCAGCTTCAGCTCCTACAGGTGGAGGAGGAGAGAAACATAAAGCTTGGGTGAGGTGTGTTCTACGGAAGGTTATAGGGAGGCCCCTAGTTTACAAACAACCAAACTGATCCACACCCTGGGCCTGTTATGGAATGTTTACAAGACTTTTATTATTTTGTCCTCAGAGTCACTGAAGAAACTAGGGTAGGGACTCCAAAACCTTGTCCATTACACACATTTGTGTACTGGAGGTGACTCTGTTTGACTTCTGGACAGTAGAGAGAACAGCAAAAGGTGGTGGGTGCTGCCTTCCTCCAGCACCCTGTCCACATAGAACCACTACGGTACGTATGGGGGGCCAGGCCACCATTCAGGGGGGCAGGCTACTATTCAGGGGGGCAAGCTACCATCCAGGGGGGGCAGAGAAAATAAGTAGGAGAAATCTAGGGGAGGGAGGGAGGGGGAGGGGAGGGGAGGAAGGAAGGAGGAGGAGGAGGAGAATGAGGGAGAAAGAGAGGGAGACTGGGACATAGAAAGAAAGGTAAAAAGTCCCAAGGCAAAACACAGATGAAGAGAAACAGATTAGTTTAAGTTAAAGAAAAACAAGCTAGCCAGAACGAGCACAAGCTAAGGCTGAGCACTCAACTACGGGACTATGATGCTCAGACCTTCCCTCACAGGCTACTGTGGTTCTGTGCCTACGACATTCCCGCCCATCTTTAGACAACAGAGTCCAGGAACTGCACACCCAGTACCTAACTGGACCACCTTAGCACCCATGGGACCCCAAGGGAAGCATGCTCCCATGTTCTAGAGGTGAGAAGAAAAATACAGGTGTCCTTTGATGGTGGTTTGAATGAGAAGGACTCCCATAGGCTCACAGGGAACAGCACTATTTGAAACGATTAGGATATGCTGACTTGTTGGAGTAGGTGTGGCCTTGTTGGAGGAAGTGTATCCACTGGGAATGAGCTTGGGGGTTTCAGAAGCCCAAGCCAGACTGAGGATTTCTCTCTTCCTGCAGCCTGCCAATCCAGATGTAGAACTCTCCACCACTGCTCCGGCACCTTTGTCTGCCTGCGTGCTGCCCTGCTCTCCGCCATGAGATAATGGACTGAACCTCTGAACTGTAAGCCAGCTCCAGCGGAGTGTTTCCCTTTATAAGAGTGGCCGTGGTCATGGTGTCTCTTCACAGCAACAAAACCCTAACTGAGACACTTTTCCTTTGTCGACACAAACACGAATACTTCCTTTTGACGTAGATAAAGTGAATTTCAAACCCATCCTGTCATGAATGGGCCCTGGGGGCTGTTCTCCAAATGGGGCTTAAACACCATGGTTCTGCTGTGATTTGAGTGTGTCCCCCACGCACGCATGTGTTGGAACCGTGGTTCCTCAATATGGCAGTTTGGCGGGGTGTCTGGGTAACAGGGGTGGAGTCCCCCTGGATGGGTGAGTGCCTTTCTCCCCAGAGGTCACAGGACTAGTTTAATGATGCTGTTCCTAGTTTGTTCTAAAACAAGCCTGTCTCCATGCGTGGTCTCTGTGGCACAGACCCATGTGTCATCTTCCTTCTCTGGTGAGTCGAAGCAGCATGGGTCCCTTGCTAGATGTGGCTGCTACCTCTTCTCAGACGTTCTGTTACAGCAACAGAAAACAGACTACACGTCCTATCAGTCTGGCCAATGTGTGCTGAGTATCTTCTGGAAGCATTGAGGAGTCTTCTAATGTACCGCACATGCTAACAACCCCCCTGCTGGAGGATAATCAGATGGCTTTACCATCCTCCACACTCCCTGGGTCTTCATGATAAAGAATATGATGGACCACTGTGACGGCTACTCCTGGTTGTCAACTTGACTGTATCTGGAAAGAGTTATAACAGAGAAATGGAGGGCACGCTTGTGATCTGGAGCTTGAGGCCCGAGGACACATGCCTTTAATCTTGAGGCTGGAAGGCGCACCTTTAATCTGGGCTGCCCCTTCTGTTAGAATGCTCTGCTTTATAAGGACGACAGAAGAAGGGAGGATGTTCTTAGCCTGCTTGCCCTAACCTCCATCAGCCCATTCATTCCTTCTTTGAAATCCTAGCAAACCAGCTGAGACACCCAGCCTCATGGGACTGAGCAGCTACTAGATTCTTGGACTTTCCATTCATAACTAGACATTGGTGGACTGCAGCCTGGAAATCATTCCAATAAATTCACACACACACACACACACACACACACACACACACACACACGTATAGAGATTCATTCCATTAGTTCTGTGACTCTAGAGAACCCTGACTAATTCGACCACTCGTCAGTGACATCTTTTTCAAACGTTTGCTTTATTGAAATTCTTTCTTACAAAAGGTCTGAAGTATTTGAGGCCTAGTTTCCATTAGTCCCTGAAATACAGTCCACGGTCATTTCCATGTCCTCATAGGTAGGTCTGTAAACTAGTCGACTTTTATTTTTATGGTTAAAATACTTTTCAACATCTCTTTTATAGATATAAAACCAAACTTGTGTGTGTGTGTCCCCCCCCCCCCATGTAAAGACCAAGTGAGAAAGTTACCTAAGTCTTCATCAGTGGGGTAACTGGGCTCTTTCCCAGAATTATCAAAGTGATATTTATGCAATTTTAAAATATCTTTTTTTCTAAATAAAGACAACAACCTTTAGTATATCTTTTAAAACATAACCATTGTGATGTGCTGAGCTATGTGAAAAGGAGAGCCACACTATACAGGCATACATACATCGGCTCTGGAAGAAGATGCATGAGTACATGCATGTTATGTAAACATAACAGTTGGTCAGATCATGAGGACAGTAGTGAGTAACGCAGCTTGCAAGCAAGAAGGATCAAGATCACATATAGGCTTAGTGGCCAGCCAGGATCTCTCGGGAGAACTGTACCTGGGGGTACCTAGGTCTTCCTCCCAGCAAGATAACGCTCACTTCATGGGATATGTGACTGTGTCTGTGGCCCTGCTATAGCCAGACAGGTCTGCCTTCAATTGCTGTTCCCCAACCCCCAGTTCTGGAACACACATACCATCTAGTTCAACCTCCTCCTTGTGTCAATAGCAGAACGGGGCTCTCTCTGTAACCAAGAGGGGAGGGTGGCTCACAGGATTCATTTCCCATGAAAGGTTATAGGGAATTCACACTTCTTCCTGACCTTGGGGGATTTATCAGGACCCTTTCCCCTCTGATCACATGGTTATATTTAAAGGGGCCTGGAAGGTACACTGTCACCAGCTGCCCTAGGACAGAGCCTCTAATGACTGGTGGCCTCAGGTTACTATAGATGGCTTCCTTGTCACCCTCCAAGTCAGCCCTCCTGTGGGGATATTTGACTTGGAAACCCATCCTGTCTGATACATACTTGCTATAAGATCTGGAGTACACAACTTTCCAATAACCAATGTCTACAGCCCAAGCTTGTTGCTCAGGCCTAATAAGGGTATACCAAGGTTCATGGGGGAACCTTGTCTTAGTCTTGATCATCCCTGGTCTTCTAACTGGAGGCCAGATGAATGGGCCAGGTGAGCACTACCTGGAGGCAGGGTCCTGCCCTGATTGCCTTGTATTAACACAGCAAAGTGGTTAAGTGATGTCAGCACCCAAGATACAACGTAGCACAGCACAGTAGTCACTCCCCTCTCTTCCCAGCTCCAGCCCGGTTTCTGGCTTCTTCCGGCAGCTGGAATTTTCTTAGGTCTCCTCTGCCCCTTCCTCAAACTAACATAGAGTGTGAAGAGGCAGAGGAAAAAAGGGGAAACAGAGTCAGTAAGGGTTTCACGTGCAGGGGAGGTGGATGGTGAAACTCTGGAATTTAGGAATTACCTGTAAAGCCAATGACCCATAACCCCTCCCACCTCCATTGCAGCTCTTGCCTGTGACATCATATCAGCATCCATCTGTAACCAAGAGACCGTCTGTAACATAGATTCCCTAGGCCTGTGAATAGTCTTCAGATAGCTGAGCATACTGGTGGTTCAGCTGACTAGCGCCCCCCATGTAGAAACCCGCGTGGAAAGGAAAGACAGAAAGTAGGTCCCGCTGAGCACTTTGGAGCAGTCGTCTGGAAGGACAGTGACAGCAGGTCGCCTTGGAACCAGAGTAGGGCCGGCTGGCAGCAGGGTTGGGGATGGTGCTGAACTGGGCATGAGCCACGGTCAGGTGGCTCCAAGCAATCCTCCTACCTCCCCAGAGACACAGGAATGTGGTCGAGGCCGGGCGCTGGCCTTGGGCTGCACCCACTTTCAGAAGGTGGTACAGGTCACCCCGGCATCCTCGGCGTGCCCACAGTTTGTCACTCCCCATTTAGCAAACTGGCAGTGGAAGATGGAGAGCTCGATTCCCTTGCAGTTCACGTCATCCATCCAAATCTTCCCTGTGCCTGGGGAGAGAGGTGCACACAGCTCCTTAGCAGCGATTCCGGAGGCAGAAAGGAAAAGGAGGGCTATGCCTGTAAATGACATCACCGTGGCCCATTTGGCCCCGCAGGCTCTCTCTAATCCGGTAGAGGCCATCTTCCCTCTCTGCTCTACTGAGAATGCATCTTTATTATAGGCTTAACTTCCTATAGGTGGACAAGCAATAAGAGATGATATTGGCGTTTGCATCTTCTATGCGTCAGGCCTCTTTCAGGGAGACTCTGCAGTCCTCACCATTATACTCTGGGGCAGATAGTAAGAAATACTTATGCTCAGAGAGCCATCGGGAGCAGATTACACAGTTTGCCACAGGCCGGGTCTAATTTCCAACTCAAATCTTGCCACCCAACCACCTAGCCCAGATTCACACCTAATGACTGACTCGCCCTGACACTGAGATTCAGTGCCTTGAAGCTTTTATGAATGAACAGTTTGGCAAGGCCTAATCAGAAGGGTAATGTCAGACAGACCCTGGATTATCCCGTGGCCCAGAACTGATATTTTAGAACCAAATTGCTACAATGGTTCCACTCTGGGAGTCCCAGACCATAGTTCCAGAAAGATAAAGGGTCCCCAAATCTGACATTATAGTCAGACATCCTCAAAACATTAAGTCATTGGATTAGTCCCGCTAATACAGAGTCCCTAAGACTCTGCTAGGGATGGGTCGGTCTGCTGGTCTGAAGGTGAGCACACATGGAGCTTTAGTGGGTTGTCACAGAATAGCGTCCGAGCTCCAAATGGTATTAATGTGGCACTGGTATCTTTCTAGAATACCGGGGCTTAGGGCAGCTGGGATAACCTTCCAGAGTGAACAGAGGGCTTGCCTGTGAGGAGAAGGAAGCAAGCTGTGCGAATTACCCTGGACTCCTACTGATGAACTGGGCAGCAGGGGCCTGGGGGTGGTGGTGCCAGTGAACTCTTTGTGTTGATGTCTATGCCTGGTTCTAGATGCTGGCGGCCTTCCAGAAGGATGACTAACGCCATGAGTCCCATGGAAGCAGTAGGGTCAGTGTTTGTATCACCAGAACTTGTAAGAGATGCAGAACGATGGGTCCCACCCTGTCCTGCTAAGGCAGAACCTGCGTTTTCAGGGAAGCTGAACTCTGCTACTTCGTAAGCCCTGGTGACAGCAGCAAACGCAAGCCCGCACCGCACCATGCAGCATGCCTCAACCCAGGGCTCAGCACCATGGCAGGGGTACGCTTTGGTTTTCCTAGTGGGCGGAGTCTTCCAGGATATGGGATTTTTCCTGTGAATCCTGATATGACCTGGGCAAACCTGCACAGCTGCTCGCCCCAGCACCCTGATTGGTTAGTCCTACGATGTGTAGTATAGTATGAAGCGGAAGTGTCTCCCTCCCAGGGCCTTGTTCTAAGCATTTGTTTCTTTGAGGTGGCCCTGTTTGGGGAGGCTGTGGAACCTTTAAAAGGTGGGGCCTATTTAGCAAAAGAAAGTAGGTCACTGAAGTCCAGGCTTGTTGGGAGCAGTGAGACCCCAGATCCTGAATTTCTTGTAATCCCCTGATCTGAGTGCCTACAGCTGCTCTGAGCACGAGACCTTCAGGAGTTCCTGATGGCAGGAGAGTGGTTTCTGGTGGTTTGGCTGGAGCGTGGCTATCTCTATATAATCTGCCCCTGAACACAAGAAAGGGGGCATTTTTGGGGAACTCAAGGATGACCCGTGTTGCTGTCTCTCTGTCTGTGTGTGTCTGTGTATTTTAACCTCCAGCCCCCTTGCCCGAAGCTCGCAAACTGGGTGCCAGCGCACAGAGTACAGACACGGGGGAGCGGTGTGTGGCACAGGCTCTGGAAGTTATATGCACCCCCTGGCTCCGGCCTGATTTCTCTGTTTCCCCGTCCACTGGGATGCAAGAGGGGGCCACCTCCCCACTACCACTAGGAGTGGTTGTCACCAAGCTTTCCCGACCAGGATGAGCTGCAACTCTCTGAAACCAGGCTTTCCTTCCTTGAGTTGTTTGTGTACGGGATTTTGGTTGCAATAGTAATAAAAAAAAATAATGAATACAACAGAGGAGCATAAAGCACAGGGTTGGAGGTTTTAACCCAGGTTCCAGTGTCACTGGCCTTGTCACCCCGCAGCAGTCAACACGATGTTTCTGTATTGGGAAGGACTTTGGTATCCATGGTAGCCAATAGGAGAGGTAGCCAGGGACTAGACCTGTAACTGACGTCCATCCTGTGTCCTCCCCCACAGCCAGATAATCCCTCCTTTTTTTTTTTTTTAGTGGAATCCTTGAGACTATGAAAACCTCCAGCTTTGTCACCCGTCCTAGACCCGCCCACAACATCGCTTTACATAGAGGCTCAAGGGACTGACTAAGCCACGGTGCTCTTGATGAAACCAACTACATGAATGAAGCAGCCTTAGACACTCCATGGAGATGCCCAGTGTCCTCTGTCACAGGATTGCCGTGCAGTGTGAATCCAGGACAGGACAAGGAGTAGGGAGGGGCCTCCTTTCGCCGTCTGCTTGGGCCCCATCTTCACCAGAGCCTTTATCTGGCTCTTACACAATAAAGCCCTTTGAGGCCCAGCAATAGCTTGCAGATTAAATGTCTCCTGGAAAGCGCATCACTTCACAAATTACCCAGGAAAAGGCGGCAGGCCCCGGAACTCTGCGGGGTTAGTCACACCCAAAGCGAATAAAGGGAACTAACAAATAGAGAACTGGCCAAAGGCCGCGCATCCCAAATGTGCATGCAGGATGTGGACACTGGAAGCCCAGCCTGGGGCTCTGCCAGGACTGGCCAGTGTCCAGCCTCAAGAAGGCCAGTACACTTGGAGCAGGGTCATCTCAAGAGTAGCCTCCAAAGTGCAGCTCTGACAGGCGTGGGGCACTGCTAAAAGAAGCTGCAGACATCTGTGTCCCCCAGCCCACGTCACAGAAGCCAGTGCTCTGAAGACACCAGGCACTCATCGTCACCTCCGGCTGCACAAGGTGAGGTTCCAGGACCAGCCTGGAAACTTCTTAGGACTTTATCTTGTCCTGGGTGATCCAGGGATCTATGTAGGTCTGAGGAGCCCTGTGCAGGCTAGGCAGACTCCACCCTGGTTGTGTCTCTTGAGGTTCACAGTAAAGCTCCAGGGCCAAAGGGCTCAGCACAGAGCCTCCTGGTGAACAGAAAACAAAACAAATGGGTGCTTCTTACCATGGGGTGAGATTGAGACCCAGCCCAGGCTGGTCTCATAGAGCACTAGGTTGAAGGTGACCATTCGTTCACCAAACAAATAATCTGGGGGTCTCCCCTCCACTCGGTGCTCTTCTGGGTGTTTAGAATAAACCAGTGAACAGCGTGGGTGACAAGAGACATGCAGAGTATGCCACAGGAGTTAAAGCGTGTGTTCATCATGAGCTGAGGAGGCATCAGAGAGCCTGGAAAGCTCCTTCCGGGAGACAAAACCGAGCTGACTTTTAGAGCTGATGGGGAAAGGTAATGTGCAGAGACAGGCTGACAGGAGATAGCATCAGGTGCCTCTGAGAAGCACAGTAAATAGAAGCGCCCTGTGACAACTGGTGAGTGGTAGGAGGTGGCTTAGGAAGGGCTTTGGTCAGGGAGGGCTTGGTAGTAGGGGTGCATACTTAAAACTCCTTCACCTGGGGGAGGAGAAGAAGGATTGTGTCTTAGAGAGTAGCCTGAGCTACATAGTGAGCCCAAGGCAAGCCTGAGCTATATCATGAGACTGTCTCAAAGAATAGTTAGGGGGAGGGGTTAAAAAGAAGGACTTTGTTGCTGAGCCAAGGGAAGCTAATCTGATCCCAAGAGCAATACAGGCCCACTGAAGAGTCAGAACTGGGCTAACACAGGCACCCACTCATCTTAGGCAGGCGGCTGGCAGCTAGAGAAGGCAGGCCCACGAACTGACCTGCAGGTTGTGCCGAGACAGCACAAATGATAGTGGTGGCTAAAATCTCAGAGCTACTATCAGGTCCCTTGGGCCAACAGCCATCTTCACACAAGAGAATAGTGAAAAGAGATGAGCCATGGTGCCGGCACCATGCTAAGAGGTCAACACACACAACCCCATCTACCACCGGCAGCCCGTCCTTAGAAAGAGAAGATGCGTGGACAGGTTAAGGAACCTGCTCAAGGATGTCACTGGATTCAAGCACAGGAGTCTGAGTCCAGTTTCCACCCTAAGCATTCCTCTGCACTTAGGAACACTGTCTAAGGTGGGGCAGTCAGGAGGAAGAGGAAGAGGCAGTTCAAAAGACCCTGGACAGGTGGACACTGTTGACTCTGTAAGACTTGAGGATGGAGCAGACAGGGAGTTGGTGATGGGGTGAACGTGCCCAGGGCCTGGTTTAGTTGGAGTCTAACAGAAGATGGTGCTAGAGGCCCTGATAGAGGTAAGGATCTGGTGGGAAGAAAGTGTGGCCCATTTGACAGGCGCGTGAAGTGTCTGAGTGGAGCTCTCTGGACACAGAAGGGCCTGAGGCTCAGGGGCCTATTCCAGGGCAGAGAGAATGAGCCAGTCGTGACTGGAGCCCCAGATGTAGAGATAAGCTCCTGGGACAGCCTGTGGAGTGTAAGGAGAGGCTGGGGAGGAAGAGAAGGAAGTAGAGAGCTCAGGACGCAGGGGTGTTGAACTGGTGGTCACTCATCAGGTGGCACCAAGAACCAATACACAACGGGACTCTGCAGACGGCTCCCAGAACTAGAACCGCAGCAGTCTATCACAGGATAAGAAGCTAGGCAGCTGTGAGGAGTGGGGACCTTCGGGGACAATCCATTTAGCAGAGGACAAGCCACCCACCCTCTCCCCTCAGGCTACACTATGAGTCCCTGTAACTATTTTAGCTCAGAGGAACAGAAAGCTTAAGCCTTGGGCAAGGTGGTGGGCCTGCCCGGTACCTCACGTCCACTCCAAGCCCCTATGGTGGGCATCTGCCACTCTGAGTGTCAGGTCACCAATAGCTGATGTGATCTGATGAGCTCAAATCCTGGTCCCCTGTGCACGGGAAGGCAGGTGTTCATGACAGCTGAGCGGCAACATCTTAGCTCCCAGGGGCCTAGACTAGAAAGCATCCCAGAGCCTGTAAGCCCCTTTCCCAGACAAGCATACCAAGATGCAGAATGGAGAGAAGCCAGGCCCAAGTGCACACAGCTCAGGAACAGGGAACACAGAATTGAATGGGCAACAGATCTGATCCATGCACTGGGAACTATTGTTTTGGATTCGAGTTCACCCAAGTTTCTCCATGTTTAAAGAAATCGTTTATCGGTATGAGGTGTGTACTGAGAACAGGAATGAGGGATGGGGCCCCCAGGGCACAGTTGGCTAGATCACATGAAGGTGATGCAGGCCTTGGTGGGAAAAGGCCAGGCCTGGAATCCTTCGATCACTTCCCCGTCATCTAATCCGTACCTTACCTTGCCCAAAGCGAGCTGTCCGGTACACGTCCTCAACGCCATGGAAGCCCAACATGCGGCACACGACAGCCCCATCCTTCCTGTCCCAGCCGTCGTCACACACCGTGCCCCAGCGACGCTCATGGAACACCTCCACTCGGCCCTCGTGTGGTCCAGAGCCATTCACCAGGCGAATCATTGTGAAATCCACACCATCTGCCAAGAGAGTCACCATGACTACCTGTCTCTGGGCACTCCAGGACCCCACCCAGGCCTTGTCAATGACCTCCACACTATCTGCCAAGAGAGTCACCATGACTACCTATCTCTGGACACTCCTGGACCCCACCCAGGCCTTGTCAGTGACCTCCACACCATCTGCCAAGAGAGTCACCATGACTACCTATCTCTGGGCACTCCAGAACCCCACCCAGACCTTGTCAATGACCCTCCTTCCATACAGGGCTAAAGACATGAGGTCTCAGTGTGTCATTCCTGCTTTTTTTGGTCTGTTTGGTTTGTTTCGAGACAGGGTCTCATGTAGCCCTGCTGACCCTCCAAATGCTTGGATTACGGCTGTATGCCACCATGTGCGGCTTTTGTTTTAGTCTTTGACATCTCTCTTCCTGACTACTGATTTCTAAAACAGAGTTTAAGTGTATAGCAGAATTGACTCGAAAAACCTCTTCTCAGTATTGAGTTTCAACTCCCTGAACCAGTTTCTATTCATTTCGTGGATCAGACAACTAGCCACCTCTGAGAGTGACTGAAAACCCAGCTCCCACCAGCACTCAAGGGGGACACGGGGTGGGTGGGGGAGTGTAATGGGAGAACACGGGAACCTTGAAGAGGAAACTGTGGTGGGGAGGTGGAACCCAGAGGCTACGTGTGACCAGGGAAACTCCCTGGGGACTGTAGGGAAACCAGTGACGCCAGAAGTCAGGTGAGATTCCTGCCTGAGGCTTGACCTCAGACTGGCTACAGGTTTTCCCAGACCTGCCTTGCCTCTGTCAACACCAGGTCACTTGAGAGTGCGTGTATCATCCTATGCAGTGAGGCTCAGAACAGAAGCCTGTTGAGGTCAGAGGTCACAAGCCAGGTAGCCTTGAGGATCAGGTGAGAGCAAGAGCAAAAGCTGGACCATGACAGGGCGGTGGGGTTGATGTTCAGGGAGCCCCTGATTTAGTCTTGCTTTGCTTTGTCTAGACTGGCCTAATTCGGTTCCCTAACTCATGGAGCCGAACGAATGACCGAGAATCTGTTAGAGCACAGTGGATACACCTGTGTGTAAAAGATGTGCCTTCATGAAGCTGATGCTGGAGCAGGGTCGGGGAGACTGACAAACACCTAGGAAACAAGTGGTAAAGCCAGGTGTCATGGCATCCATCTCTAATTCCAGCACTTGGGAGGCTGAAGTAGGAGTAGCATTAGTCCATAGGCTAGCCTAGGCTACGTGCTAAGAACCTGTCTCAATATATGCATTTCCAAGTGGTGTTAAGTGCATAGCTAGGGACAGAAGATGGGAATAGGAGGTGTGGAAGGCATCATTTTAGAAGTGTAGACAAGGAAGTGGGTGGAATGAGGTGAGGTACCATCTGGAAGGATGAACAAGAGAGACACAAACACTGAGGTTTTCCTGGTAAGATCCAGACTGCCCAAACTCAGGGACTCAGGTCCAGAGGTAGGTCCCTCGACAGTCCTTGACCTCCTGGGCTCTGAAAGGGAACATGGAGGCTACGGATACACAACTTCCATCAGTGTATCTGGAGAGTCACCAAGCCTTTTGCTGAGAGTCTGTCTCTAGCCCAAGTAGAATGCCATGTCTCACTTAGAAATTTAGGTTTTCTCTGGGTAGAGGATTTCAACCCGGCTTATTCCCAGCAGTTTCTTCCCCAGCCAGAGTTTTCCTATTAAACAATCTCACATCATCCAGAAATGCTCCTGCCCCATCTTTTATAGATCAACCTCCACTTAGCCAGATCTGGTGCCTGAGAGGCAGCCTCAGCCAGTGCGATGGTTTGAGTGCAGAATGTTCCTGCAGGCTACTGAGTCTGAAGGTCCCAAGCTGGCGGTATTCTTCAGAAAGTTTTGGACTCTTGGGAGGTAATGGGAAACTAGCCTGGCCTAATGTCCTGTTTGCTCTCTGCTTCCTGATGGCAATGTGACCAGCTTGGTTCACTCTCTGACCACCATGCATTCCCCACCACGACTTCCCTGCCCTGCTGTTCCGCAGCTGGGAAACCCCAGTTGCTTAAGCAATCATTCCTCATCTGAAACATGACAGACAAGGGACGTGATCTTAACTTGACAGCTTGTCCCCAACCTGCAGTTAACAGCTCTTGGGCGGAGCTCCCCCTCTGTAGCCTCCACCTTTTAAGCTTAGCTGAGATACCAAGATGCCCACAGGATTGTACATCAGTTCTTTTCTCTTCTGTTCTAGGGTTGAGGATTGTGGACACCACAACGCCTGCGGGTAGAGGTTTTCCCTTTTATACTGAAAAGACTGCAGTTACCCCAAGCCTTAGCCCAGAAGCATCCCTGCTTGGAAAACACTAATCAAGTAACCAGGGCAGGGGGTTGGCTGCTTGCAGCCATGTGGCCACCTTGCTCTTGCAGTTCAGTGGCTCATTGTTTGCTTAAAAGCTTCCTGGGGTGTCAGTGGTTCTGACCTCTGCTTATGCCTTTCTACTTTGCTTCCCCAGCTCCTAGAAACTGCCTCCTGTTCCTAGACCCGCTGAATTGCCTTGCCCATTACCCAGGCTGCTCCTGGTGAGGGCTCCTATAGCCCTCACCCACGCTGAAAAATGTCTTAGGGTTCCTACACCCAGACCTCCCTCTCGAGTCAAAAATGGAAAGGGACACACTTGGGTCAGGTCATGGAGAAACGAGTGGGTCCAGACTAGAAAGTTCTGCAGTTCCCGAGACTGTGGAGGGCAGCATCTTGCTGCCGTTTAGCTGTGGGCTTCGGATGTCCCATCATGTAGCAGCAGCCTCACGCTCTCCCAGGCGAGCACTAAGGGCAAGACCTCTGTGTTCAGCATCTGTCCAACAAGAGCTGCCTGCTTTGATAACCATCAGTTACCAAGCCCATATGGGCTGCCCTGGCACTCCTCAACTTCCTTCCTTTTGTAACTCCCCTTTCCCAGCCTTGCCAAGCCCTGCACCTCCTTCTTGGCCCCTCTTGCCTTTAGTGCATGTCACCGCTGTCCAAATCAATAGAGAACTCACTTGGTGCCAAATTCTTTTCCCTGTGGCAATAGTGACTGATGTTTGGATCTGCTCAGCACCTTGCCACCAGTGCCAGTTTGACTTTGCCAATTAATGTGATAAAGCTGTGACATTTGATAATATGATCAAGGGGTGTGCTGTTCCCACAGTCCGTGGCACTTCCTTCTATGTGGGAAAGGTCCAGAAGAGAGGTTTAGCTCGGAACATCTGTCCAAGCCACTGTAATGAAAATTCCAGAATCACTTAGAATCTATCAAGAATATGAGCTGGGAACTGTGGAGAGAGGGAATTGGAGGCAGGAGCAACAAGTCTGAGAATCAGGAATTGGCGTCCCCAGGCCAAGTCTGAGATGAGACACAAGACGAGCTGACCCCTTAACTTACGGCAGTGGCCCAGAGCCTCCTTGGGTTCCTTCATTCCTGACTGTACGAGACTTGCCAATATGATGGGCCTTTTCCCAGACCCATTATCTAAAGCGACTCAGATGACTCTGATGACTCCCAGAAACAGCTGAAGAGGACAGAACGCGGAGCAAGGCCACACCCACCCGGGGGTTGACCTGCCTCAGAGAACTCCCTTTGTGAGCAGAGGTCTCTGCATAATGTCTAGCAGGTGGCCCTAATCACAGAAGTGGGCCTGCCTCTGCCTTCAGGGCTGGCTTAGAGTGTTAGTGTCACTAGCCAGTTCCACCTCTGGACACATAGGTAGAATGGTGCCAGTGAAATCACTAGTGGGTGTCAAGGACTTAGAACATCCACCGTGAACTCCAGAGGATCATCCAGCAGCACTGAGGTTGACTCTGGGCATCTCCATGCCCTGTGGAGGACACTCGGATAGCAGGGGCCGCATGCAGGAAGCCTATCAGCACACCATCAGGGGCTGCTCTCTCCAGTTGGACTGGTCTCCTCATTTCCTCTACTCTCCCCAGCTTCTGGCTCCTTTGCTTGCTAGAGGGGAGGGAGTGGGGGTGCAGAAGCCTGGCTGCTGCTGTCAGCAACTCTCGGCACACTAATGCAAACTGGATGTGACTTGTAAAGCAAGGCAGTTCCGGAATGATCTGGGAATTCCGCACCGTGGCCCAGGCCATTCATGGGTGGCTAACACAGTCCTTATAAATCTAATGTGTGTGGGGGATTCTTCTCGCAGAAGCATTGCTTTGCTCTCGCTATCCTGTAGGAGAAGCAGGAACCTGGGGAAGAAGTCAGGATCTGGGTCACTGTTCCCTGAGCCCCAGGTGGGAAGTGGTCTTGGACTTGGGTCCTTCCCCAAAGCCAGACTCAGATTACTGATCTTTCCAAGGGCCCGACAGCTGCTTACGCTACCTCTGCGTATGGGAGGGAAGGCAGAGTATCTCTGGGGAATCCACCCCAGGACTTTCTAACTGGCATCTGGTTTTATTTATAGGGTGCTGGCATCTCTGGCTGTCCCTGGCATTTCTTCATCCACGGGCTCCTTTACCTTGTTAGCTCGCCCTGTGTGGGGTGTTTCGTGGCTTCTACTGGGGGGCACACTGTGAACTATCTTTCTACTCTCAGCATAGCTGAGCCAACTTGCTTCAATCCCCTGCTGCTGGGCAGATCTGGGAGGGTCACAGAAATGGCCCTGTAGCTGCCACCCCTCAGAGATGGTGTCCGGGCTAAAGCAGGTCTGGAACTCCCAGCATGCTTTGGTCAAGAATGGCTCAGAGCTGTCCCCAGGCCCGACCCCATCAGAACCCAGTCCTGGGGAGGTTTCGGGTAAATCAGGAGCAGTGCAGGGAATGGAAGTCTGTCAAATGAGTGCCCGAATGCCAGGTACGATGGCAAGGTGCCCCATACGTGTATCCTGTGCCGTCCACAACAACTCCATGAGTTAGTCGTCATAGCTTCTCCCATTCGACAGAAGAAATGGGCCCAGAAGTGTCAAGTGATTTGCCAAGGGTCACACAGGGGTGCTTAAAACCATAGCCTCTCCTTTGCCAAACAGAGCGAGCCCCTGGCCTAACACTGGTGGCCGCTGTCTACGAGCAGCCCTCTCCAAATGTAAGGTGCTTTTCTCTCTGTTTAGGAGTCCCATTGGGTCTTCAGCACTTCCTGTCCTGAGATACAGGGTATGTCTCCGACTTAAAGCCTTGTCTGACTGCACATAGGAATCAGCCAGGGAGATTCGGAAGCCTCTAACACAAGGACAATCTTGAACAGTCTGGAGTACTATGAATACTTTGAAGGAAGTCTTCATGCACAGCCACAGCAGTATTAGAGCAGATCAGTATTAGGTCAGATGTAGCTATATGCTCACGACCTGTCCAGCCTTGTCACACACATAGAGATCACCTCTGGGAAGGCTTCCCTGAAGGGTGCCCCCTGTATCTGCGGATTATTACACTGCAATTTCCTCTCCTGGATTCCTGTGCGCCCCACCCCTCCACTACGTGTGAGACGATGACAGCCACCCAACATCCCGTTGTGTCCCCATTTACACACAGAGACCCTGGTGTGGCAGGAAAGTAGGGGTGGAGAAAGTCATCGAGATTAAGATACAGGGTTAGAGAGATGACGGTTCGGTGCTTAAGGGCGCTGGCTCCTGCTGCTCTTCCAGAGAACCAGAACTTGGTTTCCAGCACTCATGCTGGACAGTGCACAACTGGTTGTAACTTCAGCCCCAGGGGTCTGACACCTTTGTCTTGCCTCCATGGGCACTGCACACACACACACACACACACACACACACACACACACGCACACACGCACACATGCACGCGCGCACACACGCACACATGCACACACGCATACACGTACACACATGCACACACACAGGCAAAAATAAATAATAAATCAGATCTTTAGAAAAAAAGGTTACTATAAGAAAAAAGAAAAACAGTTGGCAGAAGGACTGGAAAACAAAACAGGAAAGTCCCATCTGGGAAGTCAGTGCTGTGTAAATGACCTATAAAGGGTCATAAATGGGCGCTGAGAGGACTCAAGGCTTTTGAGTCTGGGACCTGTCCCAGCTCTCCAGTGCACTTCCACTCTCAGGAGTTCCTCCCTCTCCCCTTATACCTTTTCTATCGCTATTCATGGTCTGTGTCTTTGTTCTGGTACGCAAGAATATGGAAATCGTAGCAGGTACCCTCTGGACGCAAACCCAAGCTTTAGCAATGGCACAGCGAAAGTATTCAGTGCATTGCACGGAATGAGAAAGTAGATGCGTTGGATGGGTGGGTGAGTGGGATCCAGATCACTGTTTAAGGGCTCTAAGAACAGGGTGGAGTACTAAGTAACTCAGAGCCTTCTGCGGCTAGGTATGGGAGGGTCCCAGAACCCGGAGAACTCTGCTTCTAAAGCGAGCCCAAGCTACGGTCAAAATAGTCCAGCCCCTTGATGTTTGTTTTTCCTGCCTTGCAGTCCCCGCTGCCAAAGCCAAACAAGAAGCAAGAAAGGAGGTTGTGGAGAGTAGAAATAAACACACGGGGCTGGGAAAATGGGCTCTGCAGTTTCTGCAGCTGCGGAGCGGGGCGGGGGGTGGGGGGCCCAGGGATAATTTGGACCATCTGCCCATTGAGAAAGTTGAACTTTCATTCTCTTATAAAGGAAGAACTCCTCATGCCCTGAGCTGGCCTGGAGTCCCCTAACCCCTAGGCTGGGGTGACACTTCTCAACAGGAAATGTGATCCATATGGGAGCCTGGGAGCCATCCCTGAAGAGAAGGAAGGCGTTTCTGGGAGGCTCTCCTGGAGGGCATTGCCCGAGGGTGTGGGTGTAGGAAACACCATTTGTGGGGGGAGGGGGTCTGCTCTGATCCTAATGGGGACCTGGTGCCTCTTCAGGGTGTTTTGTTAGAGGTTCTAGGTTGGCCAGTGCCACCACCCCCTCCAAGGAGAACGAAGAAGGGAGAAGACTCTGTCTAGGTCACCTGAAGAAGTGACCCCTCCTGGGCTGTCCCTGGGCTGTGTCTCCCTTATGCTGGGTCTCCGAATGGATGACACTCCAGGATACTAAGGACTATTAGGTAGAAGATGCAGCAGCTATAGCCCCTGAGGTGCTCTGGCTGCTATCTGTCTGCCTGCCTGCCTGTCTGCTTGCCTGCCTGCCTGTCTGTCTGTCTGTCTGTCTGTATGTCTGTGTGCTCTTGACTATGGAGGCCAGAGGTTGAAGTCAAGGGTCTTCCTCTCCTTTTCTCCATCTTGTTTTTTGAGTCAGTGTCTCTCCCTAAGACTGGACCCCACCGTTCAGCAGGACTAGCTGGCTAGAGATTCTGTTACATGCGTGCCACCCACCATACGAGGGCTTTTCAGGTATGTTCTGAACTCAGGTCCTCATGCTCACGTGGCAAAGACTTTACCATCTCCCCATTCCCCAGTACTGGCCCTTTAAACTGCTGACTCCTGCCTTTCTCTGCTGGATTTGGTCACATGGTCTCTGGAAACTAAGTGCCTGGCTCTCTGATGCTACTATTGCTAACTGTCCTGGTTCCTGATCTTTGTCAATAAAGATGTGTCTCGGGGCTTGCGACATGTCTCCGTAGGTTAAGGTGCTGCCAAGACGGACAGCCTGAGTTTTATCCCTGGGACCTACAAGATAGAAGGAGATCAGACTCCTGGCATCAACATATACACACAATAAATAAATTAATCTAGTTTTCAAAAGATGTGTCATGGGGCTGGAGAGATGACTCAGCGGTTGGGAGTGTGTTCTGCACTTAGGGAGGACATGAGTTTGGTTCCCGGCACCCACATGAATGGCCCACAGCATCTATGATTCCAGCTCCAGTGACTGATGCCTCTGATCCAGGTACCTACACTTGTGTACACGCCAACAAGCACACACACACACAGTTGAAAAGAGTAAAACTAAATCTTAAGAAAGATGCATCTATCAAATAATAAATGAAGACCTCACCTTGCCATTTGGCGCTAGGAGCTCGCACCACGGCAGTGGGAGAGGGTCGAAGCCCAAAGCTTCTCACAACTGTATTTATAGGTATCTTCCAAGCAGTGGTGTGGGTAGCTGAGGCTATCTACTGAACAGCTGTGTGGGTAGCTGAGGCTATCTACTGAACAGCTGTGTGGGTAGCTGAGGCTATCTACTGAACAGCTGTGTGGGTAGCTGAGGCTATCCTCTCTCCTCCTTTTGTTTTCTGGCCTTTTCAAATGGAACCAAGACAAGAGAGTCAATAAACCTCTTTTTTTTTAATTTTAAAATTTTTTTTTCTGGGTTAGAAAGGAAGCCAGGAGAGCCAGGAGACATTCAAGAGTGCTGATTGCTCGTGTCAGCAGGCCTTGAGCCTTACTCAAGCCCTCCAGGGAGAGATGCTGACATTTGAAAGACCTCACTTGAAAGGCTTTCTGGATGCGTTGCTGAACCAGCGCCCTATCCCCTCAGGCCCAGTGGCCACTCTGGGGGGACTCCTGGGGATGTTTTTTTCTCCTTCCACACACCGGTTCCTATGTTAGTTTGGGTCCTTCCCAGTCCAGGGTTAAGCAACCCCAAGTCCATATTGTAAATCCTCACCTGGAGACTCAGCTTAGTACCAATGCGGCCACCCCAGGTGAGGACGTGCCCCTCGGTAGTGTCTGCCTCCGTTTGAGGGATGACACACAGAGAACTCAGTGACAAGGGTGGTCTGTGTTTGTGTTGTGAAACTCAGCCTGAGCCTGAGGGAGGATCATGGTGGGGACTGTGGTATGGTGAGGTGGCAAGTGACCCGCCCAGGCTGAGTCAGCAAGGAAGCCAACGGGTAGCCTTACCCCCACAGCACCCACAAGACCTCCTCGGAGGTCTTTTCCCGTTTCTTTCTTTTTCCATCTAAATCCCACTGGCATCTCCTTGAAGAAAAGAAGCTTTCTGCCACCCATGGGGGAGACAAGAGACCACAAATACCCTCCAAGGTATCTTCCCCACCCAAGGATGGAGAGGGCCATGGAGTTAGGACGTCAATCAATGGCAGCCCTCAGACTTTCCAGCTTCATCTGCAAGGTTCTTGTTTTACTCTACACCCAGCAGTACCATGGGAAAGAGAGAGAGAGAGAGAGAGAGAGAGAGAGCGCGCTCAGGGTCCCAGGGGCTGGGAGTCACTCTTGAGTTTGTTTGAAATGTTTTCTAAACAAATTGTCCAGTCATTCCTAGTTTTTCTGTATATCTCAACTTTGCTTCAACTTAAACCTTATTTGTACAAACCCCACATCAATGACCTCAACTTCGGTTCTTTAGTGCTTGCAAGGCCTTTAAAAATATTAGTTTACTTTTTAAAAATGTGTATGTCGTGTGCGTGTAGGCCAGAAGACAGTGTTGGATCTGCTGGAGCTGGACCTAGGCATTGTGAGCCACCCACTGTGGGTGCTGGGAGTCAAACTTGGGTCCTCTGGAAGAACAGCAAGTTGGCTTAACCGCTGAGCCACCTCTCCAGCACCATCAAGAAGTCTTTGTTCACCTTCTGCCTGAGGTTTGGCTCACTGAGACTTTACTTGCAGGACAGATCCCAGAAAGTAGACCTCTGAATCCTAAGGGAGCTGCTGCTTCCAGGTGTCGGGCAGAAAAACTGACGGGAACAGAGCCAGGGCGATGAGCTAGCAGCATGCTGGACTCAAAACAGTAACCTGGTTGGCTTGACTGGCCGTCATGGATACCCCCACAAGAAAAGCTGTTCAAAGCAGCCAACTCTCCCAAATCCGGAATATACCCCTGGCTGCTAACTCTTGCTTAGTACGAATGCCAAACATTCATTTGTTTATTGTTTCCTAACTAGCTGCCCTGCTCAGGCACTGGCTCTCGACTCCTGTATTCACTTAAATGTGTTGAGAATACAGATATTAGCGGCCTGTCAATGACCTCACCACGGCTGTGTTCCCAAGGGGACTGCATTTCTTTTAGCATTGCCATCAGCGTTCGTTCCTTGACTGGGTACAGGACCCATTCCTGCCTCTCTTCAGCTGACCTCCCTTTACAGGGGGAGAAACAGGAGGAGGAGCCAGCTCTGTGAAACATTTTAGCAAATGACTGAACTCAAGGAGGTCACGAGACACACGGATGTCAGCAACTGGATCTAAAGTGAGGACCCTGTGAGTCTGAGCACTGAACCTATGGAGTCCATACTGATAAAATAGACACCTGGCTGGTGCTAGAAAACTTGCGGTATGGGCAAAGTCAGCTTGAGGTCATAGCATGTGGACGAGCTGGGAAGAAGCCAGAGTTTTTCTCTGAGCTGCCCCATGGCTCATACTGTTTGTTGGGAGTTTCACGGAGTTTGGGTCTTGTCTTTGTTTGGGGTGATGTTTCTGAAAAAGACCTGGAAGGGCCCACCTGGCATGCCTCAGATCTTGGAAACGAGGAGAGCTATCAGGATGACAAAGCCTCTGGTCTGTTTCTCCCCCAGTCATCTCCCAGTGCTCAATTCTACAGAGACCCTGCTGGTGGCTTCCCAAAGTCATAGAGGGTCAAGGTAACCTCCTGGACCACTGCAAAAGTTATGGGAGGGTTTTTCTCTTGGCTCCTGAGCTTGGATTTCGTTTCTAATACCTTAGACTCTCACTCAGCCTGTCTACAGGAGTACCAGCTCCATGTCCAGCTCCCAGCATCCGGAATGCCATTGTTCTTCCCAAGTGCCTACCGGACCTCAACTTTCCCTTTAGTGTTTGGGTCAGAACTTCTCTTTGACCTTGTCCCCACGTCTATAGCTCTTCTGAAGGCCACCTGTAACTGTTAACAGGTCTCTCTCCCCCTGCTAGATGGAAGCTCCTGGTCCAAATACTCAGTAGACATTTGCCAAAGGGACAGGCCCCTCTTCACTCCTGCGTATTCTCCTCACTCATGCTTTCCTTCCGTCTACATTACCTACCTTCTCGTTCTGATACAAGTGAGGGAGGCCAGTTCCCACTCCCCGAGAATCCCCTCATCTTCTCTGGCCTCTACTCTTTTTCAAGTCAGTTCTCTCCTGGTCCCTGGGTCCCAATCCCTGTCTGCCCTGCAAACAGCTCTGCTCTATCACATCTTGATCTCCACCAGGCCTCCTTCAACCTTGTCCTTGTTCTCTCTCTCTCTCTCTCTCTCTCTCTCTCTCTCTCTCTGATTCTTTCCCATTTCCACATAGAAATTACCAGACACCAGGAGGACAAGGAGAATGAATGAACTGGTGAAGAGCTACCCTGAATGAATGAGTGAATAAACACCACAGAGAAACGCAGATGACTCTGTATCCGGGGTATCAGTCAGCCTCCACCATCAGGAAGCATGCTAAGGGCATGAGACAGAAGGGCTTGACTGGCAGATCCAGAGCCTGTCCTGCACAGGTCTGAGCCCTGCTCAGAGCCACGGAGACAGGAAAGGACAGTCTTAGCTTGGCAAAGTGCAGAGCAAACAGAGCAGATTCCCTAAAGGTAACTAAGACTTGCTGAGGAAGGAATTAGCACCTTCCACCCGAACTACTCAGGATAGACACCATGGCCCAAGGAGACGTGAGCTAAGTCAAAGATGATACAGAAGGATTGATGTGTGGACTCAAGACCAGACAGGCCTTCCTCGTGTCCTGGACTTCCCTTACAAAGAATGCCAGGGATCACTGGGCAGGTTCCTTTCAACCTCCAGTCCCCCTTATCTCCATATCATGGGTATAATAATTGTGATTCTTACAGGTCACTGTGAAAACTAAGAAATCAACGCTTCCAGAATCTCTCTCCTGCCTCCCAGAAAGAGTGAATATTAGCAGTGTTATGCAAGTGGCCCAGTTTTCTTACCATGGTTTCCCTTCAGACACATTGTTGCTGAGACATACAAGTTACTCAAGGATTTTAGGTTCTAAGCATGGCTAATAAAGTGCTATTATTTGTTCACTGAGGAAGCAACAACCCCATCTCTTCAGGCCTGAGATAAGATTGGCTTTTGGTGTGACATTATTCTCCAAGGCACAGGTATAGGAGGATGGGAATCTACATACTTCAAGGAGTCCCTTCACCGTTTTTATTTTAAACAGAAGTAGCCAACATCTCAACAGCCACTGGAAAACTACCTGGAATCACCCTCTGTTGATCACTCATTCATTCTGTGGTGTGTGTGTGTGTGTGTGTGTGTTCATGTGTGTGTGTTCATGTGTGTGTCTGTGTGTGTGTGTGTGCGTGCGCGCGTGAGTGCGCGGCGCGCACCCACATGTGCACAGAGGCCAAAGGCTCTGTCGGTCTGTACTTTACCCTCTTGAGACAGGACCTTTCACTGAATCTGGATCTAGACTGGCAACCTCCAGACCTCAGTGATCCTCCTGTCCCCACCCCCACAACACGGGGCTGCAGGGGCACACAGCCCACACTCTGTGTGTGCACGTGTGTATGTGTGTGTGTGTGTGTGTGTGTGTGTGTCTGGCTTCCCTGGAACCCAGAACCCCCTTTACTTAAACAATAAAACACCCACAAAATATTAAGTATTTCCCCAGTGTTCTGATCCTCCAATGATAACTATCAACTAACACTTTCTTGGAATTCACTCCACATTCGGCTGCATAGTTTTTCCCATGTGAAATCAAACTGAGAAAAATTTTTAAAGCAATCCGAGCTTATAGACTGCTTAAAATTCATGCCCCGGGATTTAAACAAACCTTTACCTATACACGTGTATATTTATCTTGCAAATAAGCCATATAGCAAGGTAAAACAAACGCCTGTCTTCCTTGAGACGTGCGTACGGATCTTGTTTTTTCCCTGGCCCAAATTTCCAAACGTCAAATATTTAATGGGATGATTGATGTCTAAGGCCCGAGGGGAAAATAAAATTCTTTACTTCTCATCAAGAAAAATACCCAAAGATTTGGATTCTAGACCCAATGCAGCCATCATCTAAGAGGGTTACCTTGGAATCCCTCCATGTCTCTGTTCTTGGTGTCTGCTCAATGACCTGCAGTGGTGGGGCTGGGAATGGGACAGGAAGTGATTTGAAGCCTATCCAAACCACCAAACCCCACGACTCCACCTTCAATATGGATAAGATTTTTGTTCTGAAAAAAATACCTTAACACTAACTACAACCATGGTTCCTGGGAGATTTCTATAATACTATGCACTGTCCACTAGCCAGTGAGAGGCGTCCATCTTGATGTTGTCATGAATACTGTTACTATAGCAACACTCCCTGTTGCAACCTTGGGTATTTGCCATGCAGGTAAACTTGAAGTATTTGGTAAAGGTTTCAAGTCTCTGGCAAAGGCACCAGTTACCAGAACTCAGCCTGGCAAGCTGACCCTGCACCACCAGCTCAGGGCTTTGAGGCTCTCTGGCACTGAGAACTTACACTTCCTACCCCATAGGTCCTACAGCGGAGCTGCCCAGAGCCCAGGGAATGACTACGAAAGCCAGCCCTAGAAGTAGGCACTGTGCCTGTCAGAATTTCCACACTTTCTGAAAGATGAGCTGTGAGCTTCTCCTCAGGGACAGGAGGGTTGTGGAGACGCAACAGGAGTCTCCAGATGACCTGTCCTGAAGCAACCTGGGAAGCGGAGGCTGTGGGAAGGCAACCCTGCTGTCTCACAGACTCAGACCACAGTTCGGAACTGAGCCAAAGGTTCCATCAGCCTGGGCTTCTACCAGCGTCTAGAGCTACGAGGGAGGGGGAGCACACGAGGAACTTCGGGGATCCCCGCTCTCCCATCCAAGACTCCACTGTCCCAAGACCGCGGCCTGACTTTCCATTCCAGAATCAGAAAGCCACCTCCCCCGTGTTCAGTTCAGGGCCTCTGACCGTGGGGAAGGTAAATGACAGCCTTCCAGATCTGTGGTTCTAGAATTCTTGTCTGTGCCCTTCCTCACACTGTGGATAGCTTCCAGCTAGCCAAGCCCCTGACCTTCCAGTTCCATAGTACAAGACCGTTTCTGGGGTCTTTGAAGAGAGGCTAAGCGTTTTGTACAAGCTATGGCTTGGGCTTTCTAGATGAGCCCTGGGCTCCAGTCTGGGTGTAGTCTCCCCAAGATAAGAAAGAAACCTTCCTTCCTCTGGAACTGACGTCAGTCCCTGGCTGGGCAGTCCATAGGCTATAAGGTTAAGTGGAGGGGCGCTTTTCCCCAGACTCTAGCTGGAAGCCTCACGCCATCCAGCTTTATCTTCTACCAAACCTGCTCTGTCTGGGTAGATAGTGACCATGCTCATTCTACTGGCTGTGACCTCCCGTTTGGGTTCTCAAGTCAGCTAAGAGATCAGCTGGCAGACAGTTCCTGGTGAGACCCCTCTGGTATGTGGGCAACATTTCTGATCTCACTCTCAAAGGTCATCTTTCCACACAGTTCCTCCCTTCCTGCCCAGCCCACACCAGTTGTTTATTTCTCAGAACTAAATGCTACAGCCCAGTGCTTCTCAGCCACCCCGGCAGCATTTTGTCACAATCACTCGACACTAAGTGCAGGAGCAGGCAGTACCCTAAAGACCACATTTGCTACCCTGTCCTTTGGGGGAAGTCCCCCCAGTAATGTTCCAGATTGTACTTCCCCAGCTCTGGTACCCAGGCCACAATCCTGAGGGTAATGCCCAGAGAACAGGTGCCCATAGACATGCTAGCCCACCCATGAATATAGACTCAGAGCCAATGGCACCACGTACTACATGTTCTATTCTTGTTTGGAACTTGGCTACAAGGGTCTATGCATTCTTCCCTCAGTCTCCCTGGAGCAGCACTTTGGAGGAAGATAGATCTCACAGACATGTGGCTCGGCTAGATCAGCCAGCTTGCAACAAATACAGAAAGGGTTTCAGCAGAGGTGCCCGTTCCCCTGTAAAATGGCAGAGTTTGCCTGGGAACGTCTTTAGTCTCATGGCTCCAGAAGTAACAAACGCAAAGACGGAAGAGGTTGCACTGAGCCGCTGCACTCTTCCCTGAACATAGCGTGGACTGTTTCTGCAAAGTCTGCAGCTGTGTTTTACCAAATATCTCCAGTGATTTTAAGAAGAATGTCCGATTTGGTGTATGACATGGAATATTAGTGGCTGATACTTCATGGGCCCTGAATCAGGCATCTGGACTCTGTCATACATGAACCAGCTCGGTCAGTTTTCACCGTGGCTCTGAGAGGTCAGGGCTGACCACCTCCACTGTATAGAGGAATAATGGAAGCCCAAAGATTGTATATAGGCAGTTAGTGATGCCGGGGGCAGGAAACCTCCACATCCTTTCTCACAACCCCAGCCCAGCACCCCTACGGTTTGTTGATGCCTATTGCTGAGCCAGTGGGGGCGAAAAGGAAAAAGAAAAAGGAAAACAAAGAAAAAGAAGAAGGTAGATTCATTGATATTCAAGTTCTAGCACCTGACCCCTGACCGTATAGGGCTCCACTCTATCCCCAAAGAACCCAGTAACCCAGCAGAACCCCCTTACCATTTATCTCTCCTCTCTCTCCTTTCTCTCCCTTTGGGCCTCGGTCACCTGCAACAGAAGGGAAACAGGCATTAGGAGTGGAAACAAACCTGATTTGTTAGTGGGATGTTATCTTTGGGTTTGCTAACCCACGGCCAGGCAGCAGCCGCCAGAGGGCACTGTAGGGAAGAGAATTATGATGTCTGCTCTGGTCCTGCAGGGAAAGAGTGAGAGAGTCTACTACTCCCTCTAGTGAAAGTACCAGAAAGCCCCTGCTACCACATACCACCAAGGGAAGCCTGGGACGGGGCAGGTGGGCAATGGAGCAAAGTCAAAGTTGGAGAGAAAAATACACCCAGGTTCACTCCCACAACCGCAATACGGAAGGGGACTGAGCTCCAGCGGTCATGGAGACAGGTTATATGTCAGGCGGTTTTTTTCTGGTAGGGGAGACTGTAAAACATGAGGCAGAGTTTCCAAGGACTTGTGGAATTTCCTTTCCGGGGTTAGTTAAAAGATCAGAGCTTTCCCCAGCTTCCTCCTCTTTCAATAAAGCAGAATGTCCTGGCACTGCTCAGGGGCCCAGAGAAAGGCAAGGGGGATTCTAGTTTACTGCTCTCCAGACAAACATCTGCGAGTCAAAAGCCCACTGCTAACTGTGGGTGAAGAAAGCAGATCAGAAAATGCCAAGGGAGAGAATTTACTGCGATCCTGGGTTTGAAACAAAACAAAACAAAAGCAACCACATACGTGGCTGAATACATTTAGGGAAGCATCCAGCAGCATGTGCTCCAAAGAGCTCACAGTGGTCACTCTGAAGAATAAGAGCCAAAGGGGCCAAAGGAGAAAGGGCTTCCTATTTACTTTGCCCTTCCTACGTCTCTGTACTACCTAGCT
Source organism: Alexandromys fortis (assembly GCF_014885135.2). Classification (NCBI taxonomy): domain Eukaryota; kingdom Metazoa; phylum Chordata; class Mammalia; order Rodentia; family Cricetidae; genus Alexandromys; species Alexandromys fortis. The sequence goes on from NW_026067956.1 coordinate 799,027, forward strand.
ATTTTTCAGCAAGCATGGTCTATCTTTACAGTCTTTAAAAGTTACGTGTTTTCAAATTAGGATCACAAAAGAAAAAAACTCAGTACTTTTTATCGCTAAAGAGTAGAATATGGCTCTCTCTCTCTGTCTGTCTGTCTCTCTCCCCCCCTCCCTCTCTCCTTTAATAAACGTTTATGCCTATAAAAAAAAGAGTAGAATATGAATTTCCAATAGTCTAGAACGGGAGACCTCCCAGATGCAAAGTGGGAATGATGAGCAGTACTAGGTTATCCTGATAATAAGTGAAACCTGGGCATCTGTGCAAGGAACATCAGTTATCCTTGTCTTCTGCAGTGATAAAGGGAGGTCTGTTGATCTATCATCTATCTATCTATCTATCTATCTATCTATCTATCTATCTTCTATCATCTATCTATCTATCTATCTATCTATCTATCCATCCATCCATCCATCTATCTGAGAATGGTTTCTCCATGTAGCTCTGGCCTTGGAATCAGAGAGATCCACCGGTCTCTGCTTCCCGAGTGCTGGGATTAAAGGAGGGCATCATCACACCTGGCCAACCTGACAATCCCAAATGGAAAGGGAGCCATAGGGACTGACTCTGAAGTAGGTTCCCTTAAAAACGAGCAAGGGGAATAGCCAGAGAAAGAAGAAAGAAGCTATAAGAAGAAACAGTGCCAGCTAAGTCAACCTGAGACATGAAATAAATGGATATCCCATTCAGGTACTCATAGCAGGCACCAGGGGAAGCATTAAGAGTCTTGCAGAAGGCGGGGAGGCTGGTATGACTAGTGAGGAGGGGCAATACGGGCTTGCAGTCTAGTTTTCTTCTGAGAGACCCCTCGCTAGCCTTCGTTGCTCTTATCTCTGGGTTGAAACCTGTACACACACACACACCCACACCCACACACACACACACAGAGTTTTGCTGAATGGCAGCTCCAAACTGCAGCGAGTTTCATTGTTACCTTTGAATCCGCGCAGGCCCATGGGACCTGTGGCCCCTAACTTCCCATCATCACCCTTGGGGCCAGGCAGTCCTGGGGTACCTCTCTCTCCGGGCAGACCTAGGGTGAGAAGAGACAAGGGTGGAGCTACAGATTCAGAAAAGTCCTTTAGATGCCAAAGCCTGGTTTAATAATTCATGTAACCTCGGTCTCCCATCACCTCTGCGTCTTCTTGTTTGCATCCTGCAGGTCGGCTCAGGGCATCTGTATATGCACCTTAACCACCCTTCCCTGGCCCTTCATCCTTGAAGGCCTAGTAGTGCTGCAAGTGGATAGTAGTGCCAGTCCCATCCAGATACCCATACGCATGTTGGACTTCTAAATTCTGCACACATCTTTTGGATTTCTTTCTGTGCGCAGGGGATAAAGAATCTCATTTAATCCTCGTGACCAACATAAAGGTATTATTTCATCCATGCTACAAATAAGGAAACTGAGGCTCACAGATGGTAAGTCACTTGGGCACACAGCAAAGGGCTTTGGAGGCAGGCTCTGAGTCTTGGTCTTTCTTACAGAAACATCATGGTTGGTCACCATCATGTCACACTTCAGGCTGAGGGGTTTGCTGGTCCTTAGGGAGGAGGGGATGCTATGGGGATGACATTAGTGAGTGAGAGAAGGGTGAGGTAATGCCTCAACCTAATTAAAGACAAACAGACCAAACCAAACACTCCCTTTCTTTCCATAAACAAAGAGGCAAAACTGTGAGGACGTCCACAAAACCAATCAATGGGTGCATAGCCTGCCATCCCATTAGGCCCTGGGCTCCAGGTTCTTGGCCATCAGACCCCGTGGCCACAGCCTGTACTGAATGCACCATGGTGAGCCAGAATCAGCAAACACTTTTATGAGCAAGAGCCCAAGGCCCCCAAGAGTCCTGACCCGAGTCTAGTCATCGCTGCGGAACACAGTTCTCTTAATCAACTGCCTAATTGTTCTTTCCTGCTTGGAGAGCAAGCTGCTTTTCATTGGGCCCCTTTTTTCCACAGCACGAGAAACCTATCCCCGAGTCACTACCCCAGGGCTACTATCAAATGACTGGGAGAGGACAGTGGCCTCCCAAGGGTGTGAGGACATCAACAACATTGATGGAATGTCTCTCTTTCCCTTCTTGACACGATGCATCTGTTCCCAGGGTCTAAGAGTCCTGTGGCAACTGAGCTCCAAGCCTAAGGCAAGATGTGCCCAAAACTCCCCACCCTATGAATCACTGGGCAGGAAAAGTGGCTCTGCTCTCCTGGGAACCTCAGGGCATCCTCGGCCATGGAACTGAGGACAGAACAGAGGTCAGGCTGGAGACCTCCCCTTCCAGGCCCTGTCTTCTCTTCTTTGTCTGTAATATACCTAGTGATTTGGCAGGAACAATTCCTAAAATAAATAACCAGAACCCTCCCCACGAGGCTTCTTCTCCTTGCATCATTTTGAAACCTCCTCACTCTGAGGAATGCCACATGTGACACTGGCTCAGCCATGGGTAGACTCACATGCTTGACGGAGTCCCTGATAAGAAACGCCTAAGACCAAGAGCCAAAGGAAAATATAGTCTTTCTAGAAGGTCCTAAACGCCCCACCCCATCTGCCACCAGCCATGGGGAATGGGATATCAGGAAGTGAGATGGGGCAGAGGCGTGTCAGACTCCTAGGATCACAGAACACCTTCCCGTGGGGGCAGTGATTTTGGGGACTCTTGTGAGTTCTTGCCTTAAGATCCTGGTATTTTTTTTTTTTTCAGGAAAAGCATTTGGCCTGTTCTGTGACTAGACTGACAACTGCTTAGTCACCCGGTGGAAGAACAGTGGAAGTTTATTATCCCTAGGAAGAGAGGTCAGGGGTGGACTTGAACTCCCGCCCCAGGTTCCTCCCAGGGTATCCCATTACCTCGCAGTCCAGGGAATCCAGGAGTACCTGGCTTTCCCTCCTTTCCTTCATTGCCCTGGTCACCTTTGGGTCCTGGTGGCCCTGAAAGAGGACAACAGCAAGGTTAGAGGGTGAGAAAGCCAGGACATCCGCAGAGAAAGCAGACAGCTCCCCCTGTAACGAGAGGAAGAGCCAGGATTCTGCTTTGGAAGCATGGAGATGCCAGTTACTCGGCTCTGGGGGACATCAGGGGAGGTTTCCTGAAATCTCAAGAAGAAACAGGTATAGCTAAGTAAAGAAGGGGGGACAGTATTCAGGGTTATTGATGACCCTCTCAAATCCATATGTTGAAGTTCTTATGGTTTGGAAAGGGGGCTGTAGGAGGGGACTGGGTTTATACGAGGTCATGAGGATGGGACCTTTCTCAGTGCCATTAGTGGCTTTAGAAAAGGAGGAAAGTCAGCTATGGCGGAGCACACCTGTAGCCCCAGCACTTACTCAGGAGGCAGAGGTAGGAGGATAGTGAGCTTAGGGCCAGCCTGGGCTATATCATAAGCTCCCGTCTCCTATCTGGAGCTTGGCACTAGTACTCATGTATGCCTTTCCTCTGCCTTCATTCCTGTCCCCCACATCTCTCTCACTCTCTGCCCAACTAGGATACAACAAGCAAGAAGCCATACATACACAAGGAAAGGAAGCCCTCACCTGAACCCAGTTATGTTAGTACCCTGACCTCAGTCTCCTAACTTCCAGAACAGAAAAGAAAGAAATGCCTGTGGTCTAAGCCCCCTCAGCCTCCATTTCAGTGGTCAGGGCTGACCAAGCCAGCGTGAAGAGGAAGCAATCCCTACAGGAGCTGAAGGCAAAGATGCAGCTACGTAAGCTATGGCAAAACTAACAGCAGGGGCTCGGTGGGCTGGGAAAGTGGGGGTATTGGGGGCCTAAGTGCTGGATTTGACCTTGACCCGGGAGTACTAGAAGCCTTGGAAGGGGTCTGGTGGGAGAGCCACATTAGATCTGCATACAAGGAAGGCAGGAAGACGGCTGGGCTGTGTGTGAAAGAGGGATGGTACAGGGGGAAGGTGAGAGGGGCAGGGAGGCAGGAAGGCAGGGAGGCAGGGGCTGTGGTCTAATTAGGTGGAAGGTGGAAGAACCGTGCGTGCGTTAGGAAAGTGGCCATCCGAGACATGGGAGAATGGCCAGGCTGTTTAGAAAGTAGGATGGCTTTTGCTCCTCCTGGGGAAGCAGTGGAGGAGGCCATGGGTAGCAGTGGAGGAGGCCAGGTGAAGCAGCGGAGGAGGCCGGGCGAAGCTCAGGTTTCCAGCTTGGCACCTGACCGGAGGATACATTTCTAATGGCTTGTGAGTAGGGCTTCCTTCCCGGAGAGGCTGCAGTGTGGCAGAGACTCAAGTATACATGACTGAATTCAGCCTCCAGCCTCCATGTCTGTGCCGTGTGTGGAAGTTCCTCGTCTGAGGCCACACAGGCAGCCAGCTGGTGAAGGAGCCATGCTCACGGTCCAGGTCTGCCTGGCACTCATCCTTTCTGCCACACCCATGAGACCAGACATCTCGCCCGTCCCACCTCTTCCTGTCACTCATTCTGACACCTGTTGTTCCCAGGCTGGTGAGCACAGAAGCCCCCCACCCCTCGTCAGCTCCATATGTCTGCGAGCTGGGTGTGCTTCTTGCTGCTTTGCTGGGGACCCTTTCTTGGTCCCATGGTTCCTGCTGGAGAAGCAGACCTGGGGTGTTTTGATGCAGCCCTCACAGAGCCTTGTCCTGTGGTTCTCTCTTTTCTGTTTCCCAAGGGCATCCTGAAAACCTGCCCCTGCTGTCGGAACCCAGACTGCAAACACTCACGTCTTTCTCTACTGGCTGAATAGTGCTCTCGATGCGCCCATCCCTAGAACCTCCTCCCCTTTCTTAGGACACTGGGTTTCCGTGGATGTGATTAGCTGAGGTCATCCTGGAGTGGGATGGACCCTAATCTTGTGACTAGAGACATGGGACAACAGAGGCAGAGATGGGAAAGAGGCATCTGCTGACCAAGACTGCCCCGGTCACCGAAAGTTCAGAAGACACGGGGAGGACCCTCCCTCTGAGTTTCAGAGCCATGAGACCCTATAGATGCCTTGGTTAAAGACTCGTAACCTCTAGACAATAAGCTGCTATTTTTAGCCCCAGTCTGTGGTGGTCTCCCAGGAAACCAAAACATGCAGGCCCGCAGCAGACCAGGGTCTTGCACAATCGATATTTGACAAACGAACGAGTATATGAGATCACAGGGTGTTAATACATACAAAACAACACGGCTGCCAAGATCGAGATGTACTGATACATTCCACAAGTTGGCACTGTCCTCAGCCCTTAACCCAAGCTGACAGCCATTTAACAACTCAATAGCGTGAGAACAAGGAAAAAGCAGTCAACTTTTTTTTTTTTAAATTCACGAGTGATAGAAAGCATTCAAAAAAAAAAAAAAAGCTAAAGGTTTTAGGCGCCATCTTATTTTTGACCCCAATTCTCAGATAACAGGATCAAGATATGAAAACTGTTTTACCAAAAACTACACACCCAGTAAAAGACTGGGCTAAGATTAAAAAGAGCTCCATCACCCCTTTCTCCATGCCCATTCTGAATCCAGAAGTCTCCCCTCCGGGTCAAATTCAACAACAAAGGGAACTCGGCTCAGCTCTCTGTTGCTAATTCTCCACTCACCCCAGACACTTCACCCTACTTCACTCTTCATCTCTCCCTGCCAGGGAGCCTGGGCTCTAAGATCTGGGCCCGCTACAGCTCTGCCAGCCCACATCTGCCATTCTGCTTCTGGGCAGTATATGCGGTTACAACCTCAGTTGTGGCCAGCCTTGCCCCTGTGAGCCTTTTTACTTCTCTGATTCTTATAGTCACGTGTCTTGGTTTCTGTTTTCTGAGGTAGATCACAGTGTGGAGGGGGTTGGGACAAGGTCTGCCTACCATCTGAGCCCACAAGAACCCTGCTACTGACTGCTCTGCCTCAGTTTCCCAAAGCTACAGGGCCGTGGACATCTACTCTTCCACAACATAAGTGCAGGGTGTCCCTTTCCTCATTCAAGACATCCTGAACGAAGAAAAGGGCAGAGCAGAGAATGCCAGCTCCATTCCAGAGCCAGGAGAACAGCGCCTCCAAGAAGTTCAGAAGCGACCCTGCTGGAAAGACCCTCACGGGCAATGGGGACAGGATGTATCGATCTACCATCCTTCTCAGAGTATCCTTCATCTACTTTGAAGGTGGGAGGGTCATATAGCCCACCAAGGACCTGAACACATACCCCAGTTCTCCTAGAGCAGATAGACACTTGTCTTACAAGTGGCCCCATTCACAGCCATGGTCCACTTGTATTAACTGGAAGCCAGAGTCCCCTTTGGCAGACCTAGAATCCAGCCCCACGCTCCACCCCTTAACTCCACAGACCGAGGAGGGCTCCCTCCTCCATCCACTAGATGGTGTTTTCTATTGAAAACACAGCAGCTGCCAGATGAAGCTGCTTTGAAAACTTGTTTTCACTAATTAAGAGGTGTGCTTTCTTCATCTGGCATGGCATTTGACTTGGAGAAGCCGTTTCCCCTCTCAGGGCCGTGGGATTCTCCGCTATGATACAGGAGGATTAGACCAGATGATTTTAGAGGCCCATTCCCATTCCAAAGAATTTTAGAAGGCTTGCCTTTTAGCTATCTGCATGTGGCTGGGTGGCCTGCCTCAGGGCTTGCTGTACCAAATGTTTTCTGGCTTGTCTCCCCTCTCTGACTTTCTTTTCTCCTCCAGGGATATCCCCGTCTCTGATAGGCTAAGTTCTCTGTGCCTTTAAATCTCACAGACGGATTTTTGACGGACCTCCTTGATGCTGAAAAATCCAAAGCAGAAGCAAAAAGCAATGCTCTGCTGAATGTCCACAAGGTGAACTGAGGTTAGGCACAGCAAAGCGAGAGAATGAAAGCCATTTGGGGGAAAAGCTCAAGGATCGTGTAAATGCTCCCATCTTTGAAAAGTACATGCACTCGAGTATTTGTGGATTCTGAGTCAGAGGAGAGCAAAGGGGAGGGCGTTGTATATGTGTCTGCCTATATGGATGCATACATGTGAGTTATGCATGTAGGTATCTGTGTGTGCATATGTGTCTACCCATGGATTATGCATTCATGTATGTGTGTCTGTTCATATGTGTACATATATACTGAATTATGTATGCCAGTGCTTGTGCATATGAACGTGTGTATGCTCCTGAGTTATGTACAGAGGTGTCTATGTGTGTGCCTGTGGATGTATATGCCTATGTGTGTACATTTGAATTAGGTATGTAGTTGTCTGTGTATGCTTGTATAAACATGTGTGAGTTACATATGCAGGAATCTGTGTTTGTGAATGTGCCTGTGTATATGTGTGTGTGCATGCGAGTTATGCATTCAAGTGTGTTATGTATTTCTATGTGTATGTATAGGCATGTATGCATATGTGTGCGCATGAACGTATCCATGTGGGTTTAGAGAGGATTAAACTAGAGAGGAATGAGATACAGGAAGCCGCTCCAACAGCAGTATAGAAAAGCATGGAAGCATACAAGAACACTCTGGATATGTACCGCTGAAGGCCTCCAGGGCGGTTACAGCTTCCTGTGGTCACTGTGGCAGCTCAGAGGATTGACCACAGCATGAGGAGGAGAGGACTCAGGGCTGAAAGTGAACTGGAGAGCTGCAGATGGTTCCATCTACCTCTGTAGGGGAGGGCAAGGTTGACGGGGCCAGAGGGAATCCTCCAGAGAGCATACCAGGAGCCATTGAAGAATGGCTCACGCAGGCCAGAACCCACACTGGACCCTAGTTCCACCTCACCTTGAAGCTTCCTGGGTCGCACTGCCCATGCCAACACACAAGGGGACAGTGGCACATCCCCAGAGAGGTGCCGCTCTTGAGAGATGCTGTGTGGCATGTCCTTGGTATACCCACATGCAGAAGGTGTGTGTAAGAGGATAGTTTCAGCTGGGCTGACTACTAGACCAATCAGGAGTTCATGAAGCCCACAGCCCTGACAAGGGAGAGGCCGGTTTATCCGGAAAGAGCAGAATCAGGTCTCTAGGCTAACAGTTGTTGGGTGTGCTGGCTAGTTATTTATGTCAGTTTGAGACAGCTAGAATTGTAGGAGAGAAGGGAGTCTCATCTGAGAAAATGCCTCCATCAGATCAAACTGTAGGCGAGCCTGTAGGGCTTGTGGGTGGTATAATGCCAGTGTTGGCGGTTTGGGATCTATAAGAAAGCAGGCTAAGCAAGCCATGGAGAGCAAGATACTAAGCAGCACCCCTCCATGGCCTCTGCATCGGCTCCTGCCTCCAGGTTCCTGCTCTGCTTTAGGTCTTGCCTTAACTTCCTTTAATAATGAACTATGATGTAGAAGTGTAAACCAAATGAATTTCCCCAGTTTGCTTTTGGTCATGGTGCTTCATCGCAGCAATAATAACCCATTCATTAATAACTTCATTCATTCACTCCAGCTGTTGATCTTCCCACCTCCCTCTCCAGAGTGCTTGCCTACAGGCATGTGCCAGCACACACAATCAATTGTATTCAGGAAATGAATCGAGTGTAGTCTACCTGGACAAACAATGTATGTTTCTAACATATTTCTAGTAGGCCAAGTTCAAGTGTGGAATTCTCCAGTCCTTGGAGCTACACTCATTTGGGCAGAACATTCCAGAGTCATATGGCGTAAGACTTAAAGGTGAGGGTATAAGTTTAAACTGCCATTTTGGGATGGGTCCTTGGGAAGAGCTTTGGAGGGAGATCCCTGAGCAGAAAGGGCAGTCAGGAATCACTATGGGCTGGGTTGGGTCACTCAAGTACCTTTGGCAAGGGTGATGTTCCTCAAGGCAATGGAGTGTTCCCAGTCCTTGAGACGCAGGTCTTCCGTCACTACATTGAGCATGGCCAGCTCTTGCTTAAGTTGCATCTCCATGTACATGTGCACTAGCCTCATGCGGCGTGTGTCCGCGCTGGCATTGCTCACCAGTACCTGCAGGTCCTGCAGCCGCGTGCTGTGCAGGGCCACGTCATAGGACAGGCTGTGGTTGAGGCCACGCAGTGCCCCGCCTACATCAGCCAGCTCCTCGCTCAGGACGCCAACCCTGTGCGCCAGCCCGTCCAGCAGGCCCTTGTGCCGCTGCAGCAGCAGCTGGCTGCGATTGCTCTCCACCTGCAGCTGGTAGAGTTCCAACTGCGCAGAGTCACTCTGCTGTCCTGTGCGGTCACGCAGCAGGGCCACCGCCTGCTCGGTCTGTGCCGCCTGCGCGTGTAGCCCCCACAGCGTACCCTCCAGCCGCTGCACCAAGCCCGCCAGGGCCAAGAGCGAGTCTGTTTGGTTCTGCAGCGCGTCCTGAACCTTCCACACTTGTTCCGTCAGGTCCGTCTGCAGCGGAGCCTGCAGCAGCCGGAGCTGCATGTCCCGGAAGCTCTCATTCAGCTGGTTCACATTCCGAGTCAGCGCTTTCAAGTCATCGGGGGAACTTCGAGGCCTGGACACTGTAGAGGAAGTGAGAAATGAGAAGGAGTTGGGTAGGGAGGTCCAGATAACAACAGGCAAATTTACGGCATATAATAGGTGCTCAATAAAAAGTGAATGAAAGGGAGGGATGGCTGATCCTGAGTACTTCAGTAGATCTTGGGCACTGGGCTTAACAGTGTCCCCCAAACAAATCTGCCACTAAAATCATTTGCAGATATTGTTAACATCAGGTAGGATGTGGACTTTGGAACTTTAAAAGATTCCTAGTAATTCTAGGTTGGAGCCTGGTAAGTAATAGGAAATGGCAGGGTTTTTCTATTGGATAGATATTGGATACAGACAGTTCTGTAAAACTCAACTGAAGATATTGGTTATTCTCTCCAACGCTCAGGGAACGTCCTGGAAGAGGGGACGGAAAGAATGTCACTTCAAGAGGAAGGGTTGGTGTACAAGGATGTCTTCCAAGTATGGCAGCGCCTTTGTACTCAGGAATCAACAGAACCGCACAAGACTGGCCTGCCAACATTGTGTCCTAGAGGAGAGAGGGCTTCACGCGGTCCCATCCTCCTTGAAGACCTAGTGGTGGTTAATGGTTGCTGGAGAAGGGAGATGCTTTCTTCAATGGTATGGCCTCTGGCTAGCTGTCCAAGCTCCTCTAAATACTGCTCACCATGTTCCTGTAAGTAACTGTAATTAAACTTGGTTTAAACACACACACTTAGAGAAGGAGTATATTGTCTTATGATCCCTTGTACCTCAGGAAGTGGGTACCAGCAACCATCTAAAGTTCTCCTCATGCACCTACAGGAACTTAATAATCTAATTGCCAGTGACAACATTAAGAGACACGACCTTTTGGAGGCGACTAGGTCATGTGGGTAGAATACACTATCACAAATACGATTATGACTTATACATGAAGCTCAAGGAAACTGTCCACCCTATCCCCATAGCAGGACGTACAAGAGGTGCCATCAGGCATGGTATCATCCGGGGCCTTGATGCTGGACTCCCAGCCTCCGGAACCATGAGCAAGAAATTCCTGTTGTTTATGAATTATCCAGTTTAAGGAGTTGCATTATAGTGGCTCAAACAGACTAAGCCAATCCCATTGGACCTCCATTTACAGCTAGACCTATTAATATGGTCCATGATAACACAGCAAATCCTACCCCAGTGGGGTAGCCCAGAACTGGACTTTTTTCTATGCCTTCCCTGGAGCTGCTTAAAGCAATCCCATCAGGCAACAGGCAGAGCCAGGCTGATAGCTACGGTGCCGCCGGTTTGTGGCTTCCTCTGTTCAAGGTCCCACCTCGTTCTACTGCAGCAACAACATCTAAGGGTATGTGTGTGGGTGGGGGCGAATTCAGACCTGTTCCTTTCCTTCTCTGCTCCCTTCTACCCTTTTAGGTTCTCTACGTTCATCCCCAGCAAAACGAGCCACTCCAGCCCCCTCCCAACATTTCCCTGTGGATAGCGGTCCTTTCCTTGGTTGTGAAATATCCAAAGAGGAGAAATCTTCTTCACTAGATTCTAGCATCACAGTGTCTCCTGGGAGCTTCTGCAAACTGGGTGCCGAGGTATCGAGGGAACGCTGCTCTGCTTTGTAGAGTCGGGAAAGGAAACCAGCAGATATGGTGGGACTGGGGCAAGAAGGATGAGCTAATTCTGCTTTAGAAATCTTGAAAACCAGACGACCAGGAACTTAGTGCAAAGCTTAGTCCAACAAGAAAGCAGGCATACAACTTCTCTTTGAGGACTCTGTATTGGGAAGTGATAGGAGTCAGGAGGGGTATGGCGGGCATGCTTATATTCTGTATCATAGAGACACATTTGCACTCCCTGTAGTCAAAAGGAAGCAACCCATACACGGATTACTAGCTCAGCATCCACATACTGCTGGGAGTTTGTTTGTTCGGAGATACCTCCCCCACCTCAGCCCAGACACCCTTGGAGAAATACAAAGTCAAAACCAGCAAAAGCTGACTCGACTCAGCATTTCTAGAAGTTCTTGATTCCACACAGCCACAGAGTGAGGGGGAGAGCACAAGGAATAAGGAGAGAGGCACAGACGTCACGAGTCTCAGAAACGTGGCTGACACCTGAGCAGGGGGCAAGCAGAGGAGGACACCCGAGCCCTGGAAGGATTGACAGGCTTTGCTCTGTTTTCTCCCTATAAGCTCTGCTGACTGGAAAAGAGATGGAGTGAAGGTATCGAGGGCACATCAGTCCGCTGTCGGCGCAGATTGCCAGCACTGTGGATAAAGAGCAACGTGAGGATTCGGTTCTTGTCTCTGATTCGGAGCTCACAAGTATCACGGAGAGAATTCTGATTGCAGAAAGAGGAAAATGGGTGGTGAGGGTTCTTGGGTCACATGACCCGCAGCTGTACTCCCTCTGGGATGTCCCTGGAATCACACCGCACTTGTGGTGAACACAAGTCGCTTTAGATAAGGTTCTGCGGTGTGGAACTGAGCGAAGCCTTGGATGCCTGCTTCAACTTTCCCCTTCGCTTTGACCACGAAAGTCACTCTGCCAAGTGCTCACTCAGCCTCCCCACCGTCAGTTAGTTATAAATATTGGAATGTTTTGCGTTCTGTTCATATTTGAGTTGGCCATGCCAGAGTTTCTATCCATGGATTTTTCCCTTTGGTAGGATGTAGAACCCATGCATGTTCTGACAGGGTGGCCCTTTAGAATTTCAAAGAAATGCATGGGTCTTTTCTGCTTAAAATCTCCACTTCCCTCATTCATTTTCTCAAGGCCAGGCTTAACCTCCAGACATTCTGGATGCCTTCTGTACTTGCTCTAGCTTGTCAATCACACCTTGATTGACAAACTAGTTTAGACAGATGGAGCCTAGCAGAAGGATCAATTCCTTTATTTTGGTCATGAGACTTCTGGTGAGGTGGCCCAAGCCAGGCATGGTCAGTCCTCTCTGGGCTCTGCAGCCACTGAATGGATCCCCACAGTCTCTGGTGAATGGGATGTTTCCCCATTCTACTGATGAAGAGACCAAGGCCAGAAGGTGGGATGACCATTAATGACCTGCCTCCTGACCCCTGTTCCCACGGCCCACATCACTGTCGCCCTCTGGAAGGTGACTATAGAGTTGTCAGTGTAAAAGCAGCTTCCAGGGGAAGGAAAGAACCCATGAGCAGTCGCAGCCAGGAGTCCACAGGACTGTGAACTGCAGGGATCACAGCAGGACAGTGTGTCTGCATGCGCCCCCCTCCCATGCCCCCCGACACACATATGGGGTGTAGCACTGAGACAGGGCAGGTGGAGAGCAGAGATCCCAACACTTCTCATCAGTCCCTGCTGAGGACACCCCAGAGCTCGGGCAAACCTCAGTCCATCAGAGGAAGGAAGGCCACCCTGAGGTGTGAGCATTCATTGTGCATCTGCTGTGTGATTGGGAGCAACCGGGAGAAAGAGTGCCAGCCCCTTGGTTGAAGTTGCAAGTGGGTTTAAGGTCATATTTGCCCAGAGTCCAGGTAGTGCGCCAAGCAATTTTTTTTCCTCTCCCTCCTTCCCAGCCCTGAAAGCCCCAGGCTCTGCCCATCGACTTTTCTTTGGTACCTGGAGGCTCTAGGCCTTTCTCTTTGTCCAGGGAATGAAGCTAAACCTGTGTCCATATAGGAACAACAGACAATTGCCTTCTCCAATCCCAGGGAGTCCCTGGAAGTCCTTGATCCTTGCACAACCAATCAGAATACAAATCCAAACTAGAAAGAAACTCCTCCCCAAGCCACACCCTCCTTCAAGGTTCCCCCCCCCCCGCCACACCCTCCTGCAAGGCTCCTCCCACAGTCCACACCCTCCTTCAAGGCTCCTCCCACAGTCCACACCCTCCTTCAAGGCTCCTCCCACAGCCCACACCCTCCTTCAAGGCTCCTCCCACAGCCCACACCCTCCATCAAAGCACTGTTTGCTTTGCTTTTCCAGCTCCATTCATTTGCATACTCAGGCTTTACAATGCCACTTCTGCAGAGTTCTCCATTTAATATTATAATTATAATTATTTCACAAGAATGTTGCCATCTTTCTTTTATTCTCTTATAATTCTGTTGACTGCAAAGAGGTTCGGGAGGGGACACACTATTATCCCAGCAAATAAAAGCAGACATTTTTCCTTTTTTTCTCTTTCTTTCTTTCTTTCTTTCTTTCTTTCTTTCTTTCTTTCTTTCTTTCTTTCTCCCTTTCTCTTTTTCACTTAAGATTTTCATAACAATAAAGCCTCAGAAGTTGAATTAGTAGGCCAAAAGATATATAGATATTTTTATGACTTAAGAAAAATCCCATAACCAGATGTGGTGGCTCACACCAAACACAAAGGAGATTGAGGCAGGAGGATTGTCACAACTTTGAAGTCAGCCTAGGCTACATGATAAATTATAGGCTAACCTGGGTTACAGACTGAGACCACCCTCCCCTCTGTCTCAAAAACCCAAACCAACCAAACAGTAAAATCACAGTCAAGGACTCTCCCAAATTATGCTAATTCTTAATACTCACAGCGTAGATGTTTAAGAGTGTTTCATTACATCCCTCATTGCTCATGTCACAGTTAGCACTTGGTACCTTGCTATCAGGATAAGTCTGTTACAGAAGCAGCCTTTTCAAGGTGATGTGCCTATTCATTGGAATGGCCTCGTTAGTTTAGGTATGTAGACCAATCAAATCACTGTTTGTGGAGTCAAATATTTTCTGGGCCCCGACTCATGCTGGCCAAGCCTAGAGCAATGTCCTTCCTTTGAGACCATTTACGCACAGCGGAGTGAATTATCTCCTTCCAACAGTGTTCTCTGCTCATGACCCATCCCCTCCCCCCTTTAATTCCTTCCAGATGGTTGCTGTCCTCAACAGGGAACAATTCTTTCTTGAGTGTGACTCTCTTAATTCGTGTTTATGCAAACAGCTCATTTATCTCCCTCCCTGGCTTACCTCCTTTTAATGTGTTTTAATGATTTCTTCAACTTCTATGCTTTCACAAGTGGGAAAGTAAACCATAAACTAAAGACAACAACCCGCATCTCCTGCATTCTCACTGTGTGCTAAACACTCTTCTGCATGTCTTCCATGCTAATACAAAGAATCTCAAAATCTCAAATACCATTAGCATCCTCGTGTTCCAAGTGGGGAAACTGAGGCAAGCAGAGGGTAAGTCATGCACAAGATCACAGGACCAGGAGGCAAGGGAGAATGGCTGGACTCTGGAAATGTGGCTCCAGGGTCCCCAGTATGAACATCTTTGCTCCTCAATGAATGATTGAACGTGGAGAACTAACTGTGGCAGACACACTGAGATGCTGAGTAAATATGAAAGATAGTGAGCTCCTTAGCATAAACCCAGGCTGGAGCTAGGGTTCTCAATAGGAATCACACAGCCATTTAACTCCAGAATGTGACTTGTTATTGATTGCTGGGTCCTACTTGATGAATTAGTGCATATTTTGTGACAATATATAGCCAGTGTATGCACGGATGCCTGCCTCAGGCTGCAGGAGGATCAGGGTCTTGAATAAGCCCGTTTCTCATAACTTCCACTGCCCCCACCTGGCCTTCCATCCACACTCAGTTCTGAGTCAGCTCCCTGGCCACAGTTGTCCTGTTCATGAGTAAAACCATCATCTTCAGGATCAGTCAGGGTGTTCCAGATGTGACCTGTCCAAATTGCTATTCCCCAGCAAAACAAGAACAACAGTGAAGCCCATGTGTGTGGCAGGCAGGAAGGCTCTCTAGGCCACTGGGGATTTAGGAACATGAACATTGGGCATTGGGGTTAAACCCAGCCTGTGTGTGTGCGTGTGTGTGTGTGTGTGTGTGTGTGTGTGTGTGTGAGAGAGAGAGAGAGAGAGAGAGAGAGAGAGAGAGAGAGAGAGAGAGCATGTTCATCAGATGTATGTGTGTGTGTGTGTAAGTCAGAGGTCAGGGTCTCTCACTGGGACCCGGATCTTGCCAGTTTGGTTGGGCTGGGCTGGCCAGTGAGCCCCAAGAATCCTCCTGTCTCCACTTCCCCAGAACTGGGTTTACAAATTGATGCCAACATGTCCCAATTTTTATGTGGTTGTTGGGGATTGAACTCGGGTCCTCATGCTTATAAGCCAAGCACTTTACCCACAGAGCCAGCCCTTCAGCCCTGTCCCGTATGTTACATAGAGCCACACATCTATCCTGCTGCTTTATCTCAACCCACCTTTCCCTGAGAGGTGCCGAGGACAAAACCCATACTCTTATTCTTCTGAGATGCAATGCCAAGAGATTGAAGCACAAAGCAAGAGGGAACGTGGGCCATCTGCCCCTTACTGGTTCTCTCCTCTGAATCTGTTACGAGGGTAGCCAGCCCCTTGCCAAACCCAGGCAGGAGGAAAGGAAATGGCAGCTATCACCATCTACCGTGTGTCAAACAGTCCTGGTTTTTAGAAGTTGTTCTATTGCACTTCCCAGAAAGCTTGGGGAGTAGGAATGGCCACGCCCCTTTTCAGGTGAAGCAGATCCTAGAGGTGGCAAGGTGTGTGGGCAAGGTTGGCTGCTGGGCAGGGAAGGCCCTAGAGCCATAGCAGGCCTCCAGCTCACAAAGCTGCGTGGGGCATCCGCTTTCTTTTTATCTAGAACTGGCCCGGAGGGAGGCACTTTCCCAAGTGTCCTTCAATGTCCCCGTGGTTCTTCCAGTCTTGAGGACAGACAGTGCCATTGTTCACAGCTGGGAAAATCTAAAAATGAGCCTTCCAGTTACTAGCTCAAGGTCACCCTGATAATAGGAGTAGGGTGTAAGCCTAAACTCCTCCCAAGGTTCCAGCACAAACCCTGCCTTATCATCAGGCCAGTGACGGAGAAGACAGGCAGGCAGGTATCAGAAGTCACAGAACATTCAAGGCAGCGTGTGGGAGAGGATGAAGCCGGTAATGGCCATGCCAGCATGTCCAAGAAAGTATGAGGAATGAGAGGCAGGCTCTTTAGACGGGCTGTGGCACTGGGCCATGTTACCAGAGGTCGTGGTGAACGATTTGAGTGAAAAAAAAAATCATTTATAAGCAGAGGTCATGGGCAGGGTCACGTACTTGCTTTGCAAGCATGAGGACCTGGGTTCAATGCCTGTGTAAGAACATCATCTGAGCGTGGTGCTATGAGTTTGCGGACCTGGCACTGGTGAGACGGAGACAGATGGACCCTGGGCTCGCTGACAGTTTATCTCCAGGCAATTTCAGTTCATTTGAGGCCAGTGAGAGACATTGACTCCAAAACCAAGCTGGAGAGCTCTCAAGGATGCTATAGGAAATCCTACAGCCAGTAGTAACCCGCCCACTGGGGCGTGGCCTCTTATACTATTTATGCAGATATAGAGCATGCATCTGGCCTCTTTTCTGTCTGCGGGATTCAGTTTCTGTTCTCCCTTCCGGCAGAGGATTCTGATTTGTGAGTCTACCGCTAAATAAATAACTGTCTATTTTTCTCAATTCTGAGCTAGTGTGGGATTTCTTTTAAGCATCCTTCGTCACAAGGGATGCCACCCCATGGCTGGCATTTGACCTCCACCTGTGCCCTCGCACACGGGCACGCACACCCATACTCACACATGTACATGCATATTCATACTTGAACATATGTGCACTCACCCATACTCACACACATGTACATGCACATCCATACTGCACATGTGCACACATACCCATACTCACACATGTACATGCATACCCATACATGTACACAAAAGTAGAGCCCAATATTCTTTCAGCACTTTCAATGCGGAATCTATCACGGAGCTGTGACATGGATCGTTTTCTCCCGACCCCGAGATACAGGACAGAACCAGGAGCAACCTCCCTTTGTGTGTGGCCAGTGCAAACACATAGGACCCAGGCTTTGCATTCAGTCCTGCCAAGACCTCTTTCTGCAACTGGACACCTTTCAACTTTGCTTTCCCAGTGAAATACCATGGGAAAAGAGATACGGGGCTCATGCAAGGTCTCTGCGTCACATCATTCTCCTCAGCACCAGGATGCACTGCATCTCCTCACCTCCACCCATCACCTCCTCTTTGTCCATGATGGGAATGGTCAGGGTGGCTCGGGCACTTGTGGTGGGTGCTGCAACAGGTCCAGGTAATTACGATGGGTGCTTACATGGCCCCTGGAAGCTGCATGGCCCAGTGTGGCCCAAGGAAACACAGCAATGAACCAAATAAAATTCCTGGCAGCTTTTCCCCATTTTCAGGACAAAAGGCCTGCATTTTTGCTGTGTGTTGGGCCCTCAAATGATGCAGGAGGGCCTGACCCAAACTCACCTCTGTCACTCTGGAGTTCAGATAGCAAGTCTGACAAAACTAGTCCTGGGGGACGTCCTGGAAGCCAGCTCCACTGCCATGTGAAAGACCACAGACTGGGAAGCTCACACTGGAGGTTGGAAGTCTGAGTTCAAGGTGCTGCCGATGCTGGGTTTCTCCGAAGGCCTCTCACTGGGTGTGCAGGACACTCACACACCTGCTCTTTGCTATTGTCCTTAGAAGACCCTGGATCGTGACCCACCCTTATGACCTCATTCCTCCTAAAGTCCCTCCTTTAAATCTCATCTCTAATTTTAGTCCTACTGGGCATGGGGCACAACTTCAGTTCAGTCCCCTAAAGGGTCCTAGACTATGCCCAGTGAGCTGGAGACACACAGGCATGGAGCATGGGTTTCATCTGTCTTCTCTTCCCTACCAGCAGATGGAACCCATCCTCGTAAGATGGCAGACAGAGAGACGTGGTGAGATCAGGGCAGATTCTTAATAAGACTGTGGAAACGCACTCCGAGTCTATAACGTAAGTATATAATTAGCATAACAAATGGGAAGTAACTGGCTATTGTTGTTTTAAATTGTGTGTATGCATGGGTGTCTGTGTGTGGGTATGTACAAGTAAATTCAGGTACCTATAGAGATCAGAAGAAAGTGCTGGACCCTTAGAGCTGGAGTTAGGGTAAGGAAGGAGATGAGGAGAGCTAGGATGCTAGCTAGCATGGACTCAGAAATGTGTGACAGGTACTTATGGTATCAGGGGCTTTGGCATGCCAATAGGCGCCATTTGTTCCTTCTGCTGATGATAAAGGAGCTGGCTCCTTTTGATAGAAAGGAGCTAACTTTACAAGTTCCTGAGGAATTATGGATTTTGTCTAACCATCAGAATTTGGGGAAATGGAGTTTCCTTGGGACCTGATAGTTCTGGGCTGCCAAATGCAGGTGTTAGAAAACAAACTAGGATCCCCTAGGAGAAGCATGTGCTCTTGACTGCCGAGCCATCTCTCCAGCCTCTTGTATGGTTGTTTGATTTGTTTTGCTTTTTGTTTTGTTTGTTTGTGCTTTGTTTTTTGAGACAGAGTTTCTCTGTGTAACAGTCCTAGCTGTCCTGGAACTAGATCTTGTAGACCAGGCTGGCCTTGAACTCACAGCGATCCACCTACCTCTGCCTCCTGAGTGCTTGGATTAAAGGTATGTGCCACCACCGCCCTATTCTGTTTTTTGTTTTTAAGAATAAAAAAAAAAAAGATGTCTACACCATTTGACCTACTAATCCAACTTCTGGGAACTTACTATCAGGAAAAATTTTCAAAAGACGGGGAAAGGTTTCTATGTTTATTTACCAAGCTTAAACAGGGGAATCACCAGGAAAAGAATGGGTCAGTTACAATGTGTCCTTGTGTTATTGCAAAATATGCCTTTGTTCTTCACCCCCTTCCTGGCTAAGGAGTGATAACCACTTCAGATCTGCACAATATACCAGAAGGGTCTCCTGGGACGGTAATGAAGTGAATGATGGTTGGCCACCAGGGGCTTCAGGAATGGTATCTGGACACGAGAAAAAGGCAAGAAACAATTTGGGACAGTTGGGATATTTTTGGTCCCAGCACATGTGCACACACACACACACACACACACACACACACACACCCCAACCTTTAGGAAGGAGGAAGTGCTGAAGGTTGAGAGGCTACCACTGGTCAGTGCTATAATCAATCATGTCGATAAAAGGAACCTTCCAAATCTGAAAAGACTGAGTTTGCAGGGTTTCCAAATAGCTCGAAGATGACATGGCAAAGAACTCGGATGCCCTTGGCACCCGCATTGGGCGGCTCACAACTGTCACGTCCAAAGAAAGCTGCCTGCTGTGCCCCAGGCACATCTTGGTCTCCATCCTTGGTCATATCCTTTATGATAGCGATCATTAAGCATAGTTGCTTCCTTGGATTTTCTAGGAAGTGAAAGAATCCCAAAGGCAGGTTTCTGGAAACCCTGGTTTGTAGCTCATCGATCACAAGCACAGGCAAAACAAAGCTGGGCCTGAGTCGGGCAGTGGAGGTGGTACACCCTGGAGACCGAGTCCTCAGCCTGTGCGGACTGGCACTGTCTTTGGGGAGAGAGTCAGAAGTAACTTTAAAGGCATGCAACTGGTATCCTGGCAGGACCTCTTGCTTGCTTGGTGTGGGGAGGAAGACTCGCTGACATCGTGTGCCATTGTCTCCTCTGACTGTTGACTGAGAACCAGAGAAGAAAGTTTGCTTCCCCCCCCCCTCAGGGTTCCCTTGGAGGAATCTTTTCAATCATTAAAATTATAAATGACCAGGACAAAGACGGTAAAATTCTCATGAGGTCATTATGCTAATATTAGGTGGGACAGCACCTCAGAAATGACATTGTAAAACCTAGATATGGAAAAGGGCGGATCTGAGGCAGAAGCAAAACAAAACACTGACTTGATGTAGGGTGTGGGCTTAGGGAGGAACTTTTTCCCTTAATTTGGATTTATGGTCAAACTAGTTGTGCAATGATGAAGGATCCACTCAGCTCCTCGGGGAAGCCGACTGTCCATTGTTCCTGCATGAACAGAGTCTCAGCACCATGGCCTGTTCAGAGAGAAGGACTCGGAGCTGGAAGGTTCTGAGGAGAGCTGGACAGGCAAGGCCTGAGACTTCCAGGCTTCCAGGGGCCTGCCTGGGACCAGCTGGCTGTGGATGGAGAATGAGGAGCTGCTTATCTGGCTACCTGGTCTGTGGGCAAATATGGCCTTAAACCACCAGTAGCTTCAACCAAGGGGCTGGCACTCTTTCTCCCAGTTGCTCTCAGTCACGCACCAGAAGCACAATGAATGCTCACACCTCAAGGTGGCCTTCCTTCCTCTGATGGACTGAGGTTTGCCCGAGCTCTGGGGTGTCCTCAGCAGGGACCGATAAGAAGTGTTGGGATCTCTGCTCTCCACCTGCCCTGTCTCAGTGCTACACCCCATATGTGTGTCGGGGGGCATGGGAGGGGGGCGCATGCAGACACACTGTCCTGCTGTGATCCCTGCAGTTCACAGTCCTGTGGACTCCTGGCTGTGGCTGCTCATGGGTTCATTCCCTTGGAAGCTGATTTTATATTGACAACTCTATAGTCACCTTCCAGAGGGCGACAGTGATGTGGGCCGTGGGAACAGGGGTCAGGAGGCAGGTCATTAATGGTCATTCCACCTCCTGGCCTTGGTCTCTTCATCAGTAGAATGGAGAAACATCCCGTTCACCAGAAACTTTGGGGATCCATTCAATGGCTGCAGAGCGCAGAGAGGACTGACCATGCCTGGCTTGGGCCACCTCACCAGAAGTCTCATGACTAGAGTAAGGGCTCAACCCTTCCACCACACTCTGCTCCACTTGTCTTCATCTTGGAAAGTCCCCTTTGTTCTGCCCATCATCCACAGATAGGTCCTGTCCTTGGCACATTGCTGGTATACAGACTAGATAGGATGCCTGGTCAGAACTTCAAAGCAGGCCAGTCCCACCAATGTGTTTGTTATTGTCCCTGGAGGCCAGGCTGGATACATTGTGTATACTGTGTCCTGGAAGAAGGGTTGCCTCATCCTGATCCAAGCACACAGTGTCTCTAATCGTTTCTGCTGATTACTGTGAAAATGAGATCCAAGACGAATTATAAACCAAAAGCCTCCTAACGATGAGATTAGCCCTGGCTTCCCATTTTGGAGGCTAAACTGTCTGAAATCATGGCCAGCCATTCAATACACACACACGGGAGGGGGGGAAGCTTTACTAGGCACATGTACCTTATAGGAAAGCAACCAATGTCAGTCAAGACGCTGAGACCAGCACAATGCTTGACACAGAGCCTTGAGCTTCGTCGGCGATGAGTAAACAGTTGTCAAAAGTGTTACTGAATGATTGAAAATGCAGAGTGTCATGAAACAACAGTGTCCTCTGCTCTTCCTAGAAAAAGAAGGGCTTGGACTGACTGCTTTGGCAAGTTGTGAGCTGTGCCTCCAGTCATCTGCCAGCCTTTGCCGCCAACTGTGTCTGCAGCACCCAAGTCCCCGAAAGTGCCACCTGCTGTACCACAACCCAGCCACCCTCTCCATCTCGAGTTTTCTGTCTCCAGTGCATCTGGCATCTTAGAAACATGGGGAATGGTTTGAGAATTATACTTTCACACCCTCGACCCCTGGGAGATCCTGCTGGATGGAGGCAGGAGCCAGATAATAAGGCTTTCTTGGAACAGGCAGCTGGAGGCTCATGTGACTGGCTCCTTAGATAGCAGAAAGGGGTGGAGTCCCAGTGGAGACCAATCAGAGCCACGTGCTTCCTCTAGTTCCTGGTTTATTCTCCCCGCCCCCCATCTCCTGCCACATCTCACACACAGCGATGAGGCCACCACCTTCTGAGGCCACCGCCTCGTACTCTTGTTCCACAGAAATCCCAGGTCAAAACGAGAAGCATGCCTTCCTCCACCCTGTCAACGGGTCATCTCAAACCCTGTCTTCCTTTGTGCTTTTAGGCTTCCCAAGAAGTCTTGAGAAACCATATACAAGTTTGGATTTAGGCTGTAGGCTCACCCACGTTTTAAGTCATCTGATCCACGAGTGTGAGGTTCCTACCCACTGTGTGAGTCTGGCTAGGAAAATCTGGGGTACACATGAGAGACAGGTACCAATTCCCATGTTCATGACAACAGGCAGATTGACCCAGGATACTCAGAAGGCTCTACAGCAGTGGTTCTCAACCTGTGGGTCGCAACCCTTAGGATGGAACAACCCTTTCTCAGGGGTTGCCCAAGATGATCAGAAAGTGTATATATGTGTATATATATTATGGTTTTCTGTCTCTTTAAGAGACAAGCCACTCCCACTCCACTCCCTCCCCCATCCGCTGAGGCAGGCTGATCTCTGGCTTCCGGCCTGAGCTCGGCTCTCTCTTCCATCTTCCTCTCTCCTCTCGGAGAGGCAGCTTCGCTTCTGCCTCTCTCCCCACTTCTCTGCTTCCCCCCTTCTCTGTCTCTTTCTCCTCTTCTCTCTCTCTCTCTCTCTCTCTCTCTCTCTCTCTCTCTCTCCCCCCCTTCACCCTTCCTCCTCCATTACCCCCTGAATAAACATTCAACCTCACCCTGCATGTCGTGTCTATCCATGTTTCTGTCTTCTGCCCACCCGCCATGTGTCTCCCTGCCTGGGACCAGCCATTGCTCAGTGACCAGTAGCCGTCTCTGCCTGGGGCCCACTGCCTGCCGCCACATGGCCCGCCACCACAGCTCTGAGACCAGCAGCCGTCTCTGCCTGGGACTGGCTTCTCCCAGGGACCGCTGTCTGACGCCACATGGCCCGCCACCACAATTTGGGACCTACAACATTTCTGCTGCCTACTGTCGGGGGGATCTTGCAGCATTTTTTAAAAAACAACAAAATATATATCACAAACAAACAAAAAAAGAAAGCACAGATATTTACATTACAATTTGTAACCGTAGCAAAATTACAGAATAATATTATGGTTGGGGTCACCACAACATAAGGAACTGTATTAAAGGGTCACAGAGTTAGGAAGGCTGAGAAACACTGCTCCACAAAGCCTTTCTGAGTCTTTTGACGCCTGGTGGCCTGGTATTCCCAGAGCTAAATGCATCTGCCAGTCATTTGCCACCCTCGGGCTTGCACTTGAGGGATCCGACCATGGCCATTCAGAAACTCACGACTCCTCCAAGCGGGCACCGCAGCGTGAGTGTACATCACACGCTGACCTTACTTCAGCATGGTGGAGAGTTAATTAGTTCATTTAGTGGCACACCTTTAATCCCAGCACTGGGGAGGCAGAGGCAGGCAGATCTCTGTGAGTTCGAGGCCAGCCTGGTCTACAAGAGCTAGTTCCAGGACAGGAACCAAAAAGCTACGGAGAAACCCTGTCTCGAAAATCAAATAAATAAATAAATAAATAAATAAATAAATAAATAAATAAATAAATCTCCCGTGGAGAACCTTCTCCATAAGACAATGCACGCCACTGGTATTGGTTGCAACAGTTTCAAGAAAGTCACTCTCAATGACTGGCTGACGGAGCACTTATGACAGATATACAAAACTAAATGTCTCCAAGCAACTTTAAACCCTGTGTTCAGACCCACCGGACGCAGGGTCCCACCTCGAGAAAAGTGACAAGCTCACTGACCTTCCCAGATTTCTCAGCATTTCATTCAAGCAAAGGTTCCCAGCTGGCCTGTGACAATAAAAAGGTCCCCTCCCGCGGTGACGTCACACACAGAGACATGTGTGTGGATTGCTCTCATCGAGCCCAGCACTGAGTTTTCTTTCTTATGTAAGGCGTTTGGGGTGGAAACAAGCCTGACAGGCTGGAGCTCATATACTGCTCAGCCCCTTTCCATAAATGGAGCACCCACCCATCATAAAAACAGTTACTCCCTTCTGGCATTTTATTTCATCACTGAGTTAGCAGAGTGATCATCTACACATCTTAAAAACAACCCCATGGCTTAAGCTGTCTGAAGAACTTGTGACGTCATTTTATTATTTTACGTTATTCTCATTTCCCTCCTTACCATTGATTCTTTGAGAATTTCAAGCAGTATTTTTTTATTGTATCTTTCCCATTCCCCTACTTTTCCCAGATCCCCCCTCCCCTACTACCCATTCAACTTCATGTCTTTCTCTCTCCTAAAAGAAAAAAATAAAAGGAAAAAAAAAAACCCACCAGGAAACACGAAGTCCAGTTTGTGCCGGCCATCTATTCCTGACCACAGGGTCTGCCCTGGGGAGCGGTTGCTCCAGCCAGGATCTCTCCACTGAAGAAAACTGATTTCCCCTTTCCAAGCCGTTCTCATTTGTGAAGTTTCTCAGCTAGGGGTGGGACTTTGTGCCCACGTCTCCTGATGCTGCGATTTCTGTCTGCTTGGATGTTGTTCAGGCTCTGTGTGTGTGTGTGAGAGAGAGAGAGTTTATATGTGCGTCTGGAAAACCGCCTCTGGCTCTCCCAGTCTATCCCCCTCCTCTTCTGTGCAGCTCCCCGAGCCTGGAGGGAGCCTTCGGCCTGAGCACCCCAAAGTCTCTCGCTTTCTGCACATTTGTGGGTCTCTGCATTCATAGCCATCTACTGCAAGAAGCAGCTTCTCTGATGAGGGTTAAATCTGCAAATATCATTTTCCTCAACAGCTGAATAATATTCTGTTGTGTAGAGGTACCCTATCTTCATTATCCATTTCAGCCGATAGACATCTAGTCTGTTTCCAATTTCTGGCTATTATGAAAAGAGCAGCAGAGAACACGGATGAGTAAGTGTCTCCACAGCAGGAGGTAGAGTCCTCCTTGGGGTGTATGCCAGAGTGGTATAGCTGGATCTGTGATACGGACTTTCACAGTGACTGTACCAGTTGGCGCTGCCACCAGCCATGACTAAGTGTTCTCCTTTCCCCACATCCTCGCCAGCTTGTGCTGACACTTGTCTTATTGATCTTAGCTGTTTTGACGGTTGTGAGATGAAATTTCTAGTTTGTTTGGATTCACGTTTACCTGATGGCTAAGGATGCTGAACACTGTTTCTCAGACCTTTCCATTTCATCTTCTGAACACTCTGTTTAGTTCTACACCCTGCTGTAAATTCAGGTTATTTGTTTCCTTGACATTCAGCTTGTTTGGGTTCTTTGTATATCTAGATACTAACCATCTATCAGATGTATAACTGGTAAAGATTTTCTTTTCAATCTGTAGGTTGCCTATTGGCTCAAATGATGGTCTTCTTTACTGTACAGAGGTTTTTAGCTTTCTGAGTTAGCGCTGATTAATTGTTAATCTTAATGCCTGTGTTTTTGGAGTCCTGTGTCAGTGAGACCAATCATGTTCCCCAGTTTCTCTTCTGTCAGATTCAGGGTATCTTACATCGAGGACCTTGATCCATTTGGAGTTGAGTTTGTGCAGGTGATGGATATGGATCTATTTGGGTTCTACATGCAGACATCCTGTTTAACCTCACTGCTTGGTGAAGGTACTGACCTTTCTCCAGTGCACATTTTTGGCTTGACTACATTTTACTATAGAGCTACAACAGCTGGACTCTGATCATCAGAAGGAAACCCTGTTTATTCCTGATTTAAACTGATAGCCGGGCACTGTACTAGACAGTTTCACATGTATGGCATCACAGATATAGGATCAGAACTTTTCATTTTTATTTTTTAAAGACTTATTTGTAAATTACATAAAGGTTGGGGGGGTATGTGCCCATGACAGCAGGTGATAAATGGGGCCAGAAGAGGGTGTCAGATCTTCTAGTGTGCAGTTACAGGTAGGTGTGAGTCACCTGTTGTGGGTGTTGGAAACCAAACCTGGGTCCTCTGTGAAAGCAGTGCACACCCTTAGCTTCTGAGCCGTGCCTTCAGCCTGATTTTTTTTTTTTTTTTTTTTTTTTTTTTTTTTTTTTTTTTTTTTTGGTTTTTCGAGACAGGGTTTCTCTGTGGTTTTGGAGCCTGTCCTGGAACTAGCTCTTGTAGACCAGGCTGGTCTCGAACTCACAGAGATCCGCCTACCTCTGCCTCCCAAGTGCTGGGATTAAAGGCGTGCGCCACCACCGCCCGGCCCAGCCTGATTTTTTTAAATTTATTTTTATTTTTATATGCATTAATGTTTGCTCATGGGTGTCGGGTCCCCTGGAACTGGAGTCACAGATAGTTGTGAGCTGCCAAGTGGGCACTAAGAATTGAACCTGGGTCCTCCGGAAGAGCAGTCAGTGCTCTTAACTGGAAGAGTCATCTCTCCAGCTCTCAGCCTGATGTTTTTTTTCCTTAGAGACAGGAGATGTGTGAAACCTAGGGTCTGGCAAGATACTCCAATCACTGAGAAGAGGAAATTAAAGGTGGGGGAACAGAGACTTCTTGTGATCCATTGCCCCAATGGTGAACCTTTCTTCCTGCCCCATGAAAAGCTGGATCTACAGTCAGATGCTGGGGAGATGGGGGCTCTAAAGAGAGCTGCAGTGCAGGTGGCTGTGGAAGAGGTGGGCTCCAGGCTCCCACAGCAGGGACAGTGTGCTCTCTTGATCCAGCATCGGGCCGCCAACCCTCAAGCCGGTGGCCACACTGCTCTCTCCCATTTACCAGTGGAGCCTCCTGTCTCTGTCTTTTTATTATTATTACCTGTGTGTACAGGTGTGTACATGTGTGTGTGTATGCATGTGTGTGTAAGTTCAGAGGACAGAGGTAATGTCCCGTGTCTTCCTCAATTGCTTTCCACCCTATGCCCTAAGAAAGTCATCCACTGGACTGGAGAGCACTGATTTTGCTTGGTTGACTGACCAGTGAGTTACAGAAAAAACCCTGTCCCCACCTCCCCAGTGTGCAGTTTATAGGCCCATGCTGCCATAGTGGGAATAAAGATGGGATGAGGAACTTGAGGTCTAACTACTTGACTTGCGTGGACAAGAAGGGAAGCTAACACTAATGCGTGTCTACTCAGTCAGACAGAGAGCCCCTGAGGTCCTTGTTCCCTTGTCTGAATTTACATCCGAGGCTTAGCAAGACTGAGTGGCCTGTTCAGAATAACCGCACTCAAGAACAGCAAAGGCAGGGTCTACACTAGCCTGGCTGCCTCATTCTGTCTCGTGTCCATGCATGATCCACCCACCTTGCTCTAGCAGGAACCCACCAAAGCTGGGCAAGCCTCCTCCTGTGTTTCTCTGGGCTGCTTCCTAGCCTCCGGTCCACAAGGCTGGGATCGGAAATCATCAAGGGCAGCCAGCGTGCTTCTCCACTCTATCTTTTCGGACAGTTTGTTCCACAAGGGCTTGTTTTCAAACCACTCAACATCGCTCCCCCAGGGTGTCCACACGGCTTTTGGTTGGAGCAGTGTTGGCCACTCTTCTCAGATCCATGTTTCTTCACTTGTTGAGACTGTCATAAAGTATTTTAAGGAGGCTGAAAATTATCCTCACTAACCAGCGTGAAAGGCATCTGGGCCAGGCTTGCCAGGAGCATAGACATTTATTGGGATTTCTTGCTCAGAACTCGAGGCTTGGAGCCTTTGAATTTCTCACATCACTGTCTTCCAAAAAGTGGACTGGGAAGACAGTAAAATCATGGATGCTCTGAGCTGGGAGTGACCTTAGTTTACTTCTCACTTTCAGATGAAGAAATCTTGACTGGAAAAGGAGGCATGACATGTTTGGGGTCACCTATATCACTGGTGACAACAGTCAAGACTCATGCACATAGTTTTGCAGACGTGGTTTATATCTCATTCTCCTGTACCACACAGCTGTCAAGAAAACCGGAATTGGGTGTCAATCCATGCATCATCTACCAGCCCATTTATTTATCCATCCAACCACACACCTGCTATCTATCACCCATCTACCCAACCATCTATTCATCCATAATCAATCCATCTACCCTTTAATCTATCCGTCTGTTCACCCATTCATCCACCGCCTATCCATCCATTCATACAAATGTGCACTCATTCATGAATCCATCCATCCACTCATCTACTACACATCCATTCATCCATCTATCCATCTGCATACACATTCACCCACGACTTATCGACCTACCCCGTAACTAACTCATATATGCATACACCTATCCCCTTAGCCATTCATCTGAATCTCTCCTGACAATACAAAAGGACATTTCTACCTAAACAGTTGGGATCTTTCCAATTAAAACCATTAACACAAATAATGATTTGGGAGGATTGATTGGTCCCCAGAGTATTTGGCATTATAAAATTTGCGGGATTTCTCCAGTATTGCAAAAACATTCAGTGTTGCAAAAGGCTTGAATGAAACTGTGCCAGCAACAGTCATCGGTCACAGCATGGTGTGAGATGGATTCAGAGCCTTTTGAACCAAACAGAACAATTTTGATGACAACCTTTAACATGTTGCAATAAAAAAAAAACAAAAACCTATTACATGCATGCCATGTTTACAGTTTTTCAAACTCGAGCAGCTTTGTGTGCAGGGTTACATAAGGGAAGGGGGTTTAGAATATTAGAGTCTGGTGGAACGTGAGGTACAGCTAAGTCAGAAAGGAAGGGATCACTAACCTGTAATCTAAGTAACTGGGTTTAAATCCTATCTGCCATTACTCTACTACATTCTCCTCAGCAAAGGAATCGTCTTTCTGAGTATCTCATTTTTCATATAAAAGTGCAATTACTGATATCTGTCCCAGAGAGCTGTGTGCGAAGACTCAAGAAGAGAATGAACTCTAGGTGAACATCTTCTATGACCCAGGTTCTGTGCTTTGTGTTTTATGCAGATTTTCTTCCAGTCGAGGAAATCAAATACGAGAGAAGAAGATTTGGCATATATATTTGAGCTCCACTCAAATCCAAGCCGTGGCCGCGGCCACCATTAACATCCTTTGGAGCTCACCCCCTGCATTCTGATGACTCCCTTCTCATTATCAACTCTGTTGGCATTAATACTCTAACACAGAGCAATGGACACTTTGCCAGCCTTCAATAGCCATTTATATCAGATAAAGAACTGAGGCTAATGAGAAGAAATAATATTCCCACTACTGGTCTGTGACAACCAGACCCTTAGATGGGATCCAGGGACTCTAGATCCAGATGTGTGTTTCTCTAGCCCTGGTCTGAGATCTGTGACTTTTTAAAAACCTCGGTGTATAGTTATTTACTTTGTTTACCCAGGTGGCCACAAGGCTAGCTCCCCCTAGGGCTTGGTGATCACTTGATGGTTTCCAAAGAGGCTCAGAACTCTGTCTTCTCCTTTCAGTCCACCTCTGCTAAAGCAATTCTCTCCCCTACTACACCCCAAACTACCCTTTCTCATGCATGCATCCATTGAACCATCCAACCATCTACCCATCTAGTAGTCTGTCCATCTACCAACACATCCATCTATGCATCTGTACACACATCCATTCATCTATATATCTAGCAATCCATCACTCACTCACTCACTCACCCACCCATCCATCATCATCCATATAGCTACCCACATATTCATTCATCACCTACGAATTCACTCGTGCAAGCATCCGTCCATAATTCTACCCACCCACACATTGTCTAACCACCTAACCGCCGACCCATTCAACACCTATTCATCCAAGCACAAGAGGAATGTTCTAGACCTGACATGCAGTGCTAGGCCACAGTTGAAACACAGACACACTTAAAATGTTATAAAATTACCAACAAACTAAGTGTTCAAGGTGCACGTGAAGCATAAATGGGGAGGTAGATGCAGAAGCGTTGACATTCTCTGTTGCTTCTACTTTGGTAATCACTGCCATGCCTGGAGTCAGGGCTGTGCATAAATGCCCTTGTCTTCTACATAACTTCACTACTTCTAGACCCATGAGTGATGGACCTTGGTGCTGAGGTTGCAATTTGTACCCTTATGTTTGCACAGCAAGCCATTGACTAACTGGGCTTGCTCCCTAGATTCGTAATGCTTCCTAATAACAGATAACCCAAGATGTTTTTGGCAGTAGATAAATCTAACTGTATCATTTTAAAGAAGGATTTGATTTACCACCACTCATAAAAGAACAAATTGGGATAATCTGTTTCCTGGGCAGGATGTATTGTGAATGCCAAGAATGTCTAACCTACATCCGTCATGGGGAAAACAAGCAGACACAAGCTGTAGGAGAGTATGTCCAGCAACTGGCCTGTCTTTTTCAAAAACATCAGTGTCATGAAATACAGTGAGGGGCCAGGAGTCTTTCTAGATGGAAGAGCAATGAGGCACAACATTCACATATATGACCCTAGACTGTATGGTGCCCCAGGATCAAAGTGATGCTATAATTGGCATTACTGGAGCAACTGAAGAAAGTTAACCTTCATTGTTAATGAATTCTTACTAAATACAAAGGAGGGTGAGAGAAAAGAGATAAAGAAATAAGAAAGAAACAAAAATGTAGCAGAATATTCATAGTTGATGACTCAAATAAAAAGATGTGTGGGTGCTGGTTACAGTGCGTCCTTTCTCAGTAGCTTTAAAACAAAGGGAGTCATAAATACACAAGGCTAAACAGGAAGGTCACACCCCAGTCCTATGCACAGTATCTTTATTAATGTAACTCTGGTGACAAGAGCATCAGGTGGCATCTGTGTCTCCTTTACTTATGTTGAGCATAACATCGGCCTTAAACCCAAACCTTGCCTTAAAAACTGTTGTCAAACATGAATCAAATATGTGCATGGTGGTAATTTACATTCACAGGCCCAGCACTTGAGGGACAGAGGCAGGAGATTAGCTTCAAGTCTGAGGCCAGGGTGAGAGCCAGGCCAACCTGGGCTACAGACTGACACCATGTCTCAAAACAAACAAGCAAAAATTTCCCCACGGTACCCATAAGTATTTCAACTATTCTTGTCCATTAAGCATTAAAATGATTGTTGTTGCACCACAACCACAACCTCCCCATTTCTGTGATACCACTTCAGCACCGTCAGTATTAGATGGCTGGGTCTGAGCTCTCTCCCTCTCTTGTATTCAGGCTTATGCTGGATTCAGATCCCCCGTTCCTTACAGTTCAGGACAGAACTCCAAGGACCACCAAGAAGGTTAACATGTTATTTAGGATTGAACTACGTAGAACAAAATAACATTGCACAATATGCCATTTGAAGAAGAAACAAATAAATAAGATGTGATGGTCAGTCATAACCTTCTGGGGGACAGGAAGCAAGCCGTCCTTGGTCGCCCCATAGCTGCCTATGATGATAAACACATCATATTCGAACAATTGGCTTCATAGTTCACAGTAGACATATGAGAGATTTAAAGACTCGGTTCCCCTAAGCTGTAAAATTCAATTATTAAAAATGGATTTAAAAAACTTTATGAGATCATTATCTAGCAAAAAAAGAAAGCAAAACAGAACAGGAATTCTCTCGAAATATAAACGGCCAGTGCTACCTCATGCTGGTGAGACCACAGTGTTTACACACTGCTGATGACTGTGCAAAATTCTCTTGGAGAATATTCTGGCAAACTGCATCCCGAGCCGTAAAAAGTGTTCGCATTGCTCATAAACTGTTTTCTGTCCTGGGGGTTACCCCCCATCAAAGGATCCGAAAGAACAGAGATGTGTCTTACATAAGAGCATTGAACCACATGCGCAGCTGTAGCAAGGAGAAGTATACATGCGTGTGAACACAGGGCGAAAGGAAGCTGCTGTTGTGAAGGTGACTGAGGTCAGAGTGTGGGAATGATGGGTGGGTTCTGATGCACCCACACGGTGCTGCTAGAGTTGGGTCACATAAGGACTTTGAATAACTAATCCCATATTGACTAAGGGAGGAAAGAAGCATGTCAAGGGTTGAACTGCGTCTCCCTCTAATTCATACATCGAAGCCCCAGAACCCAGCCCTGCCTACCACATCTGCAGAGAAGGCCTTGAGAAAAGTGAAAAAGTTTACAGGAGACAGTGAAAGGTTTCCTAATGCATATACATGTGTTCACACACATGCAAATATGCATACATGGAGCACACATAACACACACGCCATACACTAAACATACCACACATACACACACCCTCACTCCTTCTCTCCCTCCCTTCTTCTTTCTCTCTCATACACTCACCCTCACATACACACATACACACACACACATGCACTGCACACACACCACATATCCCATTCTCTCTCACACAACACCACACATATACCATGCCATACACACATACTGTACCACACATACCATACACACTATACACCACACAATACTATACACACACACAACAGACCATGCACCTACCACACACACTACACATACCACAACACACACAAAGAGACTGAAAACTTGGGGACTATGAACAGCGGAGACTTAAGCAGACTATTAGACACCCCTGTCCACAGTGCTATTTGTTAGAAGGCAGAAGCGACTCCACATGCCTAGCGTATAACTGATGACCCTTGATTTTAGTGAAAGCAACCCATCACAAACAGGATCCGTCATTCTCCACCTCAGGAGGAACCTAGCGTAGCCTCAGCAAGTGGATGGAGATGGCCAGGGACTAACAGAGGGAGAGAGAGAGTGAGTGGTTAGTAGCACAGTTCCCTCTTGAGAAGCTGAAGAGGGTCCTGGAAATAGAGCTGGTAATGACAGCCACACAACAACGTGGATACACACAATATTATTACTGTGCGGTCAAAGGCTGGGTGTGGTGGTGCATGCCTTTAATTCCAGAGTTCGGGAGGCAGAGGCAGGCAGATCTGTGAGTGCAAGACCAGCTTCATTTACATAATGAGTTCCAGGCCAGCCAGACCTACATAGGGAGACCCTGTTTCAGGGGGGTAGGGAGAATGAAAGAAAAGAAGAAAAAAAAAACTACACTTAAAATGGTGATTAGGGCAAATTTTTCTGCCCCGCATTTTCCCACAGTGAAATGATTCCAGAGGGTAATTTGAGAGGGGTGTTGAGTAGGGCGGAGGGTGGGAAGATGGACTGAAACTCAGTCTGGGTCTTGAGATTCAACCTCAGGGATGATGGAGGCAACTTAAGGGAGAGTCTGGCTAGATTCAGGCAAGCTCTCCAGGCAAGCGATTACTCAGCGTCAGCCCGTCCCACCCAAGTCCACATGATGGATGGGCCAGCTGGGAGGGACCCCATGAAGCCTCAGCTCAGCTTTCACGATTGAAATTTGGGGACCTGGCTCCCAGCCCATCGGCTAGAGTCTTCGCTCTTCACTGCCTCCCATCCCTTCTTGCGTCAAATAAAGAGGTAGCGAGGACTGGGTTGGGCTTCTACAAGCTTGTTTGGAATGAGGGGCTAGCCTCTCTGCCCAATAGGAGAGGAAGGACACGGCTTGGGTACCACATGCTTGGGGTTTGTGTGGCTGGGGACTTTCGAGTTCCTCAAACGTAGGTACCATTTCCAAGCCCCTCACCTAGGGAAGAAAAACAAACAGCCGAGAGCAGGCAGCTCCAGCTGCTCCGCATGTCCCCAGGCTGGGATGGGGAGAGCTAGCCCAGCCCCAGATGTCTAGTTAAAGGGAAAACAACAGGCAACGGGAGGGAATGGGAACGTTTCCATAAAGCCATTTTATCAAGGAAATTTGAAAAGTCATCCCCGAGAGCTCGTGGGTTTTGCTTGTAATTTCAATGCGGGACTATGATCGGACGGCACATCTGTGTGAGAGCATGTGCCATAAAGCAGGCCTCATAAAAAACCCACACACCCGGGCTGCGTGTGCTGAGCCCAAATGAGGGGAACAGAGAATTGGCTCAGGGCTTGAGTCCTTGTGGAAAAATCAACCCCGTGTCAATCACTTCTGGCTGCCGTGTTTCTCCCCCAGTACTTGTGAAGAATCTAGGGGATGACGGAAGACCTGAACTCTGGCTCCGCGTGATCACGTTTGAGGAGAGCTCTGCCTGGCCTGGGTTCTAGGTCCAACTGATCTGTGTGCCCTTTGTGGAGGCCAGGTGTAAATCGTAAGTAGACAATGGGAGGGAGCTTGTGAGACAGGCTTTGAACCAAAAGCAGGGTGAACCCCGGCCCCCCACCCGAACCACTAGTTGTACCATTTAAATTGGCTGAATTCCTGTGCATCTAATTTTGTTATTGTTGGACATGATGTGTGTGTGTGTGTGTGTGTGTGTGTGTGTGTGTGTGTGTGTGTGTGTATTTTAGTATGCACTGGGACTACAGGAACTCCACTGGGTACTGAGTTCTTTGAGTTTAAGAGGGATTCCTGTGGCATTTTAAAGGGGGCTCTTTGATTACCAGCACCAACAGAGTTAGAGAAGACCAAAAATGAAAACTATGTCCCAGCAAACCTTGTACCCACCCGACACTATGCTTCTCATGTCTCCAAGTTCCCTTTCTTTATCCTTTTATATACATATTTACATAGTGGTCCACTACGTGTATACAAACTAGGGGCTCTCTTTCCCCTTCTTATGGCTCTCCTTGGTTGCTGGCATATACATATCTACTTTTTTAAGGCACTACACATTAGGCAGGATTTTTTATTAGATGGAGACTGGGAAGAGTCAAGTGAGAGAGGCGGGTGTGTGCTGATGGAATGATGGGACAAGGACGAGGCTGTCTGAGGAGGATTCCTCTCTCTCTTTGAAATCCACACTTGGGTAGACAACGAGCCATTTGCAGAGATGCAGGATACTGGGGGAGGAAAAAAAATCAAGAGTGTTGTCGGTATGCCAAGTTTACTGTGCTTACTAAAATACCGAGTGCTCATGGAATGTGTTAGATTGGGATCCAGGAGAAAAATCAGAGGGAAAGACAGTCATAATTTGAGGGGCACTGATGTGGGCTTCCTCTTTATATGCGGTAAATATGTTTTATTATCATTGGTAAATAAAAAAAAAAGCTGCTTTAGCCTGTTGCAGGTCAGAATCTAGGAAGGTGGGAAAACTAAAATGAATGCAGGGAGAAAGAAGGCGGAATCAGGCAGTGGCCACATAGTTGCCGAAGGAGAAAGATACCAGAAGCTTACCAGTAAGGCACAGCCTCATGGCGATATACAGATTAATAGGAATGGGTTAATTTAAGATGTAAGAGCTAGCTAGAAATACACCTGAGCTATTGGCCAAACAGTGTTGTAATTAAAATAGCTTCTGTGTCATTATTCGAGTCTGGGTGGCCAGGAAAGCAACACACCATCTCCTCTTCCAGGGCGCAATAGTGATGTCAGTCACTAGGGAGACAGTTCAGCTGCAGACACTAAAGAGGGCCCAGACTAAACTCCTTGTTCCCAAAGAGGTACAGGTGATGCAGGTTGGGGCAAGAAGCCAAGAGCACCCAGTGATTGTTTGGACTGAACTAGAACTTTTCAGTATCTTAGAACACCCTGTTGACCTCAAGGAAGCATTCACTGAGTGCCTGGTACAAGGCCGGGAACATACAGAGGCTCTTTGGAGGCGACAGCCTGGAATGTAAGCAATCACTCACATCCCCATTTTAATGCTTTTAAAACATGAAGCTCTGGAAAGCTTAAATCATTTCCCCATCTTGCAGACCAAGAACAACTCAAGCAGGGGCTGGAGAGATGGCTCAATGGTTACTAGCAGGTACTGCTCTGCAGAGGACCTAAGTTCGGTTCCCAGCATCCATGCTTACGACCCCCTGTAATTCCAACTCCAGGGGGATCAGATACCTTTGACCTCAGTTAGCACCTGCCCTCGTGTGCACCTGCTCTCACGCAGAAGCACACATATACTCATAATTTTAAAGGTAAAAAATTAAAAAGAATAATCAAGCTAAGATGCAAACTCTGGTTTGCTGGACCTGAACCATCTCTGCTGGTTCTGTCTGTTTCACTGCTGCCTGCTCCCCCACCAGGTCTGATCTCTATGGCTAGGGCATCTCCTTGGTCCTCTCCTTCCTCCTGCTCCCCACCAGGTCTGATCTATATGGCTCTAGCATTTCCTTGGTCCTTTCCTTCCTCCTGCTCCCCACCAGGCCTGATCTCTATGGCTAGGGCATCTCCTTGGTCCTCGCCTTCCTCCTGTGTCCCACAGTGTGTGGCATATGGCTGGCATTTGGTAAGCAATAAGTTGGATGTGATGAAGGAAGGCTCTGTGTCCTTGGGTGTGCCCACTACGCCATCTTGCCGACAGGATTATCACAGAAATTCCAAGTGTTTCTGACTTCTCACCAATAGGGTGGAAGTGAAAGCATGCCAGTTGCTCGGCTTCGATCCAGGTTCAAACTCACAGCCCCAGGTAGGGGAAAAATTTCCTCAGTAGCCCTGGGCACCCCCCAGCAGAAGGCAGAAAGCCATGTAGATTGCACAAAGGTGCTACAGCTGAGCCCTGAAGAAAAAAGGCAGGCCACAAAAGAAGGGAGGAGCTAGTCCCCACCCTGC
Source organism: Alexandromys fortis (assembly GCF_014885135.2). Taxonomy (NCBI): domain Eukaryota; kingdom Metazoa; phylum Chordata; class Mammalia; order Rodentia; family Cricetidae; genus Alexandromys; species Alexandromys fortis. Next base: position 835,537 of record NW_026067956.1, read on the forward strand.
CTCCTTTTCTCTTTGCTTAGAAAATTGTATTCTTTAGGGAGGTCTGTGCGCTGTACAGAGTCTCCAGTGCCCTCCTCTTCTGTGTCTTGGCAGAGACTCAATGCACGTGATCATATCTGTGAAGCGTAGCGAAATAAGATCTAGGTTCTTAGTTAGAACCATGGCAGGAATGCCAGCGGACTTACATGGCCAAGCACCAGGAGAGGCGACTTGTTGATAGGATGAGTTAGTGGCAACCTGGCCACGAGGGTGAGAAGTGCAGAGAACTCCCTTCTTCCTGGATAGGGGGACTAAGGGCGATGTGTGTGTCCAGGGAGAAGAGTCCTTTCCTCTTTGTGGAAGGAGACACTAAAAATCAGACCCTTGGAATAGCTTGTCCACGGTCAGTAGCTAAGCCACGATCCGTTCCCCTGCAGCCGGCTAACTCCAATGTCCCTGTGCTTCCCCAGACAGTAGATTCTACCTCACACCAGGAAGTTCAGGTCAAGGAAATACCATATTCTCCTGATACCCTCCATACCCCAGACCTGACACCCAGCCCTGTGGGGACCATTGTCCACAGTGTCCGAACCCTGCATTCCATTCCCATCATTCTACAAATAAACTGTTTCCTAGATTCCTTTGGTGTTATGGGTATGGATGACAAAATCTACCCAAAACTCTTTGAAAATTGTGAAGCATGAGGCTGAGGCTCTGGGAGCTTCAATTTGACCAGCAAATTGTCGGAGCAGAGCTGCCAAAGCCTTCCTCCTAAGGGTCAGGCAGCAAGTGCTTTAGGCTCTGTAGGTTATATAAGGGCCATTACCACTGACCTGGCTTTGACCAGCAAATTGTCGGAGCAGAGCTGCCAAAGCCTTCCTCCTAAGGGTCAGGCAGCAAGTGCTTTAGGCTCTGTAGGTTATATAAGGGCCATTACCACTGACCTGGCTGCTACAGAGTGAAGGCAGCCATAGATATATGCAAATGAATGTGTGTGTGTGGCAGTAGTCTAATAAAACTTTATTTATAAAAAGGTGGTGATCATATGTGGTCCTTTGCCTGAAAGGATTCCAGCGGGACATAGATGAGATCCCGCCTCTGCTCTTCTGTCCCTGTTGTGCAGCCAGGACTTGATTGGTGACCCAGAGAGAGAACTTAGCCAGCATGCTGTCACCGTTCTGTCTGTCTCTGTCCCCTACCTTTCTCACCTCAAGGGAAGTCAGAGGCATCATCCCGGGTGAAAGAATTAGGGTTGGGGGGGTGTCACCATGTCAAAGTTATCCTGGTCCTTCTTTCCCTACCACTTTAGCCCTAAGAGGGGATGGGAGATGCTCTGATAGCTGGGAAACCCAGAAGAGTCAGGTGGGATTCAGGGAAGCGGCAGTCTTTCAGGTGGGTGCTGGCCAAACCTAAGGATCCTGGAGGTTACCTGTCTTCCCTTGTGGGGCACAAGGGGAAAAGTAAAAGTGTGGGCTGGTGAGCCCCTGGTCACGTTCTCCAGGGAACGGCACATGTGGCAGCAGGCTACGGAGTGCGGTTTGGGTTGGGACGCTGGCACAGGCTGAAGGGGAAAGCTGAATGACAGATGTCTGCAGCCATTGTCAAATTGGTGCAACAGGCTGCAATGTTTGGCAGAATCCAGCGTGATGACATCTCCTTGGGATCCCTGACAACATCTGCATTTAACTTGAAACAGCAGCAGGACCAATAAAGCTTGTTTTCCCATCAGAGAACTGAGAACTCTTACCAGGAAGTGTGTCATTTGAAAGATCTAGGGGCTAGGGCAGGAAATGACTATGATTGTTTGGGGCTGGATAGTATTCCATACTTAGATCTACATGGGCCAGACCACAGTCGGCCTAATCTGGTAAATGCTGCCCTGGCCACACCACGCTATGGATAGTGTCTATTTATGTTTATCAATCAAACCTAGAGCTTTTTTGGGGGGAATGGGTATTGAGAAAGAATGGCATATTGTGCTTATTCTATCCATTAATAATTTAGTATTGGTTGTATACAGGAAATTAATAATACAAGAGGTAATGCCTCATCAAGAAAAAGTTCTCTCAGAGTGGAAGGAACAGGAATCCAAACCAATCATGTCTATCTGGAATGCAAAGAGGCCTCCATACCTAGGGGTCTCCAAACCTTGTCCTTTGAGCTACTGCTACCAGAGGGGACGGGCTTGCTCACTCTGGGGGTTGCACCCAATCAACACTACAGACAGCATGAGGGACAGCGGGAGGCATAAAAATGTTTTTCTCATTTGTGGCTGACCTTCAGGCAAAGTCGAATACTTTATCTGCCTGGGGAGTGAGGAGGGAGGGAGGCTGTACAAGATGTCCTTGGAGGCCCCTTGCAACACTGAGCCTCGGTGCCATGGGTGGGGCTGGCACCGTGGATATGGCACGAGTACCTTCTCCGCTCTAGACCCACAAGTTGGGAATGCTGTCCGGGGTCTGAGCCAGGAGCCCTTAGATGGCATCATGGGGCTCTTGTCTTGGTTCATTAGAATCAGATGGGACTTAGGCACATACTGCACAAGCGTAGCCCTATCTTCAGACAGGCATGCGTGCTCAGGCTAAACCAGTGGGTCGCTTAATCCTTTGCTCTTCTCAAAGCAAAATCCCTCTGAGTGTGTTAATAATAACAATCTAATGGTCACCAAGTTCTTTTGCTGTGCCAAAAACTAAGCGCTTTCACGCATTAATTTGTTTAATCTTTGCAACAATCCTACAGGGGTGTGGACTATTTTACAAACGAGGAAATGAGAAATATCGAAGGTTGTTACTCTTTTTACTCCCAAGATGACACAGACATTCAATGGTGGAGCCTGGAGTTTAACCGCAAGTTTGGCCTCAGGGCCCAGAACCTAGTGGGAACAGCACTCTTTTTACAATATGCAAAAGACACAGAGAAAAATAAAACTGTCATTTGACCCAATATTTTTCAGACTATGGCTGTGTTCCATTCAGAGATTATGAAATGAATGGCTGGGTTGAAGCTGTTTTAAAAACAAAAAAGAAGTGAGTAGAATAGGGTAGAAAACCATCAGTGAAATCAGGCATTTCAGTGTTGGGTTTGTGTGTGTGTGTGTGTGCGTGCGTGCGTGTGTGTGTGTGTGTGTGTGTGTGTGTGTGCTGGCTGTTATGTGAAATGCGCCTTAGAGAGAGAGAGAGAGAGAGAGAGAGAGAGAGAGAGAGAGAGAGAGAGAGAGAGAGAGAGAGAGAGAGAGGGGGGGAGGAGGAGGAGGAGGAGGAGGAGGAGGAGGAGGAGGAGGAGGAGAGAAGACACGGCAGTCATGTCCGTCCTGCTGACGTTACAAATGATTAGCGTAATATCCAGTTAGCACAGAGATGTCTTGAGAGTATGGGACACTGGCAGAGGATCCAAAACTAACTTCCAGTCTCCATTTCTCCATTATTCATCTCAGCGAACTGCCAAGGAAACCAAGGAGAAGAAAGAGAGACACTATCAATGGCACCAATAGTACCAGCCCCGCCCTCAGCCACACGTGCTGGGTACCGACCGCCTTCCTGAGTGCTTCAGATATAGCGACCCTGTAACCCTCACAGCAACCCAGGGAGGTGGGTAGGAATGTCAGCTTCCTCTGTTGAAATAGAAGGACCGAGTACAAAAAGGTCAGGTGACACGGAGGTGGAGAAGCCAGAGTTCAAGCCCAGATTGTGAACCACGGCACAGCTCTCTCTGTCCTCATACTCTCTCTGAAGACTATAGGGTCAGCATGTACTAAGATGAATGTGTGCTCTCACCCTAGGCTACATAAGTATGTCTCCTAGACAAATAATTTTTGTTTGTTTCGAGATAGAGTTTCTCTGTGTATCCCCAGCTGTTCTAGAATTCACTTTGTAAACCAGGCTGGCCTCGAACTCACAGAGATCCTCCTGCCTCTGCCTCCCGGAATGCTGGGATTAAAGGAGTGAGCCACCACCGCCAGGTGCCAAATGTTCTTGACGGGCAATTCCATATTCATATCCTTTGGAGGCTAGAATAAGGTGAAAATACCGTTTCCCCCCCACATGAGTGTCTTCCAAAGTTGTCTTGCTCATTTATTCTCTCATCTATTCATACAACTGAAAGTAGACCCTTGAAAAATCAAACAAAACAGACAAAAAACTGTAAGGCAAAACTAAGTACCACGCCTGTCTTTGTCCTAAAGGGACTAAGGCTGATGGTGCGGAGACTGAGATTCCCTGTGACAGAAGAATGTGGGGCTGGGCTAGGAAGAGCAAGTGTAGAGGCCCCAGATGGAGCATGAATGAGGTGCCCCGAAAATCCCTTCTCTGTGGTCTCTGTACTTGCTTTGGGTGAACCCCAGATCTGCCTTTCGGTTCTCATTTTAATTACTTTCAAATCCCCACAAGGTGCGATGGGGTGACAGCTGACTCTACCCATGTTAACTACTCCTCGAAAGTAATTTTAATGATGTAAGATTCCCCACCTCCCCAGGAAGAAAGAGAACTAAAGCCTCATAGATGCACGCCTCTTTCCACTGCAGGGGAAGGAAAATTCTCTCTGCTGTCCTCAAAGTCAGGATTCTGTCGCACAGTGAGCAACGTCCTTGACAGCGGCTACAGACACAGGGTGGGATGCCTTGGGACTGTCCAAATAAAGACTGATGACATCATACTCTGACCTCCACGATGCATGGTGGCATCGGCATCCACAGTGCAGATGGCCGTGTGCTCTGAGGACACGTCATTGTCTGCAGGTTTCAGGGACCAGCCTGCTTGAAACAAGGTAATTGAAATAGCTAGTGCTCAGGTCAGATCTCCCCTAGGCAGAGGACTCTACAACTCTGGCATTCCGGAATGGGGCATTCTTTTCGCATAATTTGCTATACATAGCTACATTGTGGGGGGGGAGAGGGAGAGAGAAGGGGAGAGAGAGAGGGAGGGAGAGAAAGAGGGAGAGAGGGAGAGAGAGACTTTAAACTCATCCTGAGCAGCAACCACACCTCATTACCTTTTTATCCCCATGATTGAAGATGATGACAGCAATTGTTAGCTGTTGCTATTAAGAAAGAATTAAAGCCATAGCCCAGGACTCAGGAGGCTGAGGCAGAAGACTGCCAAGAATTTGGGGCCAGTGCAGGCTATGTAGTGAATTCCAGTTCAGGCTGAGCTACAATATAGGAGAGCATGGAGGGTATGGATGGCCAGTTCTGCCTGAGGTGAAGCACCCCTCAGTGAACCCCAAAGGGAGCCAGCCAGGTAAGCTCCAGATCACCTCCTCCAATTCCTATTATCTTGGTGTTTGCTAGGGGGGGAGCATCCTTGGAGATATTCAGTCAGGTGGCCCAAGAGCCCTCATCCCTGAGACGGGGAAGAGCCTCCCTAAGTACCACATGCTCCTTCCAATGGGAGAAGTCACTGCTGCCTGAACTTCCATGGGCTTCCCTTACAAAACCTCTCCCAGAGGCCAACTTGGTTGTCCAGACAGGAATCTAGGCAGTTGATAACAGCCACACCCCCTGAGCCAAGAGATTAGTTCTGATCCGCTCTAAATTTTCATCGCACAGGCAATAATCCGTGACTCCAAAACTCACAGGCTGAAAGGAGACAGTCATGACCCAAAAACCCTGCTCATGTCTGAACAACTTGAACAACGAAGGAAGGCTGGCGGTGTTTCCACAAGATTGGGAAACCACATCCGGCCCTCCTTGCTGAAGCTTCCGGGATGTCATCATAAATCCCATGAGAACACTTAGCAGAGAGAGAGAGAGAGAGCCTTTCTGTGTCACGCTGCACAGCGCTGTCGTTCACAGAGCGCCTCTCTGTGCTGAACGGATGGCTGTCCGTCTTCACAATATCCACTCTTAGGTTTCAGGTCCATCCTCAGCCAAGCAGAATGTGCCTTACCCTTTTCTATGCGGCAGCCCTTCAGGTATCAGAAGAAAACTTTCCTCCCCTGCACGCTTCTCTTGAGATGAGATGGTATCTCCCTGTCCCCATCCTTAGCCTCCAAGGTCCTATCCCAAGTCCCCTTCCACCCTTAGAAACCCCTTTTGGCCACTTAAAAGTTCCTGTTCAGAGTAGTTGTAACACCATGGCTTTCCTGCCGGGCTGGGACACTTTCCAAACATTCCAGAAATTTGTTATGGTCCTGGCAGCCAAAACCACAAAACCCAGATCCCAAGAACATGTTAAAATCATCCCCTGACTGGCTTGGCCCATGGTAGACCTTGCTGGACAGCATCCTTGGGTCGCTGGGATGAGTCAAGAGTTGCTCTCAGTGTTGCTGTTGGCCATTCCTCAGTGCAGGCCTTGGTGAGACAGGCACCACCCCTGATACCCTGAGTGTGGAAACCTGGAGGCACAGGCAACACCAGCTATCCTGTTACAATGCCCAAGTAACTGGTTCCACTTGACGGGGAGTGAGTCAAGACCACAGGGAGGTCCTGGGCATCGTTTCAGCATTTCCAGCAAAGGGTCATCTGTATGGGCGGAACCTCTAGTTAACTCAAGGACCCCACCCTGCGCACTCCAAGGCAGCTCTACCTGGTCCACAGTCTCACTCCAAACAGCCCCACCCTCTTCTGTGCAATAGCCGTTTCCTCAGAGTGTCCCCACTCCGGCAACGTTCTGTACCCTAGCACAGTGCCCACTGCATGTCTCCTGACCCAGGGCTCTGGTCACCTGACCCTGGATCAGCCTCCTTCAGAGAATCCCCTGGCTCTGACTGAACTGTGTCTCAGTCTCGGCACAGAGCCTGGTACAGGGGAGGGTCTCATCTGATGGAGAATCCCTTTGACCTTCTTTGCCAAGCTGCCTCCATTGAGAAGGTGGAAATGAGCAGCTGTTCCTCTGGAGAGAGCCCGGAAGACACCGCCAGAGCCTGACTTTGCTGTCTCCATCATGGTGGGATGAATTGCAGGTGGCTAAACTGGGCTGCTCACAGCACAAAGCCAACAGGCTCCCATTGAATCCCTTTCTTTTCTTTCTTATTTTTCTTCCTTTATCTTTCTTTCTTTTCTTCCTCCCTTTTTTTTTTTTTTGAGACAATCTCTTTTTATATAATCTTGGCTCTCCTAGAACTCACTATGTAGATCAGGCTGGCTTTGAACTCACAAAGATCTACCTGGCTCTGCCTCCCAAGGGCTGGAATTAAAAGTGTAACAACACCCGCCCCCCCTCTTGAACCCTTTTTAAATCTGTCAGCTCTGCCTGGCCCTGGCTCTAGGATGTACCCCTTCCCATCCCACCTATCAAAGGCCCATCTCATAAGCAGTCATGGGGGAAGAACCGTGAGCTGAAATAGAAACGATTCTACCTCCTCTACCTCCTCAGAATTGCAAAGGAAAGCAGGCTAGGGTTAGGGACAGGGGTAAGCCGTGATTAGCCGCAGACCCAAAGTGCTATATGACTGTTTTGATGACACCCCAGAGGTTGGGGAGTCCTTGTGTAAGGCATGTGTCTCCTGATGATGCAGGGACAGTCAGAAGCCACTCTAGGGAGCTGGATCTGTCCTACTGGCTTCAGAGATTCCACACCCTCAAATGCCTCCCCTTTCAATCCACTCCACACAGAAACAGGCAATGCTACCTAAGAAGGCATTCAGTCAGAAAGACCAGCCAGCAGTTTCCCTCTCCGGTTTCCATAGCAACAAGGTGGCCCAGCATCTTCCTCTCTGGGTTTCTATAGCAACAAGTGCAGCATTCGGGCTTCTAACAGTGGGAGTGGGGAACGGAGGCGCTGAGTCTTCCTCCCTCATCCCCAGAGTCCTGGATACAGAAAGATTGCTCTTACCTGCTAAGATGAAGATACCCACAAGAATCAGGAAGACCAGAAGGTAGAGCCCCAGGACTGCATGCTTCAGTGCTGACAGGGAGCCCAGCTGGGTACAGCAGCCACCCACCTTCCGTTTGTGACATGGACCTAAAAGAGAAGAAATGGAACAGAAGCGATGTTTGAAAACAGCTTCATGGACTGTTCTTACGAGGTCTTGCCTCTCCTTGCATACAGACGTTTAGGCTCTCCTGAACGTCTATGGTACAGGAACTTTTCAGGACCACCACAAGCTGTTCAGCTTCTTGTTCTCCAACCGCCCTCTATGAATAACCCAAACAGGTTTGTGTGGTCCCCATAAACACATCTCCAAGTACCAGAAACACACTAAGGCAGGCTTACCATGCGTTCTTTACCAAGTACCATTACTTCCCACAATCCAGGGAATATGGAGAAAAATCAACATGAGAATTGCTGGCTCAATGGATGAAGATGCCTGGTGCACATGCCTGGAGACCCAACTTCCACCCCCACAGAGAGAATAGGCTCCATGGAGTTTCCCTCTGACCTCCATGGTGCACAGTGGCATGTGCACCCACACATACACATCACATGTGCATACATGCACACATGTTAATAATGATTCTATGATGGAGGAAGGTCATTGGCTAATAAAGAAACTGGCTTGGCCCATTTTATTGGTTAGAACATAGGTGGGTGGAGTAAACAGAAGAGAATGCTGGGAGGAAGAGGAAGTGAGGTCAGAAGTAATACAGCTCCTCTCAGAGCCAGAATCCTCAAACAGACTCCATAGCTCCTCTCAGAGACATACGCGATGAAGCTCAGACCCAGGATGGAAGTAGGCTAGAATCTTCCAGGTAAGCGCACCTAGTGGTGCTACATAGATGATAAGAAATGGGCTAAATTAATATGTTAGAATTAGCCTAGAAGAGGCTAGATAGAAATAGGCCAATTAAACACTAGATAGAAGCAGTGTTTAAATGAATACAGTTTGTGTGTTGTTATTTCAGGCATAAGCTAGCCAGGCGGCTGGGGTGCTGGGGACGCAGCCCCGCCACTCCTATTTCAACAATTCTAAAAGATTAGGACTTGCAAGTGGTTCTGAGAAAATGGGAAGGAGCACAAAGCTCTGGCCAGACTGTGGACAGGTGCACCTGCTCTGGAGGAAGTGGAGGGCTACATAAGACTAGAATATTGGGGACGAGATAGAACAGTGTTCTCAACCTTCCTGATGCTGCGACCCTTTAATACAGCTCTTCATGTTATGGTGACCCCTAACCATAAAATTAGTTCATTGCTACTTCATACCTGTAATTTGTCTACTGTTATGAACCATAATGTATATGTCTGATGTGCAACCCATGGGGGTTGCGACCCACATGTTGAGAACCACTGTGCTAGAAAGCGCTGCCTGCCTCCTTATCTTTAATGTCGTCAACAATTAGAAGCTAAAAGCCATGGAGGGCATAAATAAAACAGGTTTGGAAGCCACGTCTGATCACCAGCTTGCAAACGTGGGTTTAACCAAAAATCGTAGTAACCTCATTCTGTGCAGTTAGACCACAGCGTCTGCTGGAGAGAAGACATTGATTGCTGTCATGGGCTGTACAGACAGTGTGTCCATGTCTTTGGGCTCACATCCAAAGTCAGTTAACTAAATGCCTGATGCATTATTTGCTTTTCTTGTTGTTGAGATAAAATTCCTGACAAAAACAACAAGGAAGAAAGACATTATTTGGTGCGAGCATGTGGTCCACATTGCAAGGTGTCTGTCATATGACGTCATAGGCATCCACAGCCAGGAAGCAGGGAGAGATGAATGGCAATGCTTCTTTTTATTCAGTACCAGAAGTCCAGCCCATAGATTGATGATACCTGTATTCAGAGTAGACCTTCCCTCTTCAGATAAACTTCTCTGAAAAGGGTCTCATAGGTACACCCAGAGGAGTGTTTTTATGGTGATTCTAAAACCTGATAAAGTTAGCAACCAAGATTAGCTATTATAGTTGGGCATAGTGGAACACACCTTTAATCCCAACATTCAGAGGGCAGAGGCAGGAGGATCTCTATGAGTTTGAGACCAGCCTGGTCTGCACAGTGAGTTCTAGGACAGCCAGGAAGCCACACAGAGAAACTCTGTCTTAGGTGGGTGGGGGGGGGAGATTAACTGTAATACCTGTCTGTAGCGCCTGTGGTACGGGACAGTTCACGAGTCAGGCAAGGGGATGAGATTAAAGTACACTAGAGACGTGGGTCATTCACGAAGAGAGAATGCAGAATGTCATTTATTCAACCTTAGAGAAAGCCTTATATACTTAACTGCTGCACAGTAGAAATCCTCCAGGCAGGTGGGAAATGACCAGACTCAAGCAGGGGAGCAAACAACTCCCCTGTAGCTAACCACCAGGGTGGGCAAAGCCAGCACAGGAACAAACAAAATATTTTGCCAGAAACTGTGGGCTATCCTCCATATGAAAACTAGGAGGAGGGGTAGACCTGTGGGCCCTACACCTGTCAATACAGATATTGGAGAGACTGAAGCAGGAGGATGGCAAATTTAAGATCGTCTGGGCTACATGGTAAGTTTAAGAGCAACCTGGGTAACTTAGTGAGCCCTTACCGCAAATAAATAGATAGATAGATAGATAGATAGATAGATAGATAGATAGATAGATGATAGATAGATAGATAGACAGACAGACAGACAGACAGATAGATAGATAGATAGATAGATAGATAGATAGAATAGAAAAATAAAAAAGGCAGTTGGTAGATCAGTGGTAGAGTGCTTGTCTAGCAGGCACTGGGCCCGAGGCCCCATCCTCAGGACCGCAGATGGCAGCTACTGCTAGTGAGAAACCTTGCATTGGGACTCAGGGCATCTATCGATAAAATTTGTCCTTCAAGGCCAGTCCTTCAAAGCACACACAGAGACCAGGAAACTTACAGACCTTCTACATCAATCAAAAGAGGGACTCAAGGACCCCTTTTCCATCCCATCTCAGGACAGTTTATAAGAATCAATGTACAAAGTTCTTTTCAAAACACAAAGTCTCTCCCTCTCTGCTCCATGGAGGTGACAGGCCCCTCCAGAGGGACTGTCCTTTATAGTACACTGCCACTGATTGAATGGGTATGGGGAAGGAAAGGGTTGGCAAGAGAAGCTGACCCTTGGTCATCTCATTGACTTTGAGGCACTTTGAGAGCTGTGTTTTCTCTCTTGAGCATCCTCTGCAGGTTTGGTTACCATGGGGACATTGTGGGTGACAACTGATGCCTTTGGAGCCAAACAGAGATGCCTGGATCCTCAGAGGTGTGTTGACTTGCACAGCATCTTCCCATTCATATCCTCCACTTGATTGCAAACACTGCCTTTAAAACACTGCACAGGACGGCTGCGCAACCAACCTCTCCATAAAACAACAGGCACAACGCAAAACTAACTGCCAAAGAACAAAAAGCCAACAGTCCTTCTTCTCAATCCTTAAATGTTAGCAAAATCTGAGAAATCAGGCTGCTTCTCCACAAGCATTTGAACAGAGATCATCTTTTTTTTTTTTCTTTAACGTACCTGGAATTTTCTTTCTAGAATTTTCCATCTCTTTTTATACCAGGATGCAACTGGTTTTAGTCCTGCATTTGTAGGCTCTGGGAACACTTCATCAACCTCTTCTGGTGAGAGCCACTAGCTTTCTGACTGCCACTTAACAGAGAAAAGCCTGCCTCCTGAAAGAGCCAGGGCAGAAGGCACAGCTCAGTATAATCTTATACACATGTTAGTTCTCATTACCACAGTGGGAGTTCCAGCTGCCCTGCTCTGGGTCACCCATGCCTGAGTCTCAAAAGAAGAGCAGCAGAAGGAGAATCACAGCCATGTATACAGAGACAAGGCGAACTTTTGCCATTTGTATTGTTATTGTATTGCGAGCTCGCCACAGGAGGATGTCGCGTGCACATTGCATGCAACACTCTATTTTGTGTGTGTGTGTGTGTGTGTGTGTGTGTGTGTGTGTGTGTGTGTGTGTGAGAGAGAGAGAGAGAGAGAGAGAGAGAGAGAGAGAGAGAAGCCCCTTTCCTTGTATCTGAGGCTTCTACTTACTAGTGAGTACCCCACCTGTGATAGATCCCTTTGTCGACAAACATGAGGAAACTTGACCTCCCTTTGAGAGGGTGTGGTTTCTTTAGGAACTCTTAATCCCTTCCTATGCTAAAGAAAACTATTTCAAATGGAGCAGAAGAGGGGCTTCAGGCATATATTTCCACAAATGGTAGGACAAGCAGAACGTGAAGACCATGACGAGATGCCTAGAACATATGAGAATATGTCCACAAGGGAAGGAAAGAGAAATTAAGACAAAGACTAACAAATGGAGGAACTGTTGTTACTGTGTCTGTGTGTCTGTATGTGTGTGTGTGCACACACACACATGCCAGAGGTCAGCTTTGCCTGCCTCAGTGCTCTATTTTATGAGACGGGTCTCTCACGGAATCTGGGACTCACCCATTTGAACAGACTGAAAGGCCAGAGAGCTGGAGGAGTCTCCCTGGCTGTCCTGGAACTGCAGGTGTGTGCTGTCGAGTCTGGCTTCTGCCATGAATTGAAGGGGATCAAACTCAGGACCTCGTGCTTGTGTGGCAAGCACTTTACTGACTGAGCCATCTCCCCAGACCATAGAGAAGCATGTTTTTATTGTTGCTTGCCTTTTTTCCCCCTAGATCAAGTGAGGAGATGTATTTTCAAGCAAATTCTTTATCTGAAAAAGATGGCAAATTGTTGTAGAATATTAATTTAAGATGTGCTATATTTGTTTATGCTGTGGAATATTTGTTTAATGATGCAAAGATGTGTTGCATTCTTTTATGTTGCATTTGTTTAACTCTGTGAAGCTGTGTTACTCTGCCTGTCTAAAACACTTGATTGGTCTAATAAAGAGCTGAACGGCCAGCAGCAAGACAGGAGAAAGGATAGATGGGGCTGGCAGGCAGAGAGGATAAATAGAAGGAGAAATCTGGAAGGAGAGGTCAAGGAGCGAGAGAAGAGGGGGCCAGCCACCCAGCCACACAACCAGACATAGAATAAGAAGGAAGGAAAAGATATACAGAAATAGAGAAAGGTAAAAGCCTAGAGGTAGATGGGATAACTTCAGTTAAGAAAAGCTGGCTACAAACAAGCCAAGCTAAGGCCAGGCATTCATAAGTAAGAGAAAAAGTCTCTGTGTGTTTATTTGGGATCTTGGATTCAAGTGGTTCTCAGCCTTCCTAATGGCCATGTTGTGGTGACGTGTTATTCAGCACATTGGTTGAATGAAGGCAGCCACGGCTCTGCAGTAGCTCTCATGGGACCAGAAGAAGGCACATGAATAGTGAAGAGGGAAGTGGAGCCTCTACTGGCAGAAGAGGTGTCTCCATATCTGAGGAAGAATCTGTATAGGGGAATGCCATGCCCTTGGGCCTGAAGGGCAGGCTTGACCACGGGGCTTGTCTCTCCTCTCCCTCCAGCCTCGTGGGTGCATGAACAGCTGTTGTAGATTCAAAATCTGGGACTCTGAGAAGAAAGTGTTCTTCCCAATGTGACAACGATTCTGCAGCGGGTCCTGGCAAAGCTGCTAGCTATTAAATGTTGTTGTCGTTTGCAGCCGAAGGGGCACTGGCCACCAGACTGATGGAGAAAATGATGAAGGACAACAAAGCCTTCCAAGCCAGCCGCTCTCAACCCCCTTTGGGGTGCAATGACCCTTTCCCACGGGACACCTATAACCCTTGGGAAACACAAATATTGATGTTATGATTCATAACAGTAGCAAAATTACAGTTAGGAAGTGGTAACTAAATAGTTTTATGGTTGGGGATCACCACAACATGACCACTAGGAAGGCTGAGAACCACTTGAATCCAGGCTCTAAGAGGGTTATGGGGGAAGTTTTTTCCCTCTGGATAAGGCCTCCAGAAGAGACAGCAGCATCTTGGAGACCAGGAAGTGATCCAAGAGGTCATGAGAGGGCAAGGCTAACAGCTCTGAGCAATTTGAAAACTAAGCCCACATAAAATGACTTAAAGATCTCAGTGTACCAGCATCGGAGAGTGATCTAGGCTTAGTATGTCAGCGTAGGAGATGGTAATCTAGGCTCAGTGAGCCAGCATAGGAGACAGTGATTTAGTTGAGGAGCAGGTGGCTACTCATGACCCCTGCAGTGTCCCCATCCTTAAAAATCTGCATCTACCTGCTCCCGGTACTGTTTGCCCATGGCTGGGTATCCCAGGGCCTTGCCATCTTGACATCATCCCACTGCTGAAGTTAAATTTATTTAGGGATAAAACTGCATCATCGTCACCAGTAGAGAGTTCCTAGGAGGTAGCTAAATAAATACCTCACTATTAAAATGGCAAATACGCATCTGTGTGTGACTCAGTCACTTTTAGTGCCACTGTGTTGAACATAGTGGGAAACACTGACTTTGGTGATGGTAACACACACACACACACACACACACACACACACACACACACACACACACCATGGTGGTACAAGTTTACAGGACTGGGGAGGTAGAGACAAGAGGATCCATGGGGTTCACTGACCAGACAGCCTAGCTTACTTGATGAGTTCCAAACTAGTGAGAGATCCTGTCTCAGAAAAAGAAAGAAAGAGGGGGGAGGAGGGGAGAGAGGAAGAGAGAGAGAGAGAGAGAGAGAGAGAGAGAGAGAGAGAGAGAGAGAGGTGGACAGTATTTCAGGACATCTATGCACACACAGACACACGAGAATATTCTGGAAGGTAGCACATCGAGGATTACTAAGCACAGCAAGAGAACTATGCTTAGGACCTCACACACATATCTCCTGCACTGCCCTCATTATGTGTAACTGTCGGGGTGCACTTCTGTCCACCCCACGTGGGTGGACAGCAGCAGGGCCTGGGGAGGTTCTCTGTAGGAATGGACACATGTGACCACATTTATATTTTCTGGAAAGGTCATCTCTTACATTTGCCTCATACAATTAAATAATTGGCAAATTCTACTTGGCTAAAAAAAAATGTACCTTGGAGCAAAATTTTGTTTTGAAAGGGAGAATGAAGGCGTAGCTCTCCTCACGTACCCAGGACTTCGGAACATCACTTAGTGCCCATGTAGGTGTACCACGCAGTCAAGCCCTAGCGACTGAGCTTTTTTCGACATTCTGTGGGTTGAACTCCACCCTGGACAGCCTCATTCTGCTCCAGTGATGAAATCACAGATCTGGGGCATAGAAGTCCATGGTTCTAGAGTAAAAACACTTGTCATATCAAGAGAGAATGTGAAGACACATTCTTGGGCAGAAAATGAATTGTCTATTGTAAGAATTCATTTTACTTGGGGGATAAACATTTGATTTCTTTTTTTGATAGGATATATTCAAAATAAGATTGTCTTAAAGTATTTTATTATTCCCCGAGGTTAGATGTGTGGAGTGCTTTTAATAATGGGAACAAGAGCATGCCCAAAGAATATTATCAGGCAGCCCAGCCCCCGTCCAAGCCCTGCCAGGAGGTCAGGCTTGGGGTGGAGCCCTTTGTAGGGAGATTTAAAGCCTGTCTGTCACGTAAGGGCTGTGGGACATGAGGAAGCATTTCAAGCTGTCCCTCATCAATATGCTCTTCCCCTGAAAATGGAACATTCCATTTCTCTAAAAATAATGTTTCAGAATTTTAGTTACAACTTTAGACCCTTTTGGGAGTTATCTGCTTAGATTTATTTTTCTTTCAATCACTTGCAAGTCTGATAAACCAGGTATTTATCTCCAAAGTAACTGGGTGGAAACAGCACCCAGGGGATGGGATGGTTCTGAATCCACCAACTTGAGTTTTAACAATCACGACGGTCATTTTCTTTGATTCTCATTGGTATTAGTTCCAGGCCCATAAACAGCAGGTGGGGCCGGCTTTTTATTGCTGGGAGGAACCCCCAGTGCTCAGCCCGTCCAAAGATCTCCAATAAACCTGCCCAAGTCTGACTTCATTAGGATAAGCTTCATTCTCACACTGGTTACTCATCGCTCCCGATGTTTTCATTGTACGACATTCATGATGAGAGGCAGCCCCAGATGACCTCTGGCTCCGCTGCAATGTGTGCTTTTAATGGGGACCTCCATTGAGTTTTGTTCATAAAAGTGAAGAGGACACATATGTGGCAGGGACAGAGTCAAGGAGGGACAGAGTCTCTGGCCTGAAGTGACATTGGGCTATGCAGTAAGTCTTACCGGGATCTGGAAGGGCCTAAACATCTTAGATAAGATGATGCATACAGTGGCCTTCATTGTATATGCTAGAGATATCTCCCCAAACCCTTGTAACCTCAAGAGTGAACAGGTCTTTTGTACATCAGTAAGATAGTTGTGGGCACCATGTAGCTTTAAAATAAACCTGGCCACTAAAACGACCAAGGTACTACACAGAAAAGGGTCAACGTGGAGCCCACCCCCCAACCACTAAGAAGGGAAAAGGGATGAAGGTTAGTCAATAGCCAAAGATTACTCAATCATACTAGCTAATACAGTTTCCTGGAAAACCCAAAAATATTGGGTTCTGATGGCTTCTGGATAGCTGAATTTGTGGACTATGGTTCCTAGGAGGTTATGTGGTTCTGCACCCTCTCCCATACCCCATCCTATGTAACGCTTCCATGTGGCTGTCAAGCAATATCCTTGGTAACACCCATTGTAATAAATGGGGACGTGTAATTAAAGTGTTTTCCCGAGCTCTAAGGCACTGCAGCAAATTAGACTGGAGGGGGGGGAGATCTTGGGAACTCTGGTTTATAGCCAGGGTTGGAAGCATATGCCATGATCTGGGCGCATGAAGGGGATCTCTAGTGGGTCAGGGCTGTGGTGAGTCCTCCATCTATGGGATCTATACTGTCTGCAAGAAGATACTGTCAGAGAGGAGAATTGGAGGACAGCTAGGGGGCGCCCTATGACAGAGCTGGTTATTGGTGTAGAGGGTACCCCACCCACCCCCACATTTTTCGATGAGCAGAGTTAGAGTATTCTATGTTGATTGTGGAGTGGGAGGGTGGGAAAAGAAAACCCAACACCACCACGTGGCTTGGTTTTCCTGTCTCAGCACAGTCAACTAGGCTATAGTGAGCAGCTAACATAGTGACCCTGTTTGCCTCCAGGCCTTGTTTAGTCCCTGGGGAAGACAGGCCAGAAAAGAGGAGGTGCAAGGGTAGGGGTGGATGTAGAAGTGATCAGCTCCATCATTAAATGAGTCTGAACCTTTCACATTCAGTTTTAAGAAAAGGAGAGAAGATGGTTAAAATGGGGAAGGCGCAGCCTGAGCTAATTCCACTAAGACTCCACGGGGCTCTAGGACAGTTCTTCCTAATACTTGCAGTTTGTCGTATAATTTTGTCAGTTCCCCATAAAGCTTCTGTGTCCCAAGCTCTATCTGTTCCCAAGGTTACTCTGGATAAAAGATTCTTTGAAAACAATTGATGGCTTGTGCTTATTTTCCACCAACACAAGAACTGCCTGCTGGCTGCTGTTCATCTGCTTTGAGAGCTAAGACTCAGATGGAAAGAGAGTCCAGATGTGGCAAAGGCGGGGGAAGGAGAGTCAGCTAACTACAAAGATCCAAGTGGGATGGAGAAGGCCATGGAGTCCTATGCAAAGAATGAATGACTTGAGGGAGGGGGCTGGTGGAAGGTACTACAATTTTTGTCCCAAATAAAATCATATAATCTCAGGTTTACTTGAAAAAATGTACATGATATATGTTTGTATATACGTATATGCATGTATGTATATATCAACTGAAGTTATGCCATGTGTGGTGATAATAATCTACCCAAAAGCCATAGACTAGCTAACAGAATTACCAGTGTCAGGCATGGGAAAATTCCCTTCAAGTTGCTGGTCAGGAAAGTCAAAGAGACTCCCCAAATCCTCCAGGCTTTCACCCTTGTTTGTCTCTCAGAACTTGAAGGTGAGACCTTACTGTTGTAGACACCGTGTAAGTTTGACACAAGACTCAGAGGAATAGAGTTGGAACTGACCCGGAAGTCACTTCCCTGAGGATTATCTGAAGAGTCTATGCCAGCTGCCAAGAAAGAAAACTAAGCAATGTTGTACCCAGCTGTAAAGCTTACAGACCACACTAAGGACCAGCACGGCAAGATAGCCCCAAGGGTGTAGTAGTGGCACCTGTGTCTTGAGGGCAACCAAGTTGTCTAAATTGGACTTAAGGCAAATTCAAAGGAGAAAATTAACGTCTGATACATTAAACCTAGTCAACTACTGACCACCCGTGATTGGTGAAGCCGCAGGTCCTAAAGGAGGACCAACTACTGCCACATCCCTAAACTAGCACGATCCCTATCTGCGCTCTAACTGCGTATCCTTATGTTCACAGTAAATGAGCTCTCGCCCCTCATCAAAGAAGCTCCTTTCTGGGGCAGATGGAAACCATTCCAGAAAGCCACAATTAATCCAAATGAAGAGAACTGACTGGTTAGGGTGTCCAACCCCAGCTGATACCTCTACAACACAGCTCCCATACAAATGGCGCAGAGGGCATCACAGAAGAGGGGACGGAAAGAATTTAAGAGTCAGAACAGAGATGCTACACCCATAAAATCTCATAAATTTGGTCACCTAAACAAGACTGGTACAGTGGCAATGTGGATGGGGGTAAATCTCGCAAGACCCTACCACGAGATGAAGAGTTACAGGTGACTGATGGCCGCTGGGAGAAGAAGATCAGCTTCTGTTGGAACAAGAGCCTTGTTGGGTTATCTGGTGCACAGTGGCCAGCCCTAAGCATTTGGGAGGAGTTGGGGGGGGAGAGTGAAGGGGGGAGGATGTAAATACAGTCCTCGTGTATGAAATTTGAAAAATTAAATTTTAACTTAAAAAAAATAAATGAAAGGCAGTGCCCTTGTCTTAAAAGGATACTGCAAGTAGAGGGGAGATATGGTATCTAGACGTACAGGGACTCAAAAAGCATCAGGACTTAGGCCAAAAGGTCCTCTTCTTGGGCTGGAAGAATGGCTCAGGCAGTAAAGGGCTTGCTTTGCAAGCACAAGGACCGTGTTCACCCTAGAACCCATGGAAACAGCTGGAATAGCGGTACGTGCTTATAATCCCAGGACCAGGGAAAGGAGGTCAAATAGACCCCTTGAGCTTACTGCCCAGCTGTCTTAGCCTACCTGGTAAGTTTCAGATCAGAGAGAAAAACACGATGATGCCTGAGAAATAGCAACAAAAAGTTGACCTCTGACTTAGACACACATACATATGTATGCACATACATACACATGGTGCACATACACACATGCACACGCATACACACATTCATGCACACATACATATACATACATATGTACACACATACATACACATGCACACACATATACGCACATGTACACACACCACATGCGTGCACACACACATTCCACAACAAACAAACAAAAATCCCAGAAGATCACCAGCTTGTAGAATAGCCCCCAAATGCCAGTAAAGATTCCAAGTTCCCGTCCCCAGCCAGATGCCTGAGCTGAAGATGTTTGCTAGGTGGAAATGGGGGTCGCAGCCCGGTCTCCATCTGCACCATCATTCTTTCCAGAACTGTAAGGCACCCGCCCTCCACCCTGCTGTGATGGGCGAACTGGCTTCTCCCTTGAGCAGAGAAAATCAGGCTTGAAGTCCCTGCCTTCTCTCCTTTTCTCCAAGCAGCTGCAAGCACACGTCGGAAGGGTCACAGGGTGTCTGCTTTGGAAGACAGGAGGGCTGGGCCATCTGAATGGGACTGAGCTTGATGTGTCCCTGAAGGCTGCAGCTGGACCACCTCTACCCCAGAACAGAGCAGGGTGTGCCACAGAAGGAAGCCCAGCACATCTGAGCAAGGGATAAACATGCCTAATGCTGGGTTTGTCTGTGATGTTGTGTTAAAGCCTCCCCTTCTTCCTCCTCAGGACCTCTCTGTCTTTCCCTTCCCCCGCCTCCGCAAGGGTTTCTGGGTCTCTCAAACAGGTAAAGACAAAAGCACGTGGCACTGAGTGTCTACAGCTGTGCATGGTTCAGTCACACCCTCCTCTGGTCCTGGAAGGACAAAGACATTCATCTTATTTAAGGATGAGGTCTCTGAGCAAAGCCACACCCCCCGCCAGGGCAAAGGATGGCCCTGTCTAGCAGACAGACTCCTAGGTTTTAAAAGGGAGTCTATGCAATGGGAGGCAAGGATATGAGACACTCGCCAGGGACAGAACGGGGTCCTGGAGCTGCCACCACCCTTGGGCCTGAGAATGTTTCAGGGATGAAACAGAGTGGCTGGAACTCAGAAAGAATAAGATCCCCCAGAAAGGAGCCTAGCCTGAGGTAGCCCTGCAGAGCAGGCTTTGAGGAATGGTACATACCCAAGCCCCCATGTCTTCCCTCCTCCCATCTCCTACCAGGGTCCCCTGGTACCTGAGCCTAAGGAGGAGGTAGGGTACAGAACAGGGGCAAGTGGGATGGGGGAGGAGGTACACAGAGGCTTCTGCACCCAGCCCGAGGACTGTGCCCAAGCTCACAATGGTTGTGTGTGGCCTATGACCTGAAAAACTGCAGTTCTGACCTCTTTCCCCCCTCTCTGAGTCTCTTTGTGTTGGGGCGGTAACCCACTGGGTCACCAGGCCACCAGCATCCCCAGTGCTCCTGACCTCATCTACCAGTACTTGGCTCTCCACTCTTGCTTACCAGGACATGTCCCCTGGTGTTACAGTACTGAATGAGTTAAGGGACCTCTTCTGCTCTAACCTATAAAGGGTGGTGACCCTCAATGAGGTCATAGCCAGACCCTTGCGTAGCCGCCCAGCAGCCCTCGGCTACACCAAATGAAGCAGGGTTGTCTGCTGGACGGAAGGTAGATGTAGCAGGTCCCCTGGGAGAATAATTTAATTTTATGGGGAAAGAACGTGGGACCGCAGAGTCCAGGCTGCAGGCACCCCGCCATCACCAGAAGCACATGTAACTCATTACCTCCCCTGGCTTCCCGTGGGCAGCCATGGATGACGCCACACGTGCGTGCGGCGGGGCGGGCTGAGGCCAAGGGGAGAGAAGCAGGACCGTGTTTTTCTGACACTAACACCTCTCTCAGGGCCTCACAAACCGCTTCAGAGGAGGCGGGCTCAGCCTGGAGCCTACCATTCCTAGGACTCCTCTGGGTCCTAAAGCCAGCGGCAGAGCCTAGAGGGGTCCCCAGCTGGCTGAGCAGGCAGGGGGAAAGGAAGGCTGGAGGGGGAAGGTTGAAACAAGAATGAGGCGAGGTTGAGGCAAAGGAGAGGAAGGAGCATGGGAGGGAAGAAAGAATAGGGAGCAACCCTGGCTGCGCCTCTTTTGAGTCTCTGGAGGGATGACTGAGTGAGACAACATGGTAACATGCCGGGGCCCTTCGGGTCTTCTCCGCGATGGTTCTTCTAAGCATTTCCGATATTGCATCCCCTATGCAGTGGCCTAGCAGGTTCTAGTCCCTGCCCCTCGGCTTCTGGTCTACAGTGGGCTCCAGGGAGGCTGCTGAGCGATAAGACATAGAGAGGAAGACAGGGCCTCGGAGATAGAGAGGACCTGAACTACCAAGGCCACTGGAGGGTAGGCAGCTGGACAGATGTGAGGGTGAGAAGATGCCAGTATTAGAAAGGGGGGCCTTCCATGGAGGGGACCAATGGCGTGCCACAGTCCCTCTGCTCCCCTTAGCAACTGTGAAGTAAAAAGAAATTTAGGCGGGGAAGGAGAGAAGAAGGCAGAAGCTAGGAGCAAGCAAAGAGAAAGGTGGGGGAGAAATAGAAGAGTTGGGAAAGAAGGGGGCAACAGTCAGCAGCAAGGTGACCCCGGGAGATGATGTTGGCAGAGGGTCCCTTCCTTGGCACCGAGGACACTCCCTGGGCAATGCCTCCCCCCCCCCCCCAATCCAGCATGCAGCACAATGCTTCGATCCCCAGACCAGATGCTGTTTCATGCTGTGGAGTTCCGACCTCTGCCGGCATAACAGGAACTCTCGGCCTTGCGGCCTGTACTGGAGACACTGGCTCATTTGATGAGATGGAGTCCTTTGTCCCTGAAGCTCTGGTGAGGAGGGTAGGGGGTGGCGATCAAGCAAGGATCAGTACCAGTACAGCCACACATCTTTCTGGCCGGGTGAGCCTTGTCTTCCCATGAACGCCTGCCTAGGACTCCACTGAGTGAGCCCAGCTCAAGCCAGTGGCCGACCCGGGCCACATCCCTGAAGATAGGGTTGCCAGGTGAAAGGCAGATTCTGTGTTTTAATTCTCATCCACCTCCCAGCCAATTTCCCTATCAGAATTTAGAGGTGAAGATCAGTTCTTAATCACTAGTCCCCTTTCCAATTCCTTTCCCAGGAAAGACCCCTGAATTATAGGCAGGGAGGTCCTGAGTAAGGCTTCAGTCCTTTACTAACTACTTGAGTGGCCTTGGGTAAGTCACGTGCTGACTATCCCCGAGATTTCCCGAGTGCCCATTGCCTAAAAAGTGCCTGGAGGACCCAGAGAAGAGCCTATCACCTTACCTGGCTTCAAGATATTTGTAGTACAGTAAGGATGAGAAACTTTACACGCACACGCGAGTGTATGCACAGACACACACGCACACAGACACACACACACGCACACACGTACACAAGAGGCCTGCCAGCCAGAATACACTATATTTTATACAATGATTAGTTATGGTTTGTGTCCCCCAAAAGACTCAGGTGTTGAAGCCTTGGTTCCCAGATGGTAGATCTGATCCTTGAGAACTGAGAGGCTCCCAAGGGCCCTTATCTAATTGGTGGGTTGGCACAATAATGGGCTCATAGTTGATGACATTATTTGTAGCTGATGGAAACTTCTGGAACCTACATTGGAGGCTTGCCCTCAGGGGCTGTAGCTTGTCCTGGACTTATTCTCTGCTTCCTGGCCACCATGTAGTCAAAAGGTGGGCTACACTATCTGTGTTCTCACTGTCGAGATGCTCTGCCTCACCTCAGACCCAAAAGCAAGGAATCCAGCCAACCATGGGCTAGACCCGTTCCAACGGTGAGCCCAAGTAAACTCTTCTCCTGTGAGTGGTTTCTGTCAGGGGTTCTGTGGCCGTGACTGGACACCAGCACCACAAGCTCTGAGATCCAAGCAGGGCTGTGCCTGGGGAAGGGATCCATGGGACTTGAGGTGATGGCTGGAGCCCAGGTAGGTGTGGGGTGGGAAGGCTGTTGTCAAGAATGGGATGGTACAGACAGAACCCATGGGCTCACGCTGGGAGTGATGGGCAAGGAGGCCAAGACAGAACAACCTGGAAGTGTTCAGTCAGGGCCAGACCTCTGTCTAACGTGAGTATTTACACCCATGGTGCTCATCTATTTTATTTTATTATATTATCATTTTCTAGATATAGGGTTTCTCTGAGTAGCTCTGACTGTCCTGGAACTCAATCTGTAGACCAGGCTGACCTCAAACTCAAGAGCTCCACCTGCCTCTGCCTCCCCGCCTCTACCTCCCTCCCAAATGTAATTTTTAAATAATTTATTATTTTAATTTTATATGCATTGGTGTTTTGCTTGCATGCATGTCTGTGTGAGGGTGTTGGGTCCCCTGCAACTGGAGTTACAGACAGTTGCGAGCTGTCGAATGGGTGCTGAGAATTGAATCCACAGTCCTCTGGAAGAGCAGCCAGTGCTTTTAACAGCTGAGCCATCTCTCCAGCCCCCACCCACAGTTATTTAAGTCCCACCTGCATTAAAATCTGAGTCACACCTGAACAGCTGGGCTGTGCTTCGAGGATCTTGCTCCATGCCAAGACCCAAGGGATCAGACTCCAACAAGAAGAAACACAGCGTCCCGTCACCCTACATTTTAGGAGGCCGCCCTCAAAGGGGCTTGGAGTTCATCCAACATTTCGCAGTTTTAATCTACAGAAGGCTTCCTGGATGGACCTGGCCCAGGTTTTCCTCCCTTTGCCACCTCTTTCCAGTTTCTTCTTTCCTTTCTTGACCTCGCTCCTCTTGTTCCTCTGTTTCACTCTCCAGAGAGGAAGATCAAAAAAGCATCAGGATCCTTCCAAAAAAGATCCAGGCTGTCTTGAGTTTCCCCACTTCTGTGCCCCACCCCCAGAACCTACCAGCAGGGGACAAAGAGTGAAGGAATGCAAAGAACTCAGAAGTGGGGTTCAAAGGCATTTGCTTAGCTACTTTCAGATGTCAAGGTCCTTGTGCTCTTATTATCCACTTGCTCCTTGGCTGGCTTTCCTGTGAACATTTAGAGAGTGCTAGCCCCCGGGCCTGGGAGGCATCAGAGAACAAAGCAGCCCTCCTGCTTTGGAGGAGTTGCCAACCTTCCTTCAGCCTACATCTTACCACCTGAGCAGAGAAGAAACAGTATAACGACTGTGAATATTGCCAAGTGTGCGGAGAGAGAAAAGGCTGTGGAAGTAAGGACAATGAGAGCTGGGAGCAGAGGTGGGAGGGGTAGCAAGACAGGAGGCAGGAGAGCAAAATCCAGAGTTTGGGAGGCCTGATCCGAGGGCAGTGAGGACAGTGTATGCTCTGGAGAGAGCGTCGTCCTCGGCGGCAGAGGCTAGGGAGAGTGCTGGGGACCCCATCCTGAAGGTGTCAGCCCAGGAGGAGAGCTTGGGTTCCTTGGCCATATAATCAGGGCCCAGGATTCGACTTGCCTTTAAATGGGGGTAGCATCAATCCCCGAGACTGGACTTAAAGAACCACACCCCGAATGCAATGACCTCAGAGATACCCACTGTGTCTCATTCTGGCAGACGAAGACGCAGGCCTAGAGTCAGTCTGGAATCCACAGTTCTTGCCATCACTGCACCAGAAACCGGGGCCCAGGGAACCCTTCCTTAGGACACTAGCGCAGCTGAGAGCCTCATCAATCACTGTATCATGGATGCTCTGGCAGATGCATCAGCTTGGCGCCACTAAGCACAGAGCCGGGCCCACTGCTTGGTTTTGTTTCTCTGGTCCAAAGGAATGATTGTTTTTGATCTGAGATCCAGAAAACAGGAAAGGGAGATGGGAAAGGGGGGAAAGAAAATGTGGTGGCCACAGTGACACCCCACTGCAGGCTTCGCTCCCACCCTAAGCCTGGTGTCCCAGGTTGACCTTGGAGGACTCCCTCCAACTACCCTCAACCCCAGTTCTTTCTGGCCAAACTTGGCGGCCTCCTTCCTAATGCGTCAATGAGAATAGAACTGAATCAGGGGCATGGTTCAGCATCACCCTTGCTGATATCCTGAACAAGGCAGCACACACAGACACACACACAGACATACTTGAATGTGTGTGTGTGTGTGTGTGTGTGTGTGTGTGTGTGTGTGCGCGCGCGCACCTTCCTTCTCTCTCCCTAGTCCGGGGAACATGTTGACTGAATCTTTTCGCACCTCTTCTCTTTCAAAATTTTTTGTGATGGTTTGTCTTGATTGACAACCTGATGGGGCTAAGAATCACCCTGGAGACACATCTCTAAGTGTGTTCATGAGGATGTTCAGACATGTTTAAATGAAGGGGGAGATTCACTAGCACTATCCCAAGTAAATAGCGGGGGGCCCCAAGTAAATAAGATGGAGAAAAGGGAGCTTCACACCCCCATTTGTCCCTCTCTGCTTCCTGAGCCACCCTGCCATGCATGACACTCTCAAACTGTGAGCCAAAATCAGCCCTCCCTTCCTTAGGCTTTTGTTGAACATTTTGTCACAACAGAGGAAAAAATGATACAGTCATCCTTCAGCCCCTTTCCAGGAGCCATTTCCCTGCCTGGCTTCAGCATCCACCCTGAGGGGACTGCTCTCGGGCCAGCTCCTCCTCCCACCAGTCACCCTGAGTCATCTGAGGGCAGGCGCTGGTCCAGTTTCCTCCAGAGCTTCCCCGACAGCTTGCATACAGACTAGACCCGGGGGAAGAGATAACTGCTCAGCATCCCCACAGGAGGGTCGAGGAGCCCTTGCTCAGAAACTCAGGTCCCCCTGTCTGTCCCTCCACTGGGGCGGTCCCCTCTTTCCTCTCTCAGACACGGCTTCCTGCCCTAAGTCTGCTCCCATGAGGAAAAAGACAAGAGCCATAGCTCCTGAGAGAGGCGACTGACAGGGTGTCCCCAAACCAAATACTGTTCTGGGGATTATAGCAGGGATGAGGGACTGTCTCTAGGCAGTCAGCTTGAAGGGACAGTGTCCTCCTGTTCCACGCAAGCCCCGTGAAGAGTGGATCTGTGCATGAAGCATGCTTTTATTAGAGACAGTACTCAGGGACAGTACAGACATCTACTAAATGGCTGCTTGCTGGTGCACAGGGATATGGAGCTGTTAAAACGCCCTTGTTCCTCGGTCTCCAGTCTGAGGAGCAAGGATATCCCGTGCTGGATCCCCTCTGAGGGGCTGGTGAGTGATAGAATCTTTAATGTTGTTCTCAGTCTCAACAAGCCCATCTGTAAAACAGGTCCTCACCTTGCCGATGACATAGGCTTATTGAGATGAATGACAGAAACCCCACAGAAGGGACCTCCAAAGATCCAATATTCAGCATCTGCTAAGATAGACAGGAAGGCCAGCAGGCGCTGGGATAACCAAGGCCGGGGAGGGGGGGGAGCAAGGGTCCTTGACAGCTTGAAGTACTCACCATCCTCGCACAGGTTCAGCTTGGACAGGCTCCTGCCGTCAAAGGGCTCCTCGAAGATGGAGCCGCTGTCCCGGTCATTGACGGTGTGCATGTACATGGCTTTGTTGTCCATCCTGTCCTAGAGCCTTGGAGACGCTGGGTAGCAGAAGCGACAGAGGAAGGAGACACCTAGTCAACTATGCGGAAAACAAACAAAGGGTGGATCCAGGTGCCCGCCCGCAGGACCCCCCAGCCTGAAGTGTGGTCTTTTCTACACCTGCGGGAACAAGGTGCACCGTCCAGGTGCAGGACCCCTCCAGCTCCAGCCTCTCCCTGTTCAGTGCTAGAAGGCCAAGCCCTGGCTGATGTGGGAGTGATTTCTTACTAATAAAGAAACTGCCTAGGCCCATTTGATAGGCCAACCCTTAGGTAGGCAGAGAAAGCAGAACAGGATGCTGGGAGAAAGAAGCTGAGTCGAGGAGTCGCCATGGTTCTCCCGCTCCAGACAGACGCAGGTTAAGATCCTCCCTGGTAAGCCAGCTCGTGGGCTACACAGAATATTAGAAATGGGTTAGAACAATATGAAAGAGCTAACCAATAAGAAACTGGAACTAGCAGGGCCAGGCAGTGTTTGGAAGAATACAGTTTCCGTGTAATTATTTCTGGGCATAAGCTAGCCATGCGGGCGTCCGGGTGCCGGGGACGCAGCCCTGCCCCTCCTAATTCAACACCTGGCCAGTTTTCAGCTGTTCCCTTAGCAGCTCTCTGTGGGGCTGGAGCCATAGGCCCGAGACACCGTGGCCATGCTGGACAGCACCTGAAGAAAATGCTACTACCCACATGGTGACTACAGACAGCTTCTGACAGAGGTTCTCAACCTGTGGATTGTGACCCACTTTGGGGTCACATGACCCTTTCACAAAGTCATCTAAGATAGTCAGAAAACACAGCTATTTACATTACGATTCATAACAGGAGCAAAAGGACAGTAATAAAGTAGCAACAAATAGAATTTTATGGTTGGGGGGGGATCACCACAACATGAAGGAATTGTATTAAAGGTTAGTGGCACCAGGAGCTTGAGAACCTCTAAGGAAGCCATCAGCAGTTTGGGAGGGTCAGACAATTGCATAAGGGAAATTAGAAGCACAGGTGCATTGAGAGTTTTAGGGTCAGCGGAGGAGGTGGGAAGGCACCCTATTTCCACAGTGGGCTGAGGCAGGAATTCATCTCCCAGGGAACCTAGAGGGTGAGCAGTCTCAGTGAAGTCTTAACGAACAACTCTTGACCCCGGGACTTATGCCTATCTGATCTCCCAAGGCTGAAGCAAGGTCTTGAGCTCCGGAATTGGGAAATCCTTTCCCCTGAAGGGATCCAGCCATGGCGTTTGCACAGCCGCGAGGCCTCCACCAGCCTCCACCAGCACATTCTGTCCCGCGTAACTGTGTGATTGGAAGGCCATCCTCAGGGCCTGCGCAGGAGGATGGCTCCAGGGCAGAGAGGCATTGTGAGACCCAGGCTGGAAGGGATTTTCTGAGATTTTCTAAGACACATTTGCATTCTTTGTGTAATGAGAAAAATCCTTTTCATAAAACCAAATTGCAAAGTGTTTGTTTACACAGAACCCTTTGGCTTTTTCCCCCTCACATATATGCCCTATAATTTTACACGCTGCTTTCAACACAGTCCTAACTGGCCATGAGTTTATATCAACTGGTTTTCCTGATGCTTTTTAGCTGTCTGGCTGTTTAACCAAAATAAAGAATGGGGGAGGGGAGGAGGGAGTGGCGGGAAGGAAAAGGACATAAAGGAAGAAGAGAAAGTAAGTCAGATGGGGTGGTGTTTATATTTCTCTTTAAAGTGAAATTTGGAAAATGAATCCCAGCATGGAGGAGACCCACAGAGAGCCTGAGAAACAAGCAAGCTCCCACGAGCTGGATGGGATGGTACAGTGCCTGAAAGGCCCTGGTAGGGAGACTGCAGTGGGTCTTAGGGGTCAACCCATCCCATCTTAGAGGCAGGACCTGAAGGAAGCGTGAGTGGGGATACAGAAGGGGAGGCAAGAACTTAGTCTCCAGAGATGAGGCCTTTGGGGCTGAGAAGAGGCTGGGACTGAGCAGAGGATGTTCAACTGCCCTTCCAATGAGCCAGGAACGATGGGGTCTCTTCTATGCCCTCACTCCAAGTAATGAGACGCCCCGTTCCCCACACTGGCTCGCTCACTGGGGCACATACATATACACACATGCACTCAGCTTCTTGGTCTTTCTTCCAGTCTCTAGAAGGGACAGGAGATGAAGATGGTCCTTGGGTCTTCCAGGACCTCTCACACAGACAGCTCCCACCCAGCCTCTCTGAGCCTCTCCCCATAGTGTCCAATCTGCTACTCTCCTAACATTGGCTCTTTATCCAAGCCCTCCACCCAGCAAGGGCCTCTAGGTGGGGCACTGGGTGGCTCCAGCCCTGCTCAGCCATAGGGGAACCTCCCTGGTCTCAGGATGTGTGTGGTCCCTTCCCCTCTGGCCCCGATCTTGAGGAGTTACAAAACAGAAGGCACCGTTTCTGCGGCCCTGGCTCTGCCAAAGGCAACAGCGTCTGCAGCCAGAGGGCCCCAGAATCCACAGGGCAGGGAACCCTACTTTCATACCACCTTTCTTCTCTCCAGATTGGCTCCAGACCACCGTGATCTGGAGTGTATCCACAAGGCAACCCCCCTAGCCATCCTCCTAACACCTCTTGGCTGGACTAAGCAACAGCCTAGGGGAGCCGAGAGAAAGGGGCTGGGGCCGAGCAGATGAGAGAGGAATGAGTTGGGAAATGCTCAACTCTTCATTAGTTGGGGGAAAAAAATGTAAGCATGTTCTGCCCGTTCCAGTTTTATGTGGGGCTGGGTTTTCTCCTCACGAACTCAGGAGCAGGTGCTGGACTCTGAGACCCCATCTATTATGACCTTTAGGCCCAGTTTGCATTCTCAACCAAGTCCCAGCTGACCATCTTGAGTGTAAGCGGCTAGTGCATTGTAAACATCCCTTGGGCCTCAGACGAATTTCCCTAAGGGACTTCGCTGGAGTTTCTCCTGGGAACACTAGGAGCAGGGCAGCGAGACAGCTCATTGTTTTATCATTCCCATTGTAAAGATAACCTAACCAAGACCAAAGAGGCAAGGATGATTGTAACATGAGGGCCAGTGAGAAAGGTACCGAGCCATGTGGCTAGCATAGATAAGAACAATGGGTTAATATAAGCTACCAGAGCTAATAAGTAGCCTGAGCTAATGGGCCAATCAGCTTTATAGCTTATAGAGATCTCTGTGTGATTTTCTTTGGGGATAAACAACTGTGGAGAACTGGGCAGGACGGAAACCCCAACAAGCAGGGCCCCCTTAATGTTACAGATGATGATATTGGAAATGAGAGTGGAAGATGAAGTGATCAGATCATTCAGGAGATCCTCGCACACAGCACTGACTCAGCCATGGCCGCTGTATCAAGGATATACATGTGCGTCAGTCACTTTCAGTGGCCATCTTCGGGGCTACTATAAGGCAGCAGAGATGGGCACACCTTGGAGGGCCAGCCAGTGCACCCCTGTAAGGGCATGATCAGAGGGAGGGGCCTGGAAGGGGAAACCTGAGTCGCATTGAGGGACCCACAAGTTTTGGTGCTCAAAGAGCCTGGACTTCAAGCTTTGCCGATCAAAGAGAAGCCACCCTGAAAACAGGGAGGGGCGTTCTACTGACCTCCAGGGGATGTTAGGATTCACTCCCCGCAAAGGGTAGAATAGGGTCAGAGTCTGTATCTGACAGCTGAAAATGCCATAGGACATCCTTGCATGCTCTGCATGGGTGTGGGACATTGTCACATGTTCTGCACGAGTGTGGGCCATCCTTGCATTCTCTGCACAGGTGTGTGGGGGACACCTTCACACAGGTGTGGAAGTGGGGCAGTTCATGGCACAAGGGTTCCTTTTTCCATCTTTCATTTTGGGAAGGTGGCCCAATCTGCTGGTCTCATCTAGCCTTCTGCACTATACCCCTGAGGTGTGAAGTCCAGGGGGTATGGTGAGGCTCATGGGAGCTGATGTGGGAGAGAGGACTTTACAATGTCTTATAGAATAGCTGGAGAAGGGGGTCCAAAGAGAATCCAGTCTCACTGGTTGGGTTTCAGAGTCCTGCAGACTCCCCATTGCTCAAAAAAAGTCCTAGAAGTGAAGCTGTGTGGAGTTCCCTTTGCAAAAAAAGCAATCTCAAATGTGGCATAGGACTGAGATTAGGACCCCGGTTCTGGAAGTTTCACCGGGAGCACCAGAAGGGTCAAGATGGATCAGGAGCCTCACTTGCAACTCGGAACTAGTTTCTGTGTGCTCTGGCTTCTAACTCGGCAGGGCTTACAGCTTTTCTTTGGATTGACAAGTTTCTAAAACTTACTTAAACCAAACAAGGTCACTGCAAATGTGGCCTCTGAGAAAAAGCTGCTAGGTAGATCTTAAACCCTTCCTTCTTCTAACTGTACTCAGTTCTCAGCTGGAGAGGAGCAGATGCTCCTTCAACAACCTCCGCATCATACATAGTATCCTGGTATGTATATGTGTGCATATATGTGTGCGTGTGTCACATGTGTGTACATAGATACATATATATGCACACACATACATATATACACATGCATACACATGCATCCATATATTCAACATACACATAACATACACACACACACACACACACACAGAGTGGCTGTCCCCTGACCATTTACTCACTGAATTGGCTCTGGGAGGCTATGACATGATAAGATTAAACAGAAATGAAATTGAAATAACAGCATCCCTCTGGCATCAGAGTGCAGGCTCATGTTCTACATCCTTAGCAGCTGGGTCCTCGGGCCCAGGTGTCTACAGGCTCAGCTCACTGGACCCCTCCCACCTGAAGCAGGCAACGCTAGGTTCTGTGTCTGCAAGACCCCCCAGTCCTCTGCTTCATCAGATCATCGTTCCCTCCACCTGCCTTTTGCAGCTTTACCACCCCGTAGCTTCCAGGTCAAAGCGACACGACTCACCTGTGTGCCTGTGTGGAGGCTGGAGCCCGCGCCTTCAGTTCCCAGCAATGGCCATGATAGCCAGAAAGTTGACTGCTGTCCCACGGAAACCCAGGCAGTCTCTTGAAGCTCGTCCCCACAGCCAGCCAAATCCAGATGGAGTCATAGAAAGAGGCTTGCGGGGGTCACCTAGTGACCTATCTCAAGTCAGGGCCACAGGGTCCCTTCTGTAGGAGAAGCAGTTCAACCTGGTGGCTGAGTGAAGGGTCTGCACCTGGTTCAGCGGTCAGCCTCAGAAAGCGATCCGGAGATGTTCTGTGGAGGCTCCCGCAGCTCTGCTAGGTACTGACTGGGTGGGAGCTGCTCCAACCTCCAGTCTTTAAAAAAAAAAAAAAAAAAGTTCATAGAGCAACAGCTAGACGGAGTCTGGACTATGCTCGCCCTCTTGTGGCCACTGTCTGAATTACAGCTATACACCGAGCTTCCCGCCCCAGCCAGAAGAGCAAATCAGCATCGGCTTTGGGATCCAGTGCCTGTTCTAAAAGCGCTCCTCAAAAATACTTTTTGGACAACTTCTGGGAAAACGGCAGCTAGGTCTGGCTTATGACACACCCGAGGAAACCAGATTTTTTAATGCATTGTAGGGCAGAACTGGCATTTCTCAATTCATTCATTCAGCAAATTTGGCATTTCCTGAAGTCATATCCACTCCCAAAGGACTTGGACACTCACACTGGAGCTATTTAGAATAATGTCTGGGGGCTCTGAGAGAACTTCCCAAAGTCAAGTTCAAGACGACTCGGCAACAAAGCCAGTGTCTGTGGAGCCCAAAAACTGCAGAAGAGCAAGAGACCAGACTAAGAAGCCAGTCAGCTGCCTGGGAGCCTGAAGGCACCTCTAAGAAACGGAAACAGCAGCGCAGACAATTGCTTTGTAAAAAGAGCTGCACCGTCTGGGAGATAACTGCGTCTGCTGGCCCTGACCTCTCAAGCAGGAGGACCTGCACACATTTAAAAAACAAAAAAATGGGTGTGGCGGCACACGCTGTGCCACGCTCCCCAGTGCTGGGGGTGGAGGCAGGAGGATGACTGGGCTCAGTGGCCAGCTACTCTAGCCTACCTGGTGAGTTCCAGGCAAGTAAGGGACTCTGTATAAAGTTCCCAAGACAGAGGAGGTTCCTTAGAAATGACTTCCAAGGTTGACTTGAGTCCCCCACATACATGTGTACACGTGTACACTCAGACACGCGTGCGTACATAAACACACACTAAAATAAGATACAAGTAAAAGAGATTAAAAGGAGATCCAACCGGATGTTAAAGACGCAATCAGGCTAAAGTGCTGGGGAGAGTGGGATAATATCAGAGAAACACCAACCCTCCCTCCAAAACCAGTCTGAGCCTTGAGCGGTTAGGTCACGTGGTGGATCTGGACCGCAGCACTCAGAAGGTTTGTAAATAAGTGTGGGACTGCCAATGCGCGCTGACTCCGAAAAGTCCTAGTCATTTTCAGTGACCACCTCACGGACTGTCCCCAGAGGCAGCTCCTGCAGGGCATGGTGTTATAGGAAGGAAAAAGCAGTGATTGTATAAGAGGCAGGAAGTGGAGGGCACAGCTCAGAAATGGGCCCGGAGGAAGTAGAAGCCAACCCTTGCTGTGGACTTCATGAGCTGCATCCTTCAGAGGGGCCCTGTGAAGAGAAGACAAGGTCTCCAGCCAGGCATTACCCTGGCTCTGTGGCTGTGGATTAAGTCATGGAACCTCTTGGAACACAGGTTTTATAGTCCCTAAAACCAGGTTCCTAGTTTTGGCTTTCCTGACTCAAGGGAATCTTTAAAAACATGGTCGGGCATCCCAAAGGTCAGCCACTGCTATTACTTTTCAGAGTTGACAGCTCCTGACAAATGGGACACTAATTGTCATGTGGGTGTCCACAGTGTCCAGCTGCTGACAGCTAGCATCAAAGCCAAGTCATGAAGCAGGGACCCCTGCCTTCCGGAGTTCCCTGCTCTTTGCCCATTGTGGAATCTGCCCAAGCACCTGTTCTGTCTCCCTGGCTCACTTGAGTTCATTCTCCAAAAGGTGTGATAGATTGCAGGAGACAGCCCGGGTTTCTCCACACTGGTCCAGAGTTCTAGGCTGTGAGGTAGATAAGCATCCTCCCTGGGCTACCTCAAGGGACCTACCTGGAGCCCCTTGCATTGTCAAACTCAGGGAGCCAGGGTGCTTTCCAGGGGCTGTATCTCAGAGCCCAGAGGATCCAAATTTTTCTTGGGAATTAGATAATGAAATTATTATAATATGAGCAATTTGTAGTTGGTAGCCAAACATTCAATCATAAGAAACCAGTAAAAACAGAGGGAGCCTTTGGGCCAAAACCCTTAAGAAGAAAGTCCTGGGATAAATGTAAACCAGACACTGGTGTTGGAATGATGTCCTCCCCATGAACAGGATGTGGGCTACCAGCTTCCCAGGGCACACTTAAAACACTTACTTTACATGACTCTGAGTAAGTGTGATTCACTACGGGTTTAAGTGAGGCAGAAGAACGGGGGTCACAGAGTCCCTGAAGTCCGCATTGACAAATTCATACACGATGGCGTGTTTGGTTCTGGATGCATCTGGTAGGAACCATAGCAAGGGTGTTGAAGGGTCCAGAAGTGAGCAAGCAAGAAAAGGGCGTGTTTGGCTCGGAGAAGAAATCACTCAGAGGAGGTTTGGGGTGGCCGATCCGTGCAGGGCTGCCACAGGAAGAAGCTCTGGATTTCTCTGAATTATCTGCAGAGATTCAGAATTTTCTCCACATGCAAAAGCCTATATTAGGTGTTTCTCTGTTGTTGTAATAAAGGATCGTGGCTAGAAGCAACTTACGGGATGAGTTTATTTTAGCTTAGGGTTCCAGAGGGAGAGTCCACAATGGTAGGAAGGGCCAATCCCATTTCATCCACATACAGGAAGTAGGACTATAAAACCACAAAGTCTACCATACGTGACGGGCTTCCTCCAGCAAGGTTCTATGTCCTAAAGGTTCCATACCCTCCCCAAACAGCACCATCAGTCAGGGACCCAAGTATTCAAATACATCAGTCTATAGGGGACATTTATCATTCAAACCACACCATCCTGGATCAGCACTGAGTCAGCTAGAACTGGCTGTCAGAACCGAAAATTCCCACCATGGACTTCACGTGATCACAGTCGGGGACTCTTTCCCCAACAGGATCCACACCAAGGATCTCCTACATCATGTGGCTTGCCAGACCCCATGACCTCTGATGCCTCCCCCACTTCTAAAGGGAAATGTGATGAAGCCCCTCCATTGTGCTGAGCGGTAACTCAGAACTGATTTTGCCGCTCTGGTCAGGGAGAGAAATTCCGTGCATGTTTTCAGGAACAACTGAGAACCGGAAACGTGCTGTCCATCAACACCACAAGCCTGAAGGTAAAGACATCTCAGCACGAATCATTCCAGGAAGGGCAGAGAGGAGAAAAAACAAAGGTTGAGAGAGAATTTTTAAAAATTTTTTAAAAAGAAGGAGTTGGAATTGGTAGCACATAACTTTAATCCCAGCACGTGGGAGAAAGAGGTAGGTAGATCTCTGAGTTCAAGGCCAGCCTGGTCTACAGAGTGAGTTCCAGGACAGACAAAGCTACACAGAAAATCTGTTGTGAAGGACAGGCTCCAAAACCACAGAGAAACCCTGTCTCGAAAAAACCAAAAAAAAAAAAAAAAAGAGTGATGAGTTAGTGTCTTTCTTTTCTTTCCCAAAGCATAAGTTACAGTTGGTGCAAAATGGAAATTTTATTTTTATTTGGATTGTATACTTATCAAAGGAAGGCATGCAAGCATTCTGCTGTGTAAGGCTTCCATAAGCAAGAGCTCCCTAAACTCTCAACCATCACGCCAAAAACCTGTTTCCCATCGGCGCTCATTCCAGCTCTCACGCTTACTTTTTATAGTTAGCTCCTGTATTTCTAAAAAGAAAAAAAAAATACAACTCAGACTGGATTTGTCTTCTCTACGGTCACAGAAATTGTTTTCAAATAGATCAGTAGGGAGGCTGGGGAGATTGCTCAGCAGTTAAGAGCATTAGCTGCCCTTGCAAAGGACCTGAGTTCTGCTCTTAGCTAGTTACCCACATGGTGGTCCACAACTGTCTACAACCTCACGCCTGGGGGATCCAACAGCTTCTTGTGGCCTCTGCAGGTGCCAGGCACACAGATGGTACAGATATATACATGCCGGCTGTATTAGTTACCCTTCTATCGACGTGATGAAACACCATGAATAAATGAAAAATGTGTTTAATTGGGCTTCAGGCTTCAGATGGTAAAGTCTTTGATGGTGGAGCAAAGGCATGGTGGCAGGAACTGAGATTTCACATCTCAGTCTGCAAGCAGAGGGCAGAGAGAGAGAGACACTGGGAATGGTGGCAGTCTTCTGAAACCTCAAAGCGTGTCACCACGGACACACCTCCTCGTAATCCTTCCCAAACAGTTCCACCATCTAGGGATCAAGCATTCAAATGTATGAGCCTATGGGGGCCATTCTAATTCAAGCCTCCACAAAGGCAAGGCAGTCATGCACATAAAAATAAATAAATAAATATAAAAGACAAAAATCTATCAGTAGACTCTCTAAGGAGACACGAGTCCTTGAAAAGACGGTGCATTCATTCTCTTAGTTCTGGAGAGAGAGGGCATTTTGCCTACAGGGGATTCTTTGCACGGCTCCTTCTCTGAGGCATCCTCTCTCTGCTACATCTCCTAAAGCTGGGCCCAGAACCAGCTGGTCTCCAAGCTGATGACAACATCCCAGCAGGCTCTGGACACACTGCAGACGGCTGAAACCCCAGTATCTAGGGCTGACATTCCAAGCCCACACGGATGGCCACTCTGAGCCCTGCAGGCTTCCAGGGTCTCATTGTGCTAACATTCCAAGTCTCAGCTCAACACAGGCAATCACACAGTCTCATATTACTGTAAGAGCCCGGCATTTGTTCAAAGACCACAGAGAGGCTCCCAAGCACCTCAAGCCTTCTTTATGCCCAATCCTTTAAGATGAAGAGGTGACCACGCTGCCCAGGGATGGGGGTGGGGCTGTCCTCAGCTGGACGCTGGAGAACACTGAACCTTCAAGGCTACTGCAGTTCGCTCCCAGTGGGAACTCAGGAGTGGAAGAATGCGCAGAGCTGGAAAGGTCTCCCAGGCAGCTCTGGGGCTGCTCAGCTGCATGAGTCCAAAGTGTTACCTGCCTTAGCATTTTCTGGAAATTGCTGGCCCCACAGTGACGCAGAGCCTCCGCCTGTTCTTTCCTCCCTATTCTTTCACCCAGCCCCACCCTCACCCCGAAAGAAAGTTCCTAGCCTTCAGAACATTGCAGCTTGGTCTCTCAGAATGGGAGGCTATAGCTCGAAGACGTCATTTGTCCAGGTGACCAGGCAGAGGATCTGAGGCACTCAATCTGAGACTCTGGACTCTGTCCCTTTGCTACCTGTATTAATCATTACGGTCATGGTTGTCGTCATCATCGCTGTTGCGATCAAATATCTAATCTTTATTTCTTTGGGCTCAAGAGTCAAGGGTACAGTCCACAAAAGTGGGGAGTCGTGGTGGCCGGGGAGGAGGCAGCTTGCCACATTGTGTCCGCAGTAGGAAAAGGAGGCAGGTTATCACATTGTGCCCACAGTCCGGAAGGGAGGCAGCTTGTCACGTTGTATCCGCAGTCTGGAAGCAGAGCTAGCGATGATGAATGCGGAAGCTCAACTCCCTGTCTCCTCCTAGCTCAGCCCAGAACCCCAGCCCACAGAACGCTCCCCCTACACTTATGACGGCTCTTCCTTCTTCAGTTAACCCAGTCTAGAAACCCCTTCAAGAACACAGGCTTTCTCCAGTACGACCCTAGATCCTGCCACATTGACACCAGCATTACTAATCATCGCACTGCCCGAAGACGCAGCGTTGGGAATCTGTCCAGATGCGGCATTTCCCTGTCCTGCCCAGACCTGCTGAGTCAGAACCCATCCTCAAACAAGACCCCCTGACAGACAGCTTACCCATGCCACTGAAGGTTGATGCATTAGTTATTCTTCTCTTCTCTGTGGACAAGTAACTAACATGAAGCGTTTACTAGAGAAGGGGTTTATTTTGCATTATTATACAGTGGAAACTGGCTTGAAAGCGAACCTTTCGCTTCAAACAGCAGTCAGTATCTATGACAATGAGGAGACGAGCCTGTAGGGGAAAACCTAAACTGTATTAAATCTGTGCTCACTGCCGTGAGCAGCACAGCTTCCCACCACTTCAGGCCTTTTCTG
Source organism: Alexandromys fortis (assembly GCF_014885135.2). Lineage (NCBI taxonomy): Eukaryota > Metazoa > Chordata > Mammalia > Rodentia > Cricetidae > Alexandromys > Alexandromys fortis. The sequence goes on from NW_026067956.1 coordinate 873,245, forward strand.
GGGACACTGGTGAAAGTGTTAAGAAACGTGACTTTGTAGGGGCTGGAGAGATGGCTCAGAGGTTAAGAGCATTGCCTGCTCTTCCAAAGGTCTTTGAGTTCAATTCCCAGCAACCACATGGTGGCTCACAACCATCTCGAATGGGGTCTGGTGCCCTCTTCCAGCCTGCAGGCATACATACAGACAGAATATTGTATACATAATAAATAAATAAATAAATAAATAAATAAGAAATGTGACTTTGTGAAATTGTATGATGAAAGGTGCCAACACTTAGAACATCTGTCTGATCTGGTGAACAAGTATTTTCAAAATGCCTTATGCTGTAAAACTGTGCAGTGGTTTCTAAAATGCGTTCACATTACAGAAGATAACCCAGATGTGGTGCTGGACACATGCAACTCCAGAATTTCAGAGCCGAGGCAGGAGAATTTAGAAAGAGAAAGGCCTGCTCTGTGTGTGTAAGACTACAGAATGGATTTTAGTGTAACGAGATTTAAAAACAAAGTTCACTGATTCAGTTTCAGCTCCCACACTGCAACCAGCCTTTAAGAAAATACCATTGTTGGGTGCTGGGGATATGGCTCAGTGGTTAAGAGCACTGGCTGCTCTTGAAGAGGATCCAGGTTCAAGTCCTAGCACCCATATGGTGGCTCACGATCATCTGTGATTCTAATTATAGGCAATCCAGTGCCCCTTTCTGTCTTCCATGGGTGCACCCACATCCATGCAAGCAAAACACCCATATACCTTAAAACATACAATAAATCTTTAAAAATAAACTACCATCCTTTAAGACCGCAGAATCAAAGAACTACCCCACTGATAAATTCAAATACCTATTAAAAAACATTGCCCTGTATTCCAGTTCTGTATTTGTCTACGTGGAGTGGAATTTTCTTTAAGATCTCAACCAAAAAGACTGGAGCCCAACAGGGATCTAACTGGCTTCTGTTTAGAGGGGAGCTGAGCACCGGCATTCATTCTCTGCATTTGGACGCCAGAGGACGTGAGCAGAGCCTCTGACTCCTGCCATGACGGATTAGTGCCCAGACTCCTGAGCCAACATAACTCTCCTTCTGTAAGTGGCTTTTGCCAGGGTTTGCTATCACAGCCGCAGAACGGTAACCAACACCTGGTCTCGGACCTATCCCGCGGGACAGCATAGCCTCCTCCTCAGGTCCCATCACTGTTAAAGTGGGAAACAGTCTGGTGCCTGAGGCCGAATTTTATAACGTTCTGCTTTCTAACGTGTAAATGTCTGTGTTCTGTGAAGTGTAAGGTTCTTGTCCTTAGCGCTCAAGAGTCCACTCAGGACTCAGGATGACAGATTTTCGGCTGTAAAAGAAAATTATACCAGAAATAATGATATCCTGGCTTTATGGTATATAGAAAGTTCAAAAGATGAGAAATGATTTTTATTCTGTTTCAAAAAACATGTATTAATAATTCTGGTTATTTGTCTCCAGGCTTATTTTCATCTCTTCAGGTTTAAGTCCTCCAAACTAAAGTGTTATCCCACGGGGGCCTGCTTTGCTGGGGGACATTCGCAGGAGGAAATCTTGCATGCCCCTCCGCAGCTGCGCGTTCTCGGCAACCTCCCTTAGGCTTCTGTGGAGCTTCTCCATCTCCTTCTGCTCACTCCTGACGTCTAGGGAGAAGCGGACACGCATGCGCAATCAGAAACGCAGACATGCACGCACCCGGTCAATGCTGCTCCAAGAACAGCCCTCTAAACGAAGCCCTCCGCAACCGAAATTTAGGACATAAGATCTGGAATAATCAGAAAACCCTGTATCCTTGTTTTATAAACATCCCAGTCAGCCTGGCGGTGGTGGCACACGCCTTTAATCCCAGCACTCAGGAGGCAGAGGCAGGCGGATCTCTGTGAGTTCAAGACCAGCCTGATCTACAAGAGCTAGTTCCAGACAGGCTCCAAAACCACAGAGAAACCCTGTCTCGAAAAAAAAAAAAAAAAAAATCCCAGTCAAGCCAGGGAGTCTCTTTGTCACCTGAAGACATCTCGGCATGGGTTACGGGGAGGTCATACTTAAAAAGAGCCTATCCCTCAAAAAGCCCTGGGTGACTGGAGAGCTGGCTTACTGCTCTTGAAGAGAAAGGATCTAAGTCCAGCATCCACAGCAGGCAGTACACAACCTCCAGGGGAATCCCATGCCTCTGGTTACCAAGGACACCTGCACTTATGTGCCTACGTGTATGTATACACACACACACACTTTAAAAAAAAATAAAATTAATCTTTAGGGGAAAAGTCCTGAGAACCTTCTGGCGTTCTCTTAGACCTCCTCAGAGCCTGGTGAAGAGAGACACAAGGCAGAGGACACGGTGGGACCTGCCCACAATCCCGCCAGGCAGATCTCTGTCCCCCAGACCTCCTTCTTCGCCCAACCTCTGTTCCCAGTGAACTTGCCTTGCTCTCTTTTGAAATCGAAGATGTTCATTTTCTAATCTGATTCTGATTGTGCTCTCACTGTGCTTAGCTTGCTGTCTGTTTTGTACATGTCTTTTGTTTGGTTTTGGTTTTGATTTATTTGGTGAGTTGTGTGTTTTAACGTTTTTGTTTTGAAATAGGCTGTCATGATACAAGCCCAGGAAACCCTCCGGCCTCAGACTCCCAAGTGCAGGAATTGCCGGCGTGTGCCATCAGGTCAGCTATGAGGGGTAATTTTATGGCAGCTTCCCAGGCCACGGTGTCCAGACACTCGTCGGATTTAGTCTGTCTGGGAGGTTCTTTTAAACTGGGGAACCTGGAGCACAGTCACCACCTCCCCTTAACGTGTTATGCCACCAGCTGAAGGCTGCCCTCCCTCTGAGGAAGAAGAGATTCTCCGATTACCCTGGCTTTCACCTGGGCAGTCAGTTCATGGTTCTGCAGAGACCACCTTTGGACTCCAAATGAAACTCTTTAGGGTCGCTGGCCTTCTACACTCTTCCATCAAATGTCTGATACGCCCGACTTCCACAAGTGAACGGACCTCTCCACATCCACACACATTCCCTGTGTTCCGTTCTTCTAGAGAACGCTGACCAACACAGTCCTCAGGGTAGAAACTTCAGATGAACCTTGGGTCTGATGCTAGCCATCATCGGCTCACCATGTGTGGATAACAGCTTCCCTCAAGGTCCAGCCTAGGCTAACACAGCTTCCCTGGTGTCCAGCCTCAGCTAACACAGCTTTCCCAGTGTCCAGCCTTAAAAAATCTCTGCATCACAGCTATACTAACCATCTGCTACTAGAATGGACCCTCTCCTTCAGGTCTCAAGTGTCATTTCTCATGAGTCCTCCCTTGAGCACCTTCCCGGACCATATATTCTACTTACTGGTTTGCTATTCCCTGTCTCTCTCTTGGGAGACCACATAGGTGACTTTACTCTATTGTTAAGTGAGGGGGAAAGTCTGGGCTCTTTAGTCTTGAAGGTTCCTTCCATACCGACAAACCAGGCAATACTTGAATGCACAGTTTGCCATATGGTCCTTTGCATCTGGCATAGTCTTCCATCATGATATGCACTTGGTATTAGGAGGAAGAGAACGCTTCATCTTGGCAGGCAGAACTTAGATCACACTTGGGGTAGTTGTCTGCAACTGGACAGTTGGAAGACCTTCAGCAAGTATGATTTCCTTAAAGGCAATCTATGATACAGTGACTATAAAAACTCGAGTCCCCCTGAGAAGTCCTCCACAAATGGCTATACACCACGCATGCTTTCCCGCATGGCTTTCTTCCTCTCCAACACCTGCTGGGGATGCTTTTTACTGCTGTGTCCTGGGCTGAGGTGCTTCACAGCCACAGCAGTTGCTCCGCTGCCCACTAACCACGTGTCTCCCATAATCTGTGCTGTGCTCACATGGGTTTGCGTTGTCTTGCCTTGGGGTACCACAGGCGCTGTTGCCATTTTGGGCATACACGGGGCTGCTGAGAGGGCAAAATCCTAGATTCCCAGGATGCTGAGCCTCAAGCCTGGGGAATTTTGGCTAGAAATTTCTCAATTACTTTTCTCCCGACTTGGCCACCATCTTATTTATACAAGGCAGTTCAATGAAGCTCTGGGTAGGGACACAGCCACATTCCCAGGGTTCCAGTATATCAAGAGAATCTTTTTTCTCTATCACTAGGAGATGGGATCTTTTCTAAGGCAGCATCTTGGAAAAAAGGCTATGGAGACAGAGGGGGAGCTTTTGGGTTGCTGTTTGCCAGTGGCCAGCTATAGAAACTTGGGAGTAAGCATGGCCTAGGCTGTCTCTTTTCTCTGCATCTAAAAGATGGAGCAGTGGCTAGTGTCTCTGAGGACTGGGGAGACTTACACAAGATGGCACCCACTGAGTCCAAGCACTTGTCTCTGTTGGGTCCTCGGCAGAGTGGGACAGTCAAAACCATCATCTGCAGAACTTGTTCTAGAAATTCCAACCTTGATGTCTGTGCTTCTACATTTTTATTATTTATTTTCATTTGTATGTGTGTTTTGCCTGCATACCTGTGTGTGCATCATATGAGAGCAGTACCCACAGGGGTCAAAAGAGGGCATCAGATCTCCTGGGACTAGAGATACAGAGAGTTGTGAGTCACCATGTGGGTGCGGAGAGTTGAACCCAAGTCCTCTGGAAAAACAGTCAGTGCTCTTAACTGCTGAACTATTTCTTCAGTCCCACCCACTTTGGTATCTTTGAACTCAAGCAGGGGCAACTGCACAACTGCCCTCCAATCAAACGTTTTTCTACTCACCTACAAGCTCCTTGTAGAGACCATCTCCCTGGGGGGCAGCAAGGGTCAGCATGGTAGTGAAGCTTCCCTTGACCCTCTCAGTGATTGCATGCTACATGACAAGAACATCAGATCGTTAGGATGGAGCAGCCTACGGGAAAGCGAGTTATAAAGAAAACCTCACTGGACCCCCACAAGCTGGAGATGACCCCAGAGGGCTATCAGCGGAAGGCATTCTCATTGGCTCCTTCCTGTCTCTGCAGCTCCCTCCTTGCCTATGCAGATGCACGGCAGGCTGTCTCCTGGAGGCAGCCTACTGAATCTGGAGCTAAAGAAGAGATGCAGCTTCAAACTCACAGTCCTCTCCTGCGTGAGTCCTGGGTGGGTATCTATCGCCATTGCCCCGTGCAGTGCACCTTGTTAGACAGGACCGACTCTTCTTCCCAAAGGCCTGAGGAATGTCTTTCTGCTGTTCTCAACCCTCCGAGCACCTAAAACCATTGTCGGCTCTCCTCTGTTTCTTATCTCCTGTGGCAAACACCAAGATTCCTTCCTCCAACCTGGTGGACTCTAGTCTTGAAATCAAATCTCACTTCCTAGCCTTATACTTCTTCAATGCCAGAACAAGGGCCCCTACCTTGACTAGTAAATTCAGCTCACTGGGCCTCAGCATCTTTGTCTATAAGATTAGGGAGAGGGAGAGCTATAGCTCTCTAAACCAGATATAGTTACCTCACTATGGTAACAGCAAATCAGCAAGCTGCATGTGGTATTTTGAATGAAAATGGCTTCCATAAGCTCATAGTGAGTGGCACTGTTAGGAGGTGTGGCCCTGCTGGAGGAAGTATGTCACTGGGGGTGGGCTTTGAGGTTTAATAATGCTCAAGCCAGGCCCAGTGTCACTCTCTTCCTACTGCCTGAGGATCAAGATGTAGAACTCTCAGCTACCTCTCCAGCAAGCACCATGTCTTCCCGACATGATAATAATGGATTAAACCTGTGAGCTGTAAACCAGGCCCCATTAAATGTTTTCCTTTATAAGAGTTGCAATGGTCACGGTTTCTCCTTACAACAACACAACCCTAACTAAGACATTGTATGACTGATCAGTTTAGCAGCGACTGATCAATACATTCAGTAGACTAGTCTTCTGCTCCTCAGCTTACGATAACATTATAAAGGGATCCACTTATCTTTATGTTTAGCTAGCTAGCTAGTCTATAGAGGGAGGCGGCACAGGCAGCAGCACACAGACAGAACCAGAAGACTACATGTGGGAGCCAGTTCTCTCCTTTCACTGTGTAGGTCCTGGGGATTGAACTCAGATCGCCAGGCTCGGCAGTGAGTGCCTTTACTTGCTGATCCATCTCATCAGCTCAGAGGTCAGTTTAAAAACAGGAACTTTTCCCACACTAAATATGTATAAAACAAAATTCCTTCCTTTTTTAAATAATTAAAAGTTGACTAATATTCTTTTCTCTTTTCTTAGTTTTTCAAGACAGGGTTTCTCTGTTTAGTCCTTGCTTCTCTATTTGGTCCTTGCTGTCCTGGAACTCACTTTGTAGACCAGGCAGGCCTCGAACTCACAGAGATCTGCCTGCCTCTGCCTCCCGAGTGTTGGGATTAAAGGTGTGTGCCACCACCACTCAGCAAAAGTTGACTAATGTTTTTGATTTTTAAAAAAAGTGAGAGGAAAGCCGGGCGGTGGTGGCGCATGCCTTTAATCCCAGCACTCGGGAGGCAGAGGCAGGCGGATCTCTGGGGGTTCAAGGCCAGCCTGGTCTACAGAGCTAGTTCCAGGACAGGCACCAAGGCTACAGAGAAACCCTGTCTCAAAAAAAAAAAAAGTGAGCAGATGGAGCACAAGATGATCTTACCCATTCTTATCTATCCACATGCCTATGATTTAAGCTATATATGCACATGGTCAGTGTATTAGTCCCTTTTCAGTAACGTGTTTCATTGAGTAGCTTTAATGATACCATTTCTGCATACTCGGTGGAGAACAGCTCTATAGAGTCTGGTCAGCTCCCCACATGTGTTTCTGGTCTGTGGTCCATGCTAACTGAGTGGAGCCAAACAGCTGCTAATAAACAAGATAGCTCTCACCTAGGCCAAGAGAAGTTCCCCGCTTTATACAACAGAGACTGGCTTTTCTGAAACAAATGGGGGAAGTTGGGAAGAAGCAGGAGAGACAGTCTCAGGGAGGTTAGTGAGGAGTTGGCTTGATGCTGCCACAGCTAGTTTCCTCTGGTGGGTGGGATGGAGGTCAGCCAAGCCTGAACTGGGACAAAGGACTTTGGAGCCTCATGGCCAGGGAGGGACTAACGAGACCAAGATGAAGGTTTTCTGTCATTGGGAAGGAGAAGGTAGCAAGCTAAGAAACCCAGAGCCAAGACATGTACATCTGACACATAGAGATAACAGGATATTTAGGTCCAAGAGGACTCTAAGGAACCATATCAGAAACAGATGGAATCAAAATTGAATTTGAGCCAAGTCCTTCCACTCACTGACCTACGGATATATTCTGATATTTTCTTACCAAAATTGTACTGAGCTGAGCCATCTTCCTTATTAAAAAATACTAGCACCATGTCACCTGGTCCTGAACCCTCTACGTAGCTCTGACTCCCGGTAACTGTGACCTCTTGGCTCATCTCTTCTGCCTGGGCTTGTTAGTACATAGAAGGAATACAGCGAGAGTACCACCTCACAGATTTGCTGGGGATTCAGTGAGGGAATTCATGCCAAGACCCAAGCACCCACCTAACTATTAAGGCCCACGTCCTACGGATGACTTTGCAGAGATGTGTGACAAGGGACAGAGCTGAAGGGGTTGTGTTTCTAAAGTCACAGCCCCATGATGTAGTGGACAGTAGCGTTTGAGGGCAGGCAGGGAAGAAAGGATGCTGAGCACAGTGGGCACTGTCTAGGCCCAGGACAGAGGGCATTCGGCTCTAGTTGGCACAGGTATCTACAATTTCTCCTGTACCAGCTCCCCATTTACACTCCCCAGGACTGAACAACCCGCTGCCGAGGCAGAGTACCTTCAGTTGTTGAAACTGGTGCCACATCCTCTCTTGAGCCCTCTCAAACATGCCCTCGGCTACCTGCCGCTCCACCCCTCTTCGGATGACATCCTTCATTCTCTCACAGGCTTTCCTGCCAGCAATCTGAGCTGCCTCTGACCAAGAAAAAAAGATAGCCACAGTCACATGATAGCAGGGACTGCTGAGAAATCTGTGGCATCAGAAGAAAAGCCAGACATGCAAGCAAGCAGAAAAAACACTATATATATACACCATACGTTATATAAAAAAAAAAAAAAACTATCCAAGATTTAGATTATCATTCAGAAAATCTAATGAGTGAGTTAAGCAGGTTACAGAATCACTTCCTAAAACAAACTCAAGAAGGGGCCTGAGAGTTGACCCACAAGCATTTAAAGAAGGCACAAGTGAACACTGTGTCCTAAGCTACAGGCCAAGGGCTCAGGCAACTTGTAGACAGAGAGGTCCCTCAGTTCCTTTCCCTGCATCCTGCGACTGTCTCAGCGTCTAGGCTGAGAGCAGTACAAGAACTCAGGTTGGAGGGATGGGTTCTTAGAAAGCTGCCGGCAGAGTAGGAAGTTGATAGGAAATGGGATCCCAGAAAACCAGGAAGAGGAAGTGCTTCCCTGGGGACCACCTTCATAGCAGGGCTTCAGGTCGTTTTGAATGGAGCTGGTGACAGACTCGTAGATCTTCCTCTTCCTCCGGAGGATGTGGCCCTCCAGGCCTCCCAGGAGGGCACTTATCTGAGAAAGCATGTTAACACATATTTGGGATGGTTCCTCCGACAGAGGCAGTCAGCTGTGCCTATGTGTGTGTGCCTATGTGTGTCCCACCCCACCCTCCTGCCTTCTGTTAGGCTGGCTGTTGTGATGACCAATATTGTCACCTTGACAGGATCGAGACTAACCAAGGAAACAAGCTTTGCAGAGGTCTGTGGGGATTTTATAGACATGAGGTTTAACTGATCCACAGAAACCATACATCAAATGTGGGTAACACCAGTCCATCCAGTAGGGTCATGGACCAGAAGGAGAAAGCAAGGCCAACCCCCATATTCATCACTCACTGTTTCCTGAATGTGGGTGTCATGTGAGTAGCTGCCACCATGATTTACCCTCAGTGGTGGACTGTACCCACAAACTGTGGGCCAAGATAAACCCTTCCTTCCTCAATTTGCTTCTGTCTGGATTTTATTGGAAAAGTAACTAGCACAGTTGTCTGCACGCCGTCCCGACAGCTCAGCTGCCAGCTCTCCATGGGCAAGGACTCTATCGAGAGTGTCATTATCCTTTAAAGGAGCCCCTGCACAGTACCTGGTACAAATCATACTCTACAAAGTGTGTACCAAGTAGAGCACAGACTCAGGGAAGGTCTTTGAGAGGCTAGGGGCGCTGGCATAAGTGCCAGCGTTGCCATGTGATTCGAGTTAGGCCTGGAGGAAAGTGAGTCACACGCAAGGGCCTGGAGTTGTCAATACTAGCAGATGATGATGATGATGATAATAGTAATAATAACAACAATAATGATGATGATGATAATGGCTGACTCCTCTAAGCTTTGCTTCTTTGGCTCATTCATAAAATTGGCAGAAATGATGGCGAGGTTAGTGCCAATCTTATTATGGGATGCACATTATTCTACATTTAAGTGTTCTGTGACTATCCTGGGGTCTGTGTCAGCTTCACCACTTCAGATGCCCAGTTAATTGCTTCTCTGTGGAACAAAGCTCTCCTGAGTGTCCTATGCCTCCGTGGTGGTCTTAGGACCTCTTCTCTCATCTGCATCCCGCCGTGTCTTACATCACACAGGGTCCTGGAGAGATACATCCAGCCCCTAGGCAATCCAGGGAGAAGAAAGCCAGGGCTCGTCTTTTCCACCCTCTCTGAGGAGCATACCTCCTGGATTAGGAGGCCTCTCTTGTAGCCATCGCATTTCCAGCCATTTCTTATCCCGGTTTCTGCCATCCTCTCTTCTAGGGAACGTCTGAAAGCATCTATGTGCACCATCAGAGCAGAACCACTCGGCTTCCCATCCCTAAGGAAGAAAGCCATGGAACAGATTAACAGACCATGGTGGTGACTCTGGGAACAAGACAAGCACGAGACACGTTGGCTCTCTTTTATTACTTGAAAGAAGAAAAACCAATGAACCGTAACAGCTGTCAGATCCCCCACCGTGTGCCAGACGCTGGGCTGTTCTAGGCCTTTGGCCTCAAGCCCTACATGTCATTACGACGGTGCCTATTTTACAGATGAGAAACTGACATACAGAGGGAATGGTCGACATGCCCAAGATCACACAACTGGTAAGGGGCAGAGATCGGGCTCCAAACTCACTGTCTGTGATCGCCAGTGCTTGCATTAGGGAAGGCGGGACTTGAACCTTTAGACACAGGTGAGATGGGAGGAAGTGAAATGAAGGAGGAGTTCTCTACTTCAGAATATCTGAAGAGGAAGAAGCAGCAGGCCACTAAGAAAGAGTATGAGCTTTGAATCCTGGGGTTTTTCCATGATCTGGGGTTCCTGGGAAAGTCTCACAGTTCTTCATGGTCCACTTGTTCATGTGTCAAGGACCAGAGCCACTCTGTAGAGTCACAGGGAGCATTTGCTGACTCACGCAGATGCTGATTAGCATGACAGATGCAGGTTGTACTGAATGATGCTCTATGTCTATCCCACAGGGTGGGGTAGAAGATGGTATGGCAGGACCCAACTGTGTTTCAAGAATAGTGGGGATAGAGAAGGGATACCTGGGACAGGCTGCTGCACTGGGGATCTGAGGAACCTCCTTCTGTTGATGGAGGGGAGTGAGAGGTCAGGGAACACAGCCCACAAGTCATGTTCATGAGCACGCATGCACCAAAGGCAGACAGCATCCTCCCTGGGCCACGTTTTCTTTTAACACTCAGGGAACGTTCCGAAGGCTTTGTGCTTGCTGTATTCCACACTCTCCAATCAAAATACCCTGTGCTAGGGCTCAGATCCCTAAGAAAACGAATCCCCTGCTGCACGTAGGAGATATTTGGAAAATAATGGCAATCATAATATTAGTCTGCAAGCAACATCTCCATCTGTACCCCAGGTCACCATGGGAAATTTTTAAGTAAACCAAACCAAGATGGCTTTTGTGTTGTGCCAGAAGCTAAGCTTTCCTTCTCAAATAACCAGCTACTCTTTACACTTGCAGAGCCAAGGAAATAAATTCTCAAATCCGAGACTCTGGCTTGATGTCCTGCAGATGTGTATTTATGAGAGAGCAAGATGAAAGATTCTTTACCTAAAAATGCCTCCAAACACAGGGTCGATCTGGTCATAGATAGGCTGAGAGAGGGCTCCGTTGAGGTCGATTCTGGCCAGAGTCCTGGAGGCATAGACGCCATTCTTGAGGCAAACAGCTTTCAGGGTCTGGTGAAAACCTTGGTTCCCTCTGCTTCTCTAAACAATTAAACGAATCAGCAAGTCAGTGGGAAGCAACTAGAAAGTCACAGGGTCAGATTCTCACTGTTATTGGTCAAACTTCGTTACTGAGAATCTCAGGATGGAAATGAGACAGCACGGTCTTGAAACATGTCCTCAAGGCAGTAAGCGATCAAGGTCACATCTCTAGGGTGACTGGGAGCCCCTGCCTGGACCTCCAAAGTGTCTCAGGTTCATGTCAATCACAAGCCTCTATGGTGAATAATACCGATTGTCCATGTGACAGACTCTCAAATCACTTAGGATACAAAATTCTGGGCAAGCTTAATCTAACTCTAGATTAAGTTAACTGAGTTAGGAAGACCAATAATAAATGTGGATGGCACCATTCTGTCAACCCAGGTCCCAGAACGAATTCAAAGGAGAAAGCAAGCAAGACACTGGCATTCGTCACTCTCTGCTTCTGGGCTGCAGAGTCAGTGTGACCAGCTGCCTCACACTCCTAAAGCCTAGCCATCCCCGCCATGATGTTCTGTGCCCTCCAAGTGGGAGCCAGAATGAGCCCTTCCTTCCTCAAGCTGTTTCTCACCGGGTATTTTGTCACCGATACACTAATTCACCTTTCCAGACAATTTCTGGTTTGCCCATCTCCTCACTTGTCAGTCTCTAATGCCAGAAAGTCAGATTGTTGAGCTCAGGCCCAACGTCTCACCCATCTTTATGTTCACCTCTGACAAGGACTCAAGTAGTGATTGACAACTATTTGTTAAACGAGAAATTATGGGATAAATGAAAAAGTGTGATACAGAGTAACAGTAAGTATATATCTTGGAATCCCCGAGGAACAGTATAAATTTTGATGAATATTTAATGAAATACAATTGGAGTCACCATCCCGCCAGCTAGGTTTTTATTTTCTTTTCTCTCCCAAGCCTATGTATATTTTTAAACATACTGTAAACCATTTAAAGGGCTTTTTTTTAATTTGTTTTTCTCTTTTTCTGAATCTGTCTTTACTGTATATCTCTATCTTTGACCACATGAGTTTTTAATCTGCTAAGTATCATAGCTAGCATTAAGAGGTTTTGGTGGCTGGCTCTGCCCCATTCCTTGGATTTCCTGAGAATCTACCTTCATGGCAGAGGTACTGGCAGGAGCCAGGTTATAGTGCCACAACTCTGCGGAGTTTCTAGGTCCATGCCACCACCAAGAAGCATGCTGCTGGCTGCTCATAAACACCACTTAAGTGTTTGGTAGCAGGGCCTCTTAAAAGAGCTGCTTTTGCTGCTAACGCTGAGTCAGGAAGCCTCTCATAAAGGAGCCGCACCTCTGCTTGCCTCTAGATAACAGAGCCCACCAAGAAAATGCTGCTACCAAGAAGTGTGGGCCCATATTTCTATATGGTGTGGCAGCCAGGCTCTCAGGCCATAACCTGAGGTGGTCACGTGACCTTCCAGACAGGCTGTGGATAACCTAACAAAAGGTAAGGATGTTGTTTTGCTCCTTTCTTTGTAATTTGGAGGATGCCTGATAGAGATGCTGATTCAAGCCTTCTTGATAAAGCCATATGAGTTGTGTGTGTCTTTGTTCCTGCACCTCCATGCCGGTCTAGGGAGAGAGAGTTTATGTTGGGGTCTGATCCAGAGAGAAATAATTTATGGTCTGGGCTAGCACCAGACCCTGACAAAGAAGCCATGCTTGATTCTGTTCTTTCATATCTAGAATCTCTTCCCAAGCTTTCTCAGTCTCCTGGGTTTTATGTGGATATAGCTACAAAATGTTGGGCGCCATTTGTTGACAGAAGTTTCTGTCTAACCTGGTCCTGCAGCCATTTAGTCACAAATAAGCATACAGAGGCTTGTATTAATTATAAACTGTTTGGCCTATTGTTCAGGCTTATTACTAACTAGCTCTTACAACTTAAATTAACCCATAATCCTTATCTATGTTTAACCACATGGCTTGGTAACTTTTTCCTAGCAAGGCATTCTCATCTTGCTTCCTCTGCAGCTGGCTTGCAATTCCTGATTCTACCCTTTCTCTTCCCAGAATTCTCTTAGTCTGGTTGTCATGCCTATTATTTCCTGCCTGGCTATTGGTCAATCCTCATTTTATTAATCCAATAGAAGTAACTTTTTGTTTGTTTTTTTTGAGACAGGGTTTCTCTGTAGCTTTGAAGCCTGTCCTGGAACTAGCTCTTGTAGACCAGCCTGGCCTTTGAACTCACAGAGATCTACTTGCTTCTGTCTTGTGACTGTGGGATTAAAGGTGTGGGCCACCACAGATACAAGTGACAAATCTTTATACTGAACAAGAGCATTACCCCACAGCAGAGACATTTAAGGAGGTCATTAAGGGTAAATGAGATCTCAAAGGTGGACTCCAAATTCAATAGAATGGGAGTCCTTATAAGAGAGACACTAGTTATGCAGCATGTACACACACACACACACACACACACATATACACACACGTGTGCATACACATGGAAAAAATATAAGGGGCACCACGAGCAGGTCACTGTCTCCAAGTCAGGGAAATAGGTCTCAGCAAACCCTGCCAACATCTGACTTTCCAGCCTCCTGAGCTTTGCCTGTTACTCAAGTCACCCTCTGTGCCTGTGACACCCTGTCATGACTGCTGAGCAAAATGACAGAACTCTCCTTTCACCCCTTAGTCTTAACAGAATTCTACCCCGCATTTACAGCTCCGTCTTTGAGAAACCCCACACATCTGACTGATACATAAAACTATTTATGCCAAGCAAGCAGCTTACAAGGGGTTTGTTCCTTCTGTCTAACATGACTGATAATGCCATCAGTGCCAGGAGATACTTAGGGCAGACACCTAGCATTCCCATTCTATAGAAGAGATGATCGAGAAATCTCTAAAAGGCCTTAACATACTGAAGGGTTTGTGCCTTAGCCAGATGTTACTGTAAATGACCCTCAAACTAAGAAACTCAAACCCTGAAGCCCAGCACTTCCGCTGCTGAACTGCAGGCTTAATTTTCCCAGCCACAGGTGAGCAACCATCTACGTAGAGGATTTCCTACACAGAATTTTCACACTTTCCCTGCTGTTGTTTGTTTTCTTGCTTGCTTCATTGACTGATTGATCTTGACTAGGAGTTTTTGAGATAGGAATTCACTCTGTAGTTCCCCCAGACTACTTGGGAACTTACTACAAAACCCAGGTTAACCTAAAACCCACAGCAATCCTCCAGAGTTAGGTAAGATTACAGGTGGGAGCAAGCCATGTCTTGCTTTCTTCTAGCTCCTTCTAGAAAGCAAGGTGATGGTATCAGAGGCATTTGGAGACCAAGTTGACCTTGCTGAAGAGAAGAAAAGGCCACTCACCACCAGGCATGTCCCGAGGATACGGCGGTAGGAAGCCCTGGCCACCTGGACGCCTGCCTGCAGGGGCTGCTCCATGCAGGCAAAGCACTGCTCAATAGCCTTCTCCAACAGCTCCATCTTCTCCTCCACAAATCGCCGCAGGCCACCCATGTTCAAGTGTTCAGTCTAGGGACCAGGTCACAAGGAGCATCAGATTCCCTAAACTCTGTTCTACGAAAACCCATCACTAGCACAAGCTTTAACCTGCAGTTCAACCAGAGGAGATTAATCCTTGCTGTCCGCAGAAGGCATCCTCAGTGCACAGACATTCTTGGGTTTCTTAGCATGGAAGACAGAACAAAAATGCTGTTGCAACTTATTTGGGGTGTAAAATCCACAGCCTATTTGAGGAAGTAACTGACTAACCATCTATACTCTGGTTTTTCTTCATAGTGCAGAAATCTTTCATCTTTTGCCATATGACAATTCAATTATTATGGAAACAAAATTTGGATACTGGCAAGAATAGACATGAGACAAGACAGGCACTGGGATGAATATGATCAAAATACATTATACACATATATGAAAATGTCATAATAAAACTCATTCATATGGATGATTAATACACGCAAATATAAAATGCAACCAAAACTTTAAAAGAAAACAGATTTTTCTCAGTGCCATCTGAATTGACTAGCATTTCAAGGTCTTTGGCTTTACACAAAGCCGTTTTGAGGGCAGTGTTTCAATGTGCCCTCCATTTTAAAATCTGAAGGCCTAAGTTTCCGTGTTCCTAGTCAGCTGCTAAGTGAATGGACCTGGACCTTCAGCCACAATTTGATGAGCAGAGCTGTAAGATCATAGAAATAAAGCCACGATCCCATCTTCCCAGAAGAATGCTGCCGACTGAGGAAAACAACATGCTCAGGCGTGCATTGTATGATGCTGTTGTCTGCAATAGTGAACTACATAGGTGAGAGCGACCTCATGACTGGGTGATAATGTCCGGGCCTAGGTGTGTGGGAAGCATCCATCTGTATTCATGAATAGAAACACGGTGAGGATTACACAATGATAAGGTTGGTAAGGTCTCAGTTCTCAGAACAAATCCCTGCTGTAAAGGGCTAGATATAAAACACAGTAAGAGGGGAAGCCGGACTTTATATGCATTAGTCCAGGGCTCATTTGACATCGAAATGTCAGGACCAACTTCCTGTCCATCCAAAAAATAATCACTTACTGAAAATCACTAACTATCCCCAGATCTAAACTTCTGGTTAGAAACACGATCTTGAAAAAAATGATGAAGCACACACATTTTAGGGTTGATTTCTTTCTTTCTTTTTCAGGAATCCAAAGGCACTGACGGAACTCTTGTCTTCCAACTTTCCATCAAAGAATTAAGACCAACATCAGAGGCCAAGGAATTTTGAGGAAAGCTGCTGCAATTCCCTTAGACCTCCCTCGGCGACATTCTCCTCAGCCCTCTGCCCCTGTGTCTTTATGGTTTAGGTTTGGAGGGGTGGATGAGCCCCCAGAGCCTGCACTTCTGAGTAGGCAAAGAACAGCAAACAGGGACAGACACTTCCAGGTTTGGTCCCCAAAATATCCTGTCCTTGTGTCTGTAAAACAAGCCGCCCACACACGCATCATGTTTGATTGATTTTCCATCGGCACTTCCAAAAGCAATCTAGTGTTGGGCAAAAAGGCAGATTTCACCCCGCAGAACTTTTTCAGGGAACTGAAAGGTCAAACCCTTCCCCAGCCATTTCAGAGGACAATAGTCAAATCAGAGATGGAAAAGAAAAAAAAAAATCTCAGATGCCCAGAATTTTGCTTTGTTTTGTCTCATGCAGCTAAGCCAAAACAAAGCCTAAGGAGAGTGACAAACAGCTGTGCTTGATTCCCCCTTTGCCGTCTTCCAAACCCGGCATTGGCCAACGCGCTGCTCTGCTTATTTTCACACCGAGGTCACGTCTCCAGTCTCCGACTCCAGTCTCCGACTATTCTTGCCACCTGTCAGGCTCAAGGCTGCCTTCCTTTCCCGGGCCAGGATCAGCCCCAGGACCTCTTCCAAGAGCCCGCTTAGCTCCTCCCCTTCCTGGACTAGTCAATCATATAGATCTGATGGGCAAATCCAAGCGTGGAAAAATAGACAAGGAGCAAAGCAAATGTTGTTTACTCGGAACCACCATTGCTTCCGTTTGGGGGGACAAGCCCCCGTGTGGTTGGTTAGTTAAGGATTCAAAATTGGCTTCTGTGCCCGATTAAAGGTTAGGGAAACTAGTCACTGAGGCCTGGCCAGTTGGAGCTGTTGGCTACAGAAGTTGTCCAGCTTCCTGGATTGTGACTAGAGATGGCTATCTGATCTCCGGCCAGGCTTCAGACTTGGAGCCAGCAGGCTGGCTTCCTAACTGGGTGCAGAGGGTAGGACGCTGATTTGCTGGACACCTGACAGCAGGGTATGAGTCTGGGCTCTGTTTTCACCCGCGGTCTGGTTGATGTCTGAACACTCAGTCTCGTAGAAAGAAACAACGCAGTTAGCGGCTGTAGAAGGGGCTGGATTTTCTACCTACATCTCCAAGTCTCTCTTTTGGCAGCTAGCTCCCTTCTGTTAGGGCGGGGCCATCTATCAGAGAGAAACCTGTCCATTTCTGTGACAAAACATAGTTTTTAGCTGGACATTCCCAAGGTCTGCATTCGAGACTGTGAAGAGAAATGTCTGGACTCTGGCTGAAGCCTCTCTTCTCCAGCCTCCTTCCTTTCACAGCACCGCTGCCCTTCCTGTTTGCTACATCCCAGTGAGACAGGTTCCCCCCACACACACACACACACAGGCCCCCATGATTCAAACACTAATCCCCATCTGGGAGTGCTGTCTGGGGAGGCTGTGGAACCCTCTGGACATGGGGCCTAGCTGGCACACACAGGGCCCTAGGTCAGCAGAGGTGGACCTTAAGGGTTATAGGCCAGCCTCCCTTCTTCTCAGTGCTCTCTGTTGCCTGTTTGGCCACCAAACTGTGAGCAAGCTGAGCTGCTCATGGCCCACCACCATGGCAGACGGTATCCCTTCAACTGTGAGCCACAATAACCTGACTGCCTTCAGTCAGTTTTTCGTTTTATTTGGCTTTGTTTTCTGCCAGGTATAGTCTAACAGCGACCAGGAAAGTAACTAATGCAGACTGGGATTCTGAAGGCAAGTCAGAGAAAGAAGCCCCCAAGGGTCCGTTAAGGTATACACAACATGACCCTGGTACAGATATCCTGTATGAGTCACTAAAACATGGACATCCAAGGGGCTGAGGGTCAGTGCAGAAAGGATGATGAGGCCTGGATGTCTGGTAATCCCAGAAGATAGATATATAAGCTGTTATATAACTGTTTGGGGCAGAGTTCCTCGTGTGTGTGTGTGTGTGTGTGTGTGTGTGTGTGTGTGTGTGTGTGTATGAATGTGACCTTGAAGTCAGAGCCTAAGCCTTTGCCTTTGTCAGCCTGTGTTTGCCAGTCAGTTACCTCCATGTGGTCTATGAACCGTCTACACATAGGCCTGTGCCTGCCTTTATGTGACCCTTGTGTGCCCGCGCCTGCCCTTATGTGACCCCCTTGTGTGCCTGTACTTGCCCTTACGTGACCCTTGTGTGCCCGTGTCTGACCTTATGTCAGTCATCCTTGTGTGCTTGGTTGTCCACCTAGCAGCCTTCATCTGATGGGAATCAAGAGTTCTTTTCTGCCTCTGCAGCCTCACACTCTCTCCACCCTCTGGAAGCCCTCCTGCTTCCCTGGCATGGGGACATGGACCGCACAGCGTACCAGGACACGAAGGGAACCAACGGGCAAATGAGCCTTCTTTTAGACTGTAAGTATCATCTCCAGTGCAATGGATAGGGGTCTATAAGCCAAGTCACCTAGCCATCATTTAAATACATCCCATCTTGTTTAGGTCTCAGGAGAAACACCACGTATCCAAGTATTGGGACATGTTCCTTTCAGTAAACCTGTCCAGGTAAAATATCCCTTCTCTTATACCCCAATGTTATGATTTTCACCCCTCAGTAGTCATTTTCTCCTCTGAGACTCTAAAGGCAATATATCTTCCTTTGACAGGAAAAGAAGAAAGCATCCTAGGTTAATTTCCTGGTATGGCAATGGAGACGCCCTACTGTTCCAGTTTGCCATCTTCTGTTGTGATTGTGATAATCACCATGACCAATTAGGGGAGGCAAGGGTTCATGTATGCTAAGGGTTACAGCCCACGATAGTGGAAGGAAGCCAAGGCAGGAGCTGGAGCAGAGACCTTGGAGGAACACTGCTTGCTCCATCTGGCTTACTCAGTTCTCTCTCTTAAACAGCCCAGGCCCACCTGCCTCGGAGTGGCGATGCCAAAGAAGGCTGGACCTCCCTACATCAAGAAAATGCCCCCCAGTCATGCCAACGGATGAAGGCAGCTCCACAGCTGAGGCTTCCTCTTCCCGGCTGTGGCAGGTTCACGTCTGAGCTAACTCTGACACCTGCCCAAGGTGGCGTATAAAACAGTCAAGGGGTCTTCCTAACGTACATGTGTTCAAGCAGAGTACCAGACAGCCCAGGGGTTTTCCTTACCAGCAGGCTTTCCTCAGGGTTGAAAGTGTCAGTGAGGAGCAGCAGACCAAAGGCTTCAGTGACATACTTGGTTACCAGCCTCCTCTTCTTGTCCAAGACCCTTTTTCTAATATATTCTCTTAACTTGGGAACTTCTGGAATTCACAAGCAGCACAGAAAATATTGAAAGAAAAGCCCAGGCATTTATAACAACAGAATCCATAAAGGTAGCTCATGAAGCCGTTGCCTGGCTTGAGGAACATGCCACACTTCTGCTCCCTAAACACCATGCATTCACCTGTGCACACATCTCTTAAGACTGGTGTAGACATAATCCCATTAGGCTCAGACTGAAATCAAGCTTGATGAACCCTCATTTAGCTACCAAGAGCCCGCGGGTGCCGATAGGCCTCAGGATCCTCTAGCCTTCCTTTGTGCTCATGGCCAATGCCACCTAAGTTTGGCTTTCCCTTTCATCTTTGCACATGGATGATCTTTGGCTCCGTATTTAGGCTCAAAATTATGCAAAGAAAGGAGCCCTGCCTCACAGACAAACATGCAATGTGCATTCATTTACTATGTCTGATGCCTATAGCCGGGCAATTGAAGAACCACAAGCCATACACTAAGGAAATAGCAACCCATTGTTGTCTTGACTGTTACTAACTCTGGTATAATTTGGAAGAGAGAAGAATTTTGGTCTCAGATACACAACAACACAAGGAGGAAAAAATTGATTATATGCACATAACACACACACATATTCACACAGCACATAATACATGCTAGTAGGCATAGAAGCTCTGGTAAGTGGGAATAAAACTCGCCTGTGGCATGGAAAATTCTAGAGCAGGATGCCTAGAGTGTAAGCTTATTCTTTCGAATGTCAGTGGTTGAGGTTAAAAAAAAATCTTAGAAATTACCACTTTCTTCCTCAGTAAGGAAGGACAGCTGCCAGTACTCGTGAGCGCTGACTGTGTACACCAGATCCGAGGCTTCCTGAACCTTGGAGTCAGCTGGCAGTTTTTTCTGCAGTAAGGGAGACATGCAGAAAGCACAAAAGGTCAAGTGTGGGGAAGGAAGCACCAGAGGCCGCAGAGGAACTCCTGGCAACCTCAGCTCACTCACTTTCGGTTCTGCAAGAGGGCCTTGGGGAAACGGCCGTGAGGCGTGAGCATGCGCACGTGTGCGCGCTTCTGCAAGCTGACATCAGGGGGCGATGTTAAGTATGTTTCTTAATTGCTTTCCACAATGTTATTACGATTACAATTCCTATTATTACTATCAATTACTATTACCATTGCCATTACTGTTAACTTGAGTCACAATCTATCGCTGAACCTGAAGCTCACAGGATTTCAGGCACTGGGGATCCAAAGCCAGATCCTCCTGCTTCACCAAGCGAGTCGCCTCCCCCGCCAACATTATTCCTATGTTAAGTTTTGCCAGCTGCCCACTCTTAGCAGGCTCATAAGGAAACTGATGTCTGGACGGAAATCTCTTAACTGTGAAGTTAAAATTTCAACTACAGCAGGAAATGCATAGAGAAAATGGCTCAGACATAAATGTGCGAAGAGGATCCTTCTTAGGAAAATAAATGTTCTTAAGTACCACGGGGCTCGGGGCGGGGTTCAGCAGCAGAATGCGTGCTTAGCAATGTGTGAGGCCCTGGGCTAAGTCCCAGAACCAAACACGGAAAGCCCAAAAATATGCGCTGTTGGCAGAGGTAAGCTGAAACCACTGCATTCCCGCTTCGGAGGGCTGGTTGTCACGTGGCTTCCCACCTCTGCCTGAGTGGTACTGATGGATAGACTAGCAATGTTGGGGGTATCCACAGCACAGGAGTTGGCACACAGTGCAAATCAGAAGGGTCAGATGCTACTGCTTTGTTCCATTTTGTTTTAAACAGCTGGTATTTAAACATTTCCCAGCATACGACCAGGCAAAGAAATGTCCTACAAAAACAACTTTCTTCATGTCCTACAAAAGTTAAAGTTTCCTTTTAAAATAATTTTTTATAAATTCTTTGAGAATTTCATATAATGATTTGTTTTGGATTTGTGATTTGGTTTTTCAAGACAGGGTTTCTCTGTGTAACAGTCCAGGCTGTCCTGGAACTCTCTTTGTAGACCAGGCTGGCCTCGAACTCACAGAAATTTACATCTGCTTGCCTCTGCCTCTTGAGTGCTGGGATTAAAGGCATGCACCACCACTGCCCAGCCATACAATGTGTTTTGATCATATTTACTCACAACTCCTATGTCTCCCAGATCCACAAAAGTTTCTTGCTGAATAATCATACTTATTTCAATATGGAGTAATTTACTTTTAATCTTGAGATATGTGCCTATATCCCTAGATTCCCTGAGATTTTATCATGAAGAAATGCTGGATTTTTTTAAAGACCTTTTCTGCATATAGAAGGATGGTCATATGGTTTCTGCTTTTGAGTCTCCTAGGTGGGGCATGGCAATATTGATTTACATATGTGAAACCATGCCTTCATCCAAGGTCTCTTGGATGAAGCGACTTAGTCTTGGTGGATGATTTTTTTAATGTGTCCTTGATGTCAATTTATAAATATTTCCCTGACTCTGCTCCAGTTAAAATTCCTTTGGCGCAATGAAAGCAGTGCTAAGAGGAAAGTTTATAGCACTGCATATAGAAATTAGAGAATTCTCATATCAGTGACTTAACAACAGACACAAGAGGATGAGACGGCAGGAAATAATCAAACTCAGGGCTGAAATCAATAAAATAGAAACAAAGAGAACAATACAAAGAATCAATAAAACAAAGAGTTGGCTCTTTGAGAAAATCAACAAGATAGATAAACTCTTATCCAAACTAACTAAAAGGCAGAGAGAGAATATCCAAATTAACACAATCAGAAACAAAAAGGAGACATAACAACCGGCACAAGAAAATCCAAAGAATCATTAGGTCATACTTAAAAACCTGTACTCCACAAAATTGGAAAATCTAAAAGAAAAGGACAATTTTCTCAATAGATATCACTTACCAAAGTTAAATCAAGATCAGCTAAACAATTTAAATAAACCTATAACCCCCAAGGAAACAGAAGCAATCTTTAAGTCTCCCAACCAGGAAAAAACAAAAAACAAAAACAAACAAACAAAAAAAAAAGGGCTAGATGGTTTTAGAGCAAAATTCTACCAGATCTTCAAAAAAGAGCTGATACCAATATTCCTCAAATTATTCCATAAAATGGAAACAGAAAGATTACCAAATTCATTTTATGAGGCCACAGCCACCCTAAAACCCAAATCACACAAAAACTCAACCAAGAGACAGAATTACAGACCAATTGCCCTTATGAATATAGCTGCTAAACACTCAACAAAATATTCACAAACCAATTCTAAGAACAAACTAAAAAGATTATTTCACCACAATTAAATGTCCTTCATCACAGAGATGCTGGAATGGTTCAAGATAGGAAAATCTGTCAATGTAATCCACCATATAAATAAAATGAAAGAGAAAAACCACATGATCATCTCACTAGATGCTGAAAGGGATTTTGATAAAATCCAGCACCTCTTCATGAGAAAAGCCTTGGAGAGATCAGGGAAACCAAGAACATACCTAAACATAATAAAAACAATATATAGCAAGTCAATAACTATCATCAAATTAAATGGAGAGAAACTTAAAGCCATTCCACTAAAGTCAGAAACAAGACAAGGCTACTCACTCTCCCTATACCTATTCAAATATTGCACCTGCAGTTCTAGCTAGAGCAATAAGACAACTAAAGGAGATCAAGGGGATACAAACTGGAAAGGAAGAAGTCAAAGTATTGCTATTTGCAGATGATATGGCAGTACTGTGGGGCAATATTATACAAGCCACATATTTTTGACTTGTATTGGTGGCCAGGCGCTCAAGTCACAATAGCAACTGAGTTGCCCAAAGCACTTACAGACTGGCTGCTACCCTGGGTCAGGATATGCTGATGTTGTTCTGCTCCCTTTGTAATTATGGGGACTGCCTGGGAAGAGGTGTTAGTCCAAGCTAGTGACAGAGCTGCGAACATGACTAAAAATCAGTATCCTTCCTCTATACAAATGATAAATGGTCTGAGAAAGAAATCAGGGAAACAACATCCTTCACAATAGGCAGAAATAATATAAAATATCTTGGTTTAACTCTAACCAAGCAAGTGAAAGACTTTTATGACAAGAGCTTCAAGTCTTTGAAGAAAGAAATTTGAGAGGATATTAGAAAACGGAAAGACCTCCCATCACATCACATCATATCTCCCATCACAGAGATATAGAGAGAGTAGGTGGAGTCAAAGAGATGCCATGTAGCCGCCAAAGGAGAAAGATGCCAGAACATTACAGGTAAATCACAGCCTCATGGTGATACATAGTTTAACAAAAAAGAATTAATTTAAGATGTTAAGAGCTAGCTAGGAATATGCCTTAGCCATTGGCCCAACAGTGTTATAATAAATATAGTTTCTGTGTGATTATTCGGGTCTGGGTGGCAGGGAAACGAAGGCACGTCTCTGTTTACATTTTCTCTTAAGTCTCTGGAGGGTTAGAGGGAGGAAGAAAGGAACTGAACATCTTACAAAGTACCCATTCTCCCCTTTCCCTCTAGTACTCCAGGAGAGTGCTGCTTCAAACAGGAGGGAGGTGTGTGCACAGTAGTGTGTGTGTGTGTGTGTGTGTGTGTGTGAG